>NC_079194.1:95439169-95759169 GCF_029499605.1 Hyla sarda
CCCGTGGGGCCCTATGAAGATTTTTTTTATCCTCCTGATAGGAATATATACTAAATTAAAATAATTTTAAATAGAAAATGCAACTATTCTGGAAATATTGTCTTCATAAAAAGAAAAAAAAAACAATACCCTCAAATTAATGTTTTTCATCAGTTCTACTTGTTGTGTGCTATGATGTGTACACTACCAGCTGTCACAAATTATTTCCAAAGTTTAAACACTAACCTAGAAGTCTCCAAGGCATTCATATTTTCATACTGTTGGAATTTGATAAAAAGAACATATTTGTTTACTTAATTTCAATTGGTCTGGTCAAAAAATCCCAATAAATATGCTAATTAAATTACCACCTTCAAACATGTCGGATAGTAAAAAAAATATAAAAAAATTAATAAAATTAAAAATAAATGAGAAAAAAAATAAAAATTATTTAAATTGATCCTTGTGATCTCAAAGTATGTTGCTGCTAGGGATGAGCGAATCCAATCTGATGAATTTAAATTGGTTACAAATTTCAGTCAAAATTTGATTTGTAATGAATGCAAATATCACCAAGATTCGATTGCACAAATTGCTTCATTAAACTCCATTTAGTGCAGACCCTGAATCACATACAGCATGCAGCCTATCAGCAGTCAGCCACCCCTGTGATGTCACAGCCCTATATAATCAGCAGCCATCTTGCGGCCAGTCATATCAGTGTTCTATTGCAGAGAGAAGGGAACAGAGAGCAGTGTGTTGCACAGAAAAGCTTTTTTACAGCAGCAATTCACCTCAAGCCCAAATCCAGCCTAGAAGCACTGATAGGGAAGTGAGAGAGATTGAGAGAGAAAGTGCAATTTCCGGTGTATTACAGCAGCGATTGACCTCAAGCCCAAATCCAGCCTAGAAGCACTGACAGGGAAGGGAGTGAGATTGAGAGAGAAAGTGCAATTTTGGGTGCAGTACACAGCCACTGTGTGCTGCAGCACTGGTGTGTACAGCAACTGAAAAGCAAATAGTAGCCAGCCAGTTAGGGTGAACAGAGCACTAAAAGTGTATTGTCCTTTATTAAGTGTAACTTGTGCGTACATCTAAGTGGTGTACCATTTTGTTCCAGTTAAAGTCTCATGGGCCTAGTTACTGTGAAAGGCCAGCCAAAAGTACACACCTGCTGGTGTTGTAGACAAATACTGTTTTAAGCGCACTGGAGCACATTGTACTCCCCTCATAAGTGCATACCAAATACGTACATCTAAGTGGTGTACCATTTTGTTCCTGTTAAAGTCTTAAGGGCAGTTAGCAGCTATTGCCCACACAAGAAGTGGATGAGACATCCCCTTCTTCGCTAGGTGGGCAGGTAGTGATGGGGATAGTGGCGTGGTAGATGGTGTTGGGAGTGTTCAGGCTCCTGAAGCACACACTGTTGAGGAATCTGAGGAGGACATCAGTGACATGCTGACACAACTCGATGATGATGGAGCCGATCGCACTTGGGAGAGGGGTGAAGAAGGGGCTTCATCATCATCAGGAGAAGAGGGTGGCAGATTGCCCATGAGGCAGCAGTTGAGCCAGCAAGGTGGTAGCATGGTTGGGAGTCAACATGATGGCAGCAGTGGGAAGTCTGGAGCCAAAACATACCCAGGGTAGACCACCTGCTTCGCGGCAGCCTACCTGCCTGGGAGGTAGTGGAACAGGGGTCCCTGGAGTCAACGGCAGTAGCAGTCAGTGCGGACTGTTGGGGGGAAAATCAGCTACTCTGTGGTATGGCAGTATTTCTTCAAGTATTCAGAGGATGTTAACATGGCCATATGCAGTTAAAAAAAATATCTTTAATCTTTTCAATAATGTGGTCAGGCTGCCGCCACCTCCAGGCTGTGTCATTCTGTCACCATATGGTCTCCTCTTGCTGCTGCCACCTCCAGGCTTGGTCATTCTGCCACATTTTGGTCTTCTCATGCTGGTGCCACCTCCAGGCTGTGTCATTGTGCTGCAATGTGGTCTCCTTATGGTGCTGGGACATTACCTAAAAAATGTATGGTAATCTATTTAAAATCTTCAATTTAAATTTGAAAATATATCTTTAATATTTTCGATTGTGAAGCCCTTTGGTCTCCTCCTGCTGCTGGGACATTACCTTAAAATTTTTATGGTAATCTATTTAAAATATTCAATTTAAATTTGAGAGTATATCTTTAATCCTTTCAATTGTGAGGCCCTATGGTCTCGTCAGGCTTCCACCTCCAGGCTGGGTCGTTCTGCCACTATATGGTCTCCTCTTAATGCTGCCAATGCCAGACTGTGCCATTCTGCAGGATTATGGTCTCCTCATGCTGCTGCCACCTCCAGGCTGTGTCATTTTGCCACCATATGGTCTCCTTATGCTGTTGGCACCTTAAATTAAACTTTTAAAATGTTAAACTATCTAAAATCTTCAATTAAAATTTTCCAAATTATCCTTAATCTTCTCTATTGTGAGGCTCTATGGTCTGGTCAGGCTGTTGCCACTTACAGGCTCTGTCATTGTGCAGCCATGTGACTCCTTGTTATATTGTGATTTTTGGTCATACAGTATTAGTTAAAGGTAAACACTTCGAGCACCTGGGACATTAATACTGCACCTAACAATCCATATGATGGCTTATTTTTTGCACCATCAATTCCAGTTTGCAGTTCCATTAGTCATTTTACCAAAAAATCCACGGCAAAACGGCAAAAAATTGAAGAAAAATGCCATTTTGTTAATTTCTACGCAGTGCATTGTTTGGTAAAAATTACACCTTATCTTTATTCTGCAGGTCCATACAGTTAAAACGATACCCTACTTATATAGGTTTGATTTTGTCGTACTTCTGAAAAAAATCATAACTACATGCAGGAAAATGTATACGTTTAAAATTGTCATCTTCTGACCCCTATAACTTTATTTTTTTCTGCATATGGGGCGGTGTGAGGGCTCATTTTTTGAGCAGTAGTTGATCTGAAGTTTTTATTGGTACCATTTTTGTATTGATCGGACTTATTGATAGCTTTTTATTCATTTTTTTATGATATAAAAAGTGACCAAAAATACGCTATTTTGGACTTTTGAATTTTTTTGTTCGTACGCCATTGACCGTGCGATTAAATTAATGATATATTTTTATAATTTGAACATTTCTGCACATGGCAATACCACATATGTTAATTTATTCATTTTTTTTTTACACAGTTTTAAAACGGGAGCGAACTCATGATGTGCCGGTACGTCATGGGTCCTTAAATGGTTAAGATACAAATACAAGCTTTTTCACTGCAGCCACTTCTAGCTTTATGCGCCCACTTATTCAATGGCACAGAAGCTGAATATGCTCCTGTCTAAGTTTCTGGGGCTGCAGTCCCTCCATTTTGAAGTGGGCACTCAGTCATGAGCATGGGGGTGCTCTGAGAGGCAGAGGCTGGGACAGACAGTAACTGGCCTCACGGCGGTCCGCCAGCTCGATTTTAAGATACAAGTACGAGCTTTTTCACTGCAGCAACTTATACACTGCAGCAAACTTTACACTGTTTTAGCTGGAATTATCACGGCTGCTGGCAACAGACTTGCCTCCCAATGGGTCCTCAATAGAGATGAGCGAATCAAATCGGATGAATCATATTTTTTTTTTATTCAATCCTCTCTAGTCATCGTCATATATTAACTCTGGAATTTCCACAAGAATCCAATGAAACAGTTTGGAGCAATAATAATGAACTAGAGATGATCGAATCGAAGCTGACTAATCCAAATTTGTTACGAATTTCATGAAAAATTACATTTGCAACGAATGCGAATATTGCCACGATTCTATTGCGCAATTCACAACATTAAACTCCATTTAATGCGGTCCAGGCTCCAAAGCATCTAAAATGGAACTCTGGGAAAGTGGGAACAACGGTAGGCGGGATGACCTTGAAACACATGTAGGATGCAGCCTATCAGCAGACAGTCACCCCTGTGATGTCACAACCCTTACACTGCAGAGAGATAGGACGGACAGCCTGTGTGTGTGTTACATAGACAAAACATTTCCAGCAGCGTTTCACTTCCTAGTCACATCAACGTTCTGGTGGACAAAGAGCAGTGCTTTTTTTCAGTGATTTTTACTTCAGCCATTAACCTCCCAGTCACTTTCTTCAGCATTGTATTACAGAGAGATGTGTGTTGCCAAATACATTTCAACAAGCTGCCTCAACTTCATAAACCTTAGCAGAGGAGGCAGGAATAATTTTTCAGTGCAATTTTGTGTCTTTGTTCCACAACAAATCATCTGCTGGTTATACTAGTCTGTAGATGGTATAATACCCAGCAGTCCATTCCTAATAGTCTGTGAGAGAGTGCAATTTTGGGTTTAGTACAGAGCGAATGTGTGCTGCAGTACTGTTGTGTACTGCTGGTGTTGTGCAAAAAATATGTATTTTTAAGCATACTGTAGCACATTTTTCTGCCCTCATAAGTGCACACCACATACCTACATTGAAGTAGTGTTCTATTTTGTACCAGTTAATCTGTCAAGGGCCTAGATACTGTAAAACTTCAGGCATAAGTAAACACCTGCTGCAGTTCTAGACAAGTGAAGCGTATTGTACTTCCCTCATATACGCACTATATCAGACAGAGAAGTGCCAGGAAGTGCACAGAGTAGTGAAAGAGACCTAAATTCATCAGGCACAGGCAGAGGTCACAACAGACTAGGGGCAAGTGGTAGCAGGAGTCGCAGCGAGAGGCCTAAGCTCCCGGTATCAGCTAGCAGTCATTTCTCGACCAGCAACCTATCTGCCGTCATCAATTGGTTAACATGGTCATCTAATTCATCACAAGTGATGTCTGATACCCCCAGTCAACAGTCGGTGGGTTCCTTAGACAAAACCCTCAGTTGGCATGGCCCGGGAGCAATCACAGTCCTCCCATTGCCTCTGTCCTATGCTGTTCCTGACCCTAAAGAAGTATCTTATGCTGTGGGTTCAGCTCCACTATTCACTGAGGACAATCTAATAGAGGACAGTCAGCAGCTACTGCCCAGCCAAGAAGGGGATGAGACATCTGCCGCTTTCTCCGCTAGGCGGGCAAGTAGTGATGAGAAGAGAGACGTGGGAGGCGGTGTTGTCAGCGATCAGGGTCCAAAAGCAGACTCTGTTGAGGAACCTGAGGAGGACATCAGTGACATGCAGACACTTCTTGATGACAATTTGGAACCAGGTGCTGAAGGGACATCATCATCAGGAGAAAAGGGTTGCAGGTTGCCCGTGAGGCAGCAGCTGAGCCAGCAAGGTGGTAACATGGTTGGCAGTCAGCATGGTGGCAGAAGTGGAAATTCTGGAGCTACACATGCCCGGGGGAGACCACCTGCTCCGTGGCAGCCTACCTTCCCGGGAGGTAGTTGAATAGGGGTTGCAGTAGCAGTCAATTAGTGCTGACCGTTGGTATTAAAATCAGCTACTCGGCTGTGTGGCAGTTTCTCATCAAGTATCCGGTTGAGACTGACACAACCACATGCGATATTTGTCGGCAGAAGGTGAAGCATGGCAAGAGACCCAATGGTGGCATAAAGCAGGGTGGGAGAACCGTGGATCCGATGTAGGGGTCCAGCCTGCTGCACCGCCCAGTTGCACGCTGCCCCCTCTTTCAGCCAGCCAAGGCATGTGTCATACCCTCTCTGTCTCTCCAGATGCTCCTGCTCCTCCTACTTTTAGTCAGTCATTCCTCCAACAATCCATCGGAAAAGCCATGTCCAAGAGACAACAGTAAGCACCCACTCATCCAATGGTGCAGAAGCTGAATATGCTCCTGTCTAAGTTGCTGGTGCTGCAGTCCCTCCCTTTTCAAGGTGGAGAGTGCCAACCCGTCATTTCATTGTGAAGAAGGCAGTACCAGCTCTGCACAATTTTGTGGAAGAGAAGGTGGGCCAGTCCTTGAGCCTGTCTCTGTGTACCAAAGTGCATGGCAGTGCCAACATCTGGAGCTGTAACTATGGTCAGGGACAATACATATCCTTTAAAGCTCACTGGGTGAATGTGGTTCCTGCACAGCCACAACACCAACTTGGACAAGTCACACCACTTCGTCCTCCATGCTCTCTGTCTGTACGTCCTGTGACAGTTTGCGACTACACCTCCTCATCCTCCACCAGGTCCTCAGCCTCCACTGCCCAGACTAGTCTCAGGGCCCCTTCAGCATACCATGTGTGGAGGGCACGGAGGTGTCATGATGTTCTTCACATGGTTTGCCTTAGCAAACAGACTCAAACAGGTTCCCATTTCCAGTTTTCCCATTTCCAGTTTTCGTGGAATAAGTCATTTGTAAAAATAATCAGAGCATGGCTTATTCCACGAAAACTGGAAATGGAAACCATGGTGACTGACAAAATGAAGAACATCTTGCCTGTGCTGCGACCTGAAAGGCTGAGCCGTGCGCCCTGCATGGTACACATTTTCAATCTGGTTGTCAAGTGGTTCCTGAAGTGTTACCCACCATTTGTAAGACATTCTAAAAATGGGAAGGAAACGTTGCAAGCACTTCAGCCACTCGTACACCGCAAAGCACACCCTCCTTGAGCTGCAGCGTCAGAACGGCTTTCCCCAACATAGTCTGATTTGCAATGTTTCCACATGTTGGAATTCGATCCTCCATATGTTGGACCGACATTTGCTCAGGCCTTTGGAGGAAGCCACATTATTAGTAAGTTGCCAGGATTACGGGATGAATGACGTCATTCCACTGCTTAATTTCTTACAACACATGTTGAAAACGATGACTGGTCAGGGCAATGGAGATGTGCCTACATCTCACGGCCACATGTGCCCTGTTGGGGCTGAACTGGAGGAGGAGGAGGAGGGGGAGGGGCACAGTGGAGCACAGTTTAGGTTTCGCCAAATGGGTGGTTTTTCTAGCAATCTGACAGGGGTGGAGGAGCAGGAGCAGCCAGAGGAGCTAGAGGGTTATGAGGAAGGCGAGACAGAGTACCCAGACACACTGAGGCAGTATGCAGTGGAGATGGAGGCAGGGAGTCCCTCCGAGTCACTTGCACAAATGGAATGATGCATGCTCACTTACTTGCGTAATGAGAGCTGAATTGTCACCATTCGGCAGCGGGAAGACTTCTTGCTCTCCACCTTATTGGACCCTTGCTACCGCCACAAAATAGGGGCCTTTTTTACTCTCACTGAGAGGGAGGATAAACTGACCTACCACAGAGGCATCCTATGTAGTCAGTTGGCCGATGCCTATCGGTGCCATCATCCATCCTCTCGCAGGTCTGAATCTGGTGGGCCCCTGCGGTCACCTTCCACTGCTATGGCTGTGGGGGAGGGATGGGTTGGCAGGAGTAGTACCAGCTCCATCAGCAGCTGTCTGAGTCTACAGTCGCTGATGAGTACCTTTCTTCACCCGCATAGTGAAGCAACTCATCAGCAGCAGGTAGACCTGGAGCAGGACCTGAACCAGCAGGTGGTAGCATACCTTGACATTCCCATGTCAACACACCTTGAAGATCCGCTGGACTTCTGAGCAGCCAAACTTGATTAGTGGCCGCACCTAGCAGTTTGCCCTGGAAAAGCTGTACTGCCCGGCAAGTAGTGTGCCATCAGAGCGGGTGTTCAGTGCGGCCATAGTCACTTCAAGGAGAACTCATTTGTCCACGAAAAATGTGGAGAGACTGATCTTTGTGAAAATGAATCAGGCATGGATCAGCCAGGATTTCCACCCACTGATGCATAAGAGTAGATTGACCATGGTGCCACACCAACACTGCACAAATATGGATAGAGCCAAACAGATTAAAGGCACTGCTCCCCAGTTACAAACATTCCTCCGTATCAGACCTTTTTTCACCCACCTTCATCACTGGGTACTGATATTGCGACTAGAGATGAGCAAATTTTTGAAAAATTTGATTTGGCCAATTAGCCAAATTTTCTGAAAGAATTTGTTTCAGGTTGAATTTATTTGCGGTGAATCTATATTAAAAATGGCTATTTCTGGCCTACAAAGAGCTTTGTTCTAGCATGCATATGGAGTGTGCTGGGGTAGTCAAATAGTACTGTCATTCAGTATGACATGCAGATTACAGGCATCGCTATTAGAATCACTGCCGCAGAGCAGCACAAAGACAAAGCCTGGAGGTGGCATCAGTATGAGGACACCATATAATGGCTGAATGACACAGGGTGGAGGTGTTTGGCAGCATGAGGAGATCATATAGTGGCTAAATGATACAGCATGGAGCTGTTGTCCGCATGAGGACACCATATAGTGGCTGAATGACACAGCATGGAGGTGTTTGGCAGCATGTGGAGACCAAATAGTGGCTGAATGACACAGCTTGGATGTGGCTGAAGCATGAGCAGACCATATAGTGGCTAAATGACACAGCGTGGAGGTGTTGGCAGCATGAGAAGACCATATAGTGGCTGAATGACACAGCGTGGAGGTGTGGGCAGCATGAGGAGACCATATAGTGGCTGAATGACACAGCCTGGAGGTGTTGGCAGCATGAGGAGACCATATAGTGGCTGAATAACACAGCTTGGATGTGGCTGAAGCATGAGCAGACCATACAGTGGCTGAATGACACAGCGTGGAGGTGTTTGCAGCACAAGGAGACCATATAGTGGCTAAATGACAACTCGTGGAGGTGTTGGTAGCATGAGTAGACCATATAGTTGCTGAATGACATAGCCTGGAGCTGGCATCAGCATGAGAAGACACTAGGGCTTCACAATCCTTAAGATGAAAAGATGAATTTTGAAATGTCAATTTACGATTTATGGTAGCTAGTGTTACCAAAAAAATGTTTAGGCCCAGGCCCAGCAGCATCAGTAAACCATATATTAGCTGAATGACACAGCCTGGAGGTGGCTGAATCATGAGGAGACCCTATAGGGGCTGAATGGCACAGCCAAGATATGGCTGAAGCATGAAGAGGCTCTATAGTGTTTGATTGGCACAGCCTAGAGGTGGTTGAAGCATGAGGAGACCATATAATGGTTGAATGGCACAGCCTGGAGGTGGCTGAAGCATGAGGAGACCATATACAGTAGTTTCTGAATGGCACAGCCTGGAGGTGGCTGAAGCATGAGGAGACCATAAAGTGTCTGAATGGCACTGCCCGGGGTTGGCTGAAGCATGAGGAGACAGTATAGTGTCTAAATGGCTCAGCCTGGAGGTAGCTACAGCATGAGGAGACCATGTAGTTGCTTAATGCCAAAGCCTGGAGGTGGCTGAAGCATGAAGAGACCATAAAGTGTCTGAATGGCACAGCCTGGGGTTGGCTGAAGCATGAGGAGACCATATAGTGTCTGAATGGCACAGCCTGGTGGTGGCTAAAGCATGAGGAGACCATATAGTGTCTGAATGGCACTGGCCTGAAGGTGGCTGAAGCATGAGGAGACCATAAAGTGCCTGAATGGCACAGCCTGGGGTTGGCTGAAGCAGGAGGAGACCATATAGTGTCTGAATGGCACAGCCTGGAGATGACTGAAGCATGAGGAGACCATATAGTTGCCGAATGCCACAGCCTGGAGGTGGCTGAAGCATGAGGATACCATATAGTGTCTGAATGGCACAGCCTGGAGTTGGCAGAAGCATGAGGAGACCATTGAAATCTAAGATTTTACATTTTAATTAACCCCTTAAGGACGCAGGACGTAAATGTACGTCCTGGTGAGGTGGTACTTAACGCACCAGGACGTACATTTACGTCCTAAGCATAACCGCGGGCATCGGAGCGATGCCCGTGTCATGCGCGGCTGATCCCGGCTGCTGATCGCAGCCAGGGACCGGCCGGCAATGGTCAACGCCCGCGATCTCGCGGGCGTCCGCAATTAACCCCTCAGGTGCCGGGATCAATACAGATCCCGGCATCTGCGGCAGTTCGCCATTTAAATGAACGATCGGATCGCCCGCAGCGCTGCTGCGGGGATCCGATCATTCATAACGCCGCACGGAGGTCCCCTCTCCTTCCTCCGTGCGGCTCCCGGCGTCTCCTGCTCTGGACTGTGATCGAGCAGACCAGAGCAGGAGATGACCGATAATACTGATCTGTTCTATGTCCTATACATAGAACAGATCAGTATTAGCAATCATGGTATTGCTATGAATAGTCCCCTATGTGGACTATTCAAGTGTAAAAAAAAATGTAAAAAATGTAAAAGTAAAAGTAAAAAAAAAGTGAAAAATCCCCTCCCCCAATAAAAAAGTAAAACGTCCGTTTTTTCCTATTTTACCCCCAAAAAGCGTAAAAAACTTTTTTTATAGACATATTTGGTATCACCGCGTGCGTAAATGTCCGAACTATTAAAATAAAATGTTAATGATCCCGTACGGTGAACGGCGTGAACAAAAAAACATTTAAAAAGTCCAAAATTCCTACTTTTTTAATACATTTTATTTAAAAAAAATTATAAAAAATGTATTAAAAGTTTTTTATATGCAAATGTGGTATAAAAAAAAAGTACAGATCATGGCGCAAAAAATGAGCCCCCATACCGCCACTTATACGGAAAAATAAAAAAGTTAGAGGTCATCAAAATAAAGGGATTATAAACGTACTAATTTGGTTAAAAAGTTTGTGATTTTTTTTAAGCGCAACAATAATATAAAAGTATATAATAATGGGTATCATTTTAATCGTATTGACCCTCAGAATAAAGAACACATGTCATTGTTACCATAAATTGTACGGCGTGAAAACAAAACCTTCCAAAATTAGCAAAATTGCGTTTTTCGTTTTAATTTCCCCACAAAAATAGTGTTTTTTGGTTGCGCCATACATTTTATGATATAATGAGTGATGTCATTACAAAGGACAACTGGTCGCGCAAAAAACAAGCCCTCATACTAGTCTGTGGATGAAAATATAAAAGAGTAATGATTTTTAGAAGGCGAGGAGGAAAAAATGAAAACGTAAAAATTAAATCGTCTGAGTCCTTAAGGCCAAAATGGGCTGAGTCCTTAAGGGGTTAAAGATTTTGACATTGAAATTAAAGATTTTGAAATTGAAATTTTAATTCCCAAGTTTTAGTGTCCTGGTCTCCGGCGTGTGGGTACAAAGGACCAAATCTAAGAATGAGTCACATGTCACATGGCAGCACAATGAGAGAGCCTGGAGGTGGCATCAGTATGAGGAGAGCATATAGTGGCTGAATGACTGCCTGGAGTTTGTGGTAGCATGGCAAGAGCATATAGTGTCTGAATGGCACAGTCTGGAGTTGGCTGAAGCATGAGGAGACCATATAGTGGCTAAATGATACAGCGTGGAGGTGTTGGCCGCATAAGGACACCATATAGTGGCTGAATGACACAGAGTGGAGGTGTTTGGCAGCATGAGGAGACCATATAGTGGCTGAATGACACAGCTTGGATGTGGCTGAAGCATGAGCAGACCATACAGTGGCAAAATGACACAGAGTGGAGGTGTTGGCAGCATGAGGAGACCATATAGAGGCTGAATTACACAGCTTGGATGTGGCTGAAGCATGAGCAGACCATATAGTGGCTGAATGACACAGTGTGGAGGTATTGGTAGCATGAGGAGACCATATAGTTGCTGAATGAATTAGCCTGGAGCTGGCAGCAGCATGAGAAGACACTAGGGCTACACAATCCTTAAGATTAAAAGATGAATTTTGAAATGTCAATTTACGATTTATGGTAGCTAGTGCTACCATAAAAATGTTTAGGCCAAGGCCCAGCAGCATCAGTAAACCATATATTTGCTGAATGGCACAGCCTGGAGATGGCTGAATCATGAGGAGACCCTATAGTGGCTGAATGGCACAGCCAAGAGGTGGCTGAAGCATGAGGAGACTCTATAGAGCCTGAATGGCAAAGCCTAGAGGTGGTTGAAGCATGAAGACACCATATAGTGGTGGAATGGCACAGCCTGGAGGTGGCTGAAGCATGAGGAGACCATATAGTGTCTGAATGGCACAGTCTGGAGTTGGCTGGAGCATGAGGAGACCATATAGTGGCTAAATGATACAGCGACGGAGGTGTTGGCCGCATGAGGATACCATATAGTGGCTGAATGACACAGCTTGGATGTGGCTGAAGCATGAGCAGACCATATAGTGGCAAAATGACACAGAGTGGAGGTGTTGGCAGCATGAGGAGACCATATAGAGGCTGAATGACGCAGCGGGGAGGTTTGGGCAGCATGAGGAGACCATATAGTGGCTGAATGACACAGCTTGGATGTGGCTGAAGCATGAGCAGACCATATAGTGGCTGAATGACACAGTTTGGAGGTGTTGGTAACATGAGGAGACCATATAGTTGCTGAATGAATTAGCCTGGAGCTGGCAGCAGCATGAAAAGACACTATGGCTACACAATCCTTAAGATTAAAAGATGAATTTTGAAATGTTAATTTACGATTTATGGTAGCTAGTGCTACCATAAAAATGTTTAGGCCCAGGCCCAGCAGCATCAGTAAACCATATATTTGCTGAATGACACAGCCTGGAGATGGCTGAATCATGAGGAGACCCTATAGTGCCTGAATGGCACAGCAAAGAGGTGGCTGAAGCATGAGGAGCCCATATAGTGTCTGAATGGCACAGCCTGGAGGTGGCTGAAGCATGAGGAGACCATAAAGTGTCTTAATGGCACAGCCATATTAGTGGCTTAATGTCACCTCCTGGAGGTGGCCTAAGCATGAGGAGACCATATAGTGGATGAATGGCACAGCCTGGAGGTGGTGAAGCATGAAGAGACCAAGTAGTGGAAGAATGTCACAGCCTGGAGGTGGCAGCAGCAGCATCAGGAGTCTTGAAAATTACCTGGTGATAGAGTGGTGTGGTTGGTGGCAATACCAGTACCCTTTGACAAAGGTGGGTGAAAAAAGGTCTTATGCGGAGGAATGTTTGTAACTGGGGAGCAGCACCTTAAATCTGTTTGGCACTGTCCATATTTGTGAAGTGTTGGTGTGGCACCATGGTCAATCTACTCTGATGCATCAGGCATTGGGGGGTGGAAATCCTGGCTGATCCATGCCTGATTCATCTTCATAAAGGTCAGTCTCTCCACATTTTTCGTGGACATACAAGTTCTCCTTGGGGTGACTATGGCCCCTGCCGCAATAAACACCTGCTCTGTTGGTAAACTATTGGCCAGACAGGACAGCTTTTTCAGGGCAAACTCTGCTAGTTGAGGCCACAAATCAAGCTTGGCTGCCCAGAAGTCCAGCAGATCTTCAAGGTGTGTTGGCATGGGCATGTCAAGGTATGCCACCACCTGCTGGTTCAGATTTTGCTTCACTATGCTGATGGAAAAAGCTACTCATCAGCAACGGTAGACTTAGGCTGCTGCTGATGGAGCTGGTACTGCTCCTACCAACCCACCCGTCCCCAGCAGCCATAGCAGTGGAAGGTGACCACAGTGGGTCTCCCGATTCAGACCTGCGAGAGGATGGACAATGGTGCAGATAGGCATCGACCAACTGACAACATAGGATGACTCTGTAGTAGGTCACTTTGTCCTCCCTCTCAGTGGGTGTAAAAAAGGCCCATATTTTGTGGCGGTAGCAAGGGTCCAATAAGGTGGAGAGCCAGAAGTCACCCTGCTGCTGAATGGTGACAATTCGGCTGTCACTACAGAGGCACGTGAGCATGCATCATGGCATTTTTTTTATTTTTATTGAAAGCCGAGGTACGTGCTCTCAAATCACCCAAGTGCAAGTAAAAAGTGCAAGTATTCACACAAAAAACTGCACGAGGATGCGGTCTATCGCAAGCCCTTCTCCGAAAGGAGAGAGGCCCCCCAACAAACCAAACCCTTCGTCTCCGGGCCAAAAGGCACCTGCAAGGTTCCAGGTACGATGTCCCCTTTCACCGAAGCTACTCAGAAACCAAAAGTGTTCTAGGCAGAAAACTAGGCGTTAACCAGGTTGTCACCAAGGAACTAGTAAAACCGGTTTGGCATCCTGCCAAAAGAGGATGCCACGGAGTATAGCAGGGAGGTGAGGAACCTAATGGCCACAAACACCTCCCCTAGACCGGCAGAAGAGACACCCAGAAGGGCTACCGCACCCTACCAAATCCTAGTGGACAAACAAACACAAAAAGTGGACACAGTGACAAAAATAAATAAATAAATAAGTGGATGTGTACAGTGTGTAATACTGCCCAGACATCCAACCAGATCTATAAAAATTCCCCGATCCTAGCCGGAAGGCCAGGATACTAAGGGTGAGTGCCCAGAAGAGTGAGAGAAAAAGTGTGTGCTATGTGCTTTCATTCAAGTGGGGTTGCCAATCCCAAATGAATTCCGGCACCCTGGGGGTCATCACTCCCAGGGCACTTGTGCACCTTCGCCTTCACTCTACCCGGACCTTAAGGCCAGATCCAGCAGGGAACAGGTCTCATCGGGGATGACCGCTGTGCTATATAGCCATCCCTGGTACACCTGTCCTACTGTGTGGTTCCCCATCCTGCCTTGGGGGTCTTCCACACCGCCAACTAACAGGAAAGGTACTACACTTGATCTTAGCCAAAAAAAAAAAAAAAAACACAATCAGCGTTTTCACAAGGGACTCCCTTCCTTCATCTCCACTGCATACTGACACGATATGTCTGGGTCCTCTTTCTCGCCTTCCTCATAACTAGTGTTGAGCAGCATAGGCCATATTCGAATTTGCGATATTTCCCGTATATATGGATGAATATTCGTCACATATTCGCTAAATTCGCATATTCCTGTTTTATTTTCGCATATGCGAAAATTTGCATATGCAAAAATTAGCATAAACGATAATTCGCGTATGCAAATTTTCACATATGGGAAAATTTGTACGCCAGTCTCACACAGTAGTATTAGAGCCTTCTTTACACCACACAAGCTGGAAGCAGAGAGGGATGATCACTGTGATGTGTACTGTGAAAAAAAAAAAAAAACGAATATTCGTAATTGCGAATATATAGCGCTATATTTGCGAATATTCGCAAATTCGTGAATATTCGATATTCGCGAATAAAATTCGCATTGCGAATATTCGCGAGCAACACTACTCATAACCCTCTAGCTCCTCTGGCTGCTCCTGCTCCTCCTCTCCTGTCAGATTACTAGAATTACCACCCATTTGGCAAAACCTAAACTGTGCTTCACTGTGCCCCACCCCCTCCTCCTCCTCCAGTTCAGCCCCCACAGGGCTCATGTGGCCATGAGATGTAGGTGCCACATCTCCAGTGCCCTGAACAGCTATCGTTTCCAACACGTGTTGTAAGAAATGAAGCCGTGGAATGACGTAGTTCATCCTGTAATCCTGGCGACTTACTAATAAAGTGGCTTCCTCAAAGGGCCTGAGCAAACGGCAGGTGTCACTTATGAGCTGCCCCTGATTGGAGTATCCCTATCCGCTTGAATCATCAAGAAATCGGTGATGGCTTTTCTCTGTTCGTACAGTCCATCCAATATATAGAGGGTGGAATTCCAACATGTGGCAACATCACAAATCAGACTATGTTGGGGGATACCGTTCTGACACTGCAGCTCAAGGAGGGTGTGCTTTGCGGTGAGCGAGTGACTGAAGTGCATGCAAAGTTTCCTTCCCATTGTTAGAAAGTCTTGCAAATGACTTCAGGAACTGCTTCACAACCAGATTGAGCACGTGTGCCATGCAGGGCACACGGCTCGGCCTTCCCAGTCGCAGCGCATACAACCTGTTCTTCCCATTGTCAGTCACCATGGTTCACATTTCCAGTTTTCGTGGAGAAAGCCATGCTCTGATTTCTTTACGAATGACTTTAAGCAGTTCCTCCCCTATGTGACTCTGTTCGCCAATGCAAACCACGTGAAGAACAGCGTGACACCGCCGTGCCCTGCACACATGGTATGCTGAAGGGCCACTGTGACTTGTCTGGGCAGTGGAGGCTGAGGACATGGTAGAGGATGATGAGGCGGAGTCGCACACTGTCACAGGATCAACGGCCTGAGAGTGTGGAAGAAGAAGCAACATGACCTTTCTAAGTTGGTGTTGTTGCTGTGCAGGAACCACATTCACCAAGCGAGCCATAAAGGACATGTATTCTCCCTGACCATAGTTACAGCTCCAGACTACGGGGCTGCCGATTTTCCCACCAACAGTCCGCACTAATTGACTGCTACTGCCACCGTCTCCAGGAACCCCTGTTCCGCTACCTCCCGGGAAGGTAATCTGCCGTGAAGCAGGTGGTCTCACCCGGGCACGTTTTGGCTCTAGATTTCTACTTCTGCCACCATGCTGACTGCCAACCATGCTACCCAGGGCCGCCATCAGGGGGGAACAACCTGTACACTTGTATGGGGCCCGGAGCTTCAGGGATCCCTGGACCTTTTTTTTTTTCCTGGCTTGTCACCTGTACCCACCTGATTGCGGCTCTGCTTGTCAGTGAGTGACTGCAACTGTCACTCACTGACCACTGGGTGCCCGCACATTTCTAATAAATTACCCATTCCTAGATCGTGGGCCCCTTAAGAATTGTGGCAGGGCCGGACAGGCCAAGGGCTGATTGGAGTAGAGATGTCACGTGCCCCGCGCAGACACGCACATCTACTCCAATCACCTGACCTGTCCACGTCCCCGCGCGATCTCCTTCATCCTCCCCGTCCAGCACCAGGAGCAGCAGAAGCCTCACATGATTTCAACGATCCCCGGCAAGGTAGGTGAACTTGCGCGCTGGGTGATGAGAGGTGGGGGGGGTGTTGATGAGAGGTGCAGAGGGGGTTGATGAGAGGTGCAGGGGGGTGATGAGAGGTGCAGGGGGGTTGATGAGAGGTGCAGGGGGGTGTTGAGAGGTGCAGGGGGGGTTATGGGAGTGATAAGAGGTGATGAGTGGTGCGCGGGGGGGGTGATGAGTGGTGCGCGGGGGGATGATGAGAGGTGCAGGGGGGTGATGAGAGGTGCAGGGGGGTAATGAGAGGTGCAGGGGGGGTGATGAGAGGTACAGGGGGGGTGATGAGAGCTTGAGGGGGGGTGATGAGAGGTGCAGGGGGGGTGTTGAGAGGTGCAGCAGGGGGTGAAGAGAGGTGCAGGGGGGGTGATGAGAGGTGCAGGGGGTGATGAGAGGTGCAGGGGGTGATGAGAGGTGCAGAGGGGTTGATGAGAGGTGCAGGGAGGGTGATGAGAGGTGCAGGGGGGTGATGAGAGGTGCAGGGGGGTGATGAGAGGTGCAGGGGGGGTTATGCGGGTGATGAAGAGGGATGAGGACACAGAGGATAAGAGGGGGTGTATATGTATATATGATGTGTCTGCATGTATGGCAGTATTGTATTTAGGGGTACAGTGTGTGGCAGGATTATATTTAGTAGGTACAGTGTGTAGCATTATTATATTCAGGGTACAGTATGTGGCAGTATTATATTCAGTGGATAGTGTGTGGCAGTATTATATTTAGTGGGTACAGTGTGGGGCAGTATTATATTTAGTGGGTACAGTGTGGGGCAGTATTATATTCAGGGTGCAGTGTGTGGCAGTATTATATTTAGTGGGTATAATGTGTGGCAGTATTATATTTAGTGGGTACAGTGTGGGGCAGTATTATATTCAGGGTACAGTGTGTGGCAGTATTATATTTAGTGGGTATAGTGTGTGGCAGTATTATATTCAGGGGTACAGTGTGGGGCAGCATTATATTCAGGGTACAGTGTACAGCAGTATTATATTCAGGGTACAGTGTGTGGCAGTATTTTATTTAGGGTACAGTGAATAGCAGTATTATATTCAGGGTACAGTGTGGGGCATTTTTTTGCAACGGGGCCCTGTGGTTTCTAGCTACACCCCTGCGGACGACCGCTGCGCATTGATATAGAATTGGGGGCAAAGGTTAACAGCAGAAAGGGGCGTACAACAACTATATAGTGGCAAATTGTGCCCCGGCCCATATAGTTATTGTAGGCCCCTCTTTGCTAATTGTTCCCCCCCCCCGACATAGTTGCAGGCCTCTCTGAGAGGGGCCCAGGCCTACCACAACCATGGGGGCAACTATTAACAGAGGGAGCCCCCTATATAGTTTGGGTAGGCCCCTCTGTTAATAGTTGCTTCCATATAGTTTGGGTAGGCCCCTCTTTAAAAGGAGTAGTCTGGTGAAAAATAACTTATCCTCTATCCAAGGATAGGGATAAGTTATAGATCTCAGCGGGGTCCAAGCGCCGATCTCCTTAACAGGCCCCGGCGGTTTGCTGGAAGCTGACGTCTGTTACCCGCAGGAAACTGTGGCCGGCACACCCCCCTCCATGTATCTCTACATGGAATGGGGGGGGGTGGTCGGAGGGCAGGCCCTTAGCTCTGTGAGGGGCCCCAAAATTTCTGATGGCACCCCTGATGCTACCACCATTTTGGCTCAGCTGCTGCCTCACAGGCAACCTGCAACTCTCTTCTCATGAAGATGATGATGAAGCCCCTTCTGCATCCGTCTCCTTATTGCAAACGGCTTCATCATCATCAAAAAGTGTCTGCACGTCACTGATGTCCTCCTCAGGTTCCTCAACTGAGTCTGCTTCAGGACCCTGATCGCTGGCAACACCGCCTCCCACATCACTCTCCTCATCACTACTTGCCGGCCTAAGCGGCAGATGTCTCCTCCACTTCTTGGCTGGGCAGTAGCTGCTGAATTTCCTCTATTAGATCGTCCCCACTGAATAGTGGAGCTGAACCCACAGCATAAGATATTTTTTTAGGGGAGGGAACAGCATAGGAAAGAGGCAATGGGAGGACAGTGACTGCTCCCGGGCCATGCCAACTGAGGGTTGTGTCTGAGGAACCTACCGACTGTTGACTGGAGGCATCAGATGTCACTTGTGATGAAGTTGATGACCGTGTCAACCAATCGATGACGGCAGATGGGTTGCTGGTCGAGACACGACTACTAGCTGATACTGGGATCTCAGGCCTCTCACTGCGACTCCTGCTGCCACCTGCTGCCACTCACCCCTAGTCTGCTGCGACCTCTGCCTGATGAATTTAGGCCTCTGCCTCTCCTCTGTGCACATCCTGGCACTACTCTGCCTGACATACTTAGGGAAGTACAACACACTTCACTACGCTGAAAACAGTATTTGTCTAGAACAGCAGCAGGTGTGTACTTTTGACCTTTCACAGTATCTAGACCCTTGACAGATTAACAGGTACAAAATAGTACACTACTTAGATGCTCGTATGTGGTATGCACTTATGAGGGCAGAAAAATGCAATACTGTACACTTAAAGTATTTGAGTAAAAACACCAGCCAGTGAGTACTTTTGCCTGGACTTTCACAGTGTCTAGGCTCTTGACAGATTAGCAGGTACAAAATAGTACACTGCTTAGATGTAGGTATGTGATATGCACTTATGAGGGCAGAAAAATGCGCTACAGTACGCGTAATAAGCATATTGGAGTAAAACACCAACTGGTGATTACTTTTGGCTGTCGTTTCACAGTATGTAGGCCCTTGACAGATTAACAGTTATATAAAAAGTACACCACTTAGATGTAGGTATGTGGTATGCATTTATGAGGGCAGAAAAATGCACTACATTATGGGGGGGGGGGGGGAAATGCCCACAACACTAGCAGTACACAACAATGCAGCAGCTTAGTCACTGTGTACTAAACCCAAAATTACAAAAAAGACTCTCTCTCAAATACTATTAGGAATGGACTACTGTCTACAGACTAGTATAAATAACCAGCAGACCAGTTGTTGTGGAACAAAGACACAGAATTGCCCTAAAAATTATTTCTCCCTCCTCTGAAAACATTTATGCAGCTGAGGCATCGCACAGCAATCTGCCCCTCTCTGTAATACAATGCTGTTCACAGTGACTGAGGGGTTAATCGCTGCAGTAAGAATTAATTTCTGTGCAAAAACACTGTGATCTGTGCTGAAACGCTGCTGCAACAAGCTTTTCTGTGTAACACACACACAGCGATGTCCATCCTATCTCTCTGCAGTGTAATGAATGAAGTGACGAACCGGAAAGTGGCTGCCGAATATATAGGGCTGTGACATCACAGGGGTGACTGGCTGCTGATAGGCTGCATCATGCATGTGATTCAGGGTCATCCCGCCTACCGGTCATCCCGCCATTTGAGCATTCCTTGCCTCATGTACTGACATGTGGATCCGCCATTTTAGATGCCCTTGAGCCTGGACCGCAGTAAATTGAGTTTAATGAAGCAATTTGCGCAATAGAATTGCTGTGATATTCGCATTTGTTGCAAATCAAATGTTTCATAAAATTTGTAACGAATTTGGGTTCGTCAGCTTCGATTCGCTCATCTCTAATTGCGACCCACCGCACCACCTTATCACCGGGTTACTTTCAGGCCTCCTGATGCTGCTGCTGCCACCTCCAGACTGTCTTATTCAGCCGCTATATTGTCTCCTCATGCTTCTGCCAACTCCAGGCTGTGCCATGAAGCCACTATATTGTCTCCTAATGAATCACCACCTCCAGGCTTTGACATTCAGCTACTATATGGTCTCATCATGCATCAGCTAACGCAAGGCTGTGCCTTTCAGGCACTATATGGTCTCCTCATGCTTCAGCCACCTCCAGGCTGTGCCATTCAGCCACTATATGGTATCCTCATGCTTCAGCCAACTCAAAGCTGTGCCATTCAGCCTCTATATGGTATCCGCATGCTTCAGCCACCTCCATGCTGTGCCATTCAGACACTATATGGTCTCCTCATGCTTTAGCCACCTCCAGGCTGAGCCATTCAGACACTATATGGTCTTCTCATGCTGCCACAAACTCCAGGCTGTGCCATTCAGCCACTATATGTTCTGCTAATGCTGCCACCAACTCCAGGCTGTGCCATTTAGCCACTATATGGTCTCCTCATGCTTCGGCCAACTCCAGGCTGTGCCCTTCAGCCACTATGTGGTCTCTTCATGCTTCACCAACTCCAGGCTTTGCCACTCAGCTGCTATATGGTCTTCTCATGCTTCACCACCTCCAGGCTGTGCCATTTAGCCACTATATGGTCTCCTCACGCTGCCACAAACTCCAGGCTGTGCCATTCAGACAATATATGTTCTACTCATGCTGCCACCAACTCCAGGCTGTGCTAATCAGCCACTATATGGTCTCCTCATGCTTCAGCCACCTCCAGGCTTTGACATTCAGCCCCTATATGGTCTCCTTATGCTTCACCACCTCCAGGCTGTGCCATTTAGCCACTATATGGTCACCTCATGCTGCCACCAACTCCAGGCTGTGCCATTCAGCCACTGTATGGTCACCTCATGCTTCAGCCACCTCCAGGCTGTTCCATACAGACACTATATTGTCTCCTCATGCTGACACAAACTCCAGGCTGTGCCTTTTAGCCAATATATGTTCTACTCACGCTGCCACCAACTCCAGGCTGTGCCATTCAGCCACTGTATGGTCTTTTCATGCTTCAGCCAACTCCAGGTTGTGCCATTCAGCCACGATATGGTCTCCTCATGCTTCAGCCACCTCCAGGCTTTGACATTCAGCCCCTATATGGTCTCCTTATGCTTCACCACCTCCAGGCTGTGCCATTTAGCCACTATATGGTCACCTCATGCTGCCACCAACTCCAGGCTGTGCCATTCAGCCACTGTATGGTCACCTCATGCTTCAGCCACCTCCAGGCTGTTCCATACAGACACTATATTGTCTCCTCACACTGCCACCAACTCCAGGCTGTGCCATTCAGCCACTGTATGGTCTTTTCATGCTTCAGCCAACTCCAGGTTGTGCCATTCAGCCACGATATGGTCTCCTCATGCTTCACCACCTCCAGACTGTGCCGTTTAGCCACTATATGGGCTCCTCATGCTTCCACAAACTCCAGGTGGTCATTCAGCCACTATATGGTCTTCTCATATTGATGCCACCTCCAGGCTCTGTCATTGTGCCACCATGTGACATGTGACTCCTAAATTTGGTCCTTTGTAACCACAAGTCTGGGGCATATAAGCATTTGTATGAAATGTTATTGTACTGTAATGAAAATCAGATCTGCTAGTAATGGCATTTACAAAGTAAATCTACCTAAAACAGCTCCACATTGTTACCAAGTCACTAGGATTGTTTTATAGCTGGCATTTTGTTATAGGGACAGTAATAACTACTTTTTTCTTTTACTTCTTAAAACTACACTGAGTCATTTTACCATCTGTTTTAGCCATTTATTTATTTGTTTGTTTGTTTATTTATTTTTCAGGTCAATATTTATTCTATTTTCTGTTAATGATTATGGGGACAGCTATATTGTTTTGAGATGTAAACTGCAGTTCAAAAAATGTTTTTTACAGCAGGCACCTGAACATGCAAAACTTCTATCAAAAAACACGTTGTTGATAAGAGTACTGTTCTGGGACTAATACAAAGTTCACTGTTCAGACAAGAAAAACAAAAAAAACAAAAAACAAAGCAGAAATAAAATAGTGAATGCATTTGTTTTTTTGTCCATTCAAAAAATGGACAACAGATGAAACGCATGAAGACTGACATGAACTTGCATTAAAACAGACCCATTGAAATCAATGGGAGCAGTTCCATTTAGTTTTTCTGTTGCTTGAATTGATCAGGTGTGAACCGAGTCTTACACAGCTCCATCTGCAGAGCAATAAAAAAGTTCAGGATCATGGGATGAAAAAGTGAAGAAAAATCTCTTACACGTGAGGACATAAATTGGTTAGTCCTTAAAGAGTACCTGTCATCAAACCATATTATCTAAACTAACTCAGATTATATTCCCTAACTACTCCAAACACTTCTCCTACCCTTAAAAAAAATTCTGCACTTTAAAAAGCTCTGTATCATACCATTCCGCTTGCTCACATTGTGTGATCTCCCGGGAGGAGAAAGTAGGCATTTCCCTGCAGGTGCCACATCACTGAAGCCTGCGAGAGGTGTGCCTCCCCATGCCCTGCATGCACTTCCTGAGTTTTGGTCTCCTGCCAGGCTGGGAGGAGACCAAACTAACTGTTTGACTTGAGTCAGGGAGCAGAACAGAGCCATCTAGTGGGTGTTTTTTCGGTCACATTAAAAACATATAAGGGTTGAGCATTTTAACAGCAAGTAAATAGCAAAGTGTTTCATAATTACATAAGGAACAATATATTAAAAGTTTAGCTTGGTGACAGGAACTCTATAAGAGGATAACCACTTAGGGACCCAGGGCGTACAGGAATGCCCTGGTACTTAAGGACCTAGGGTGAATCTGTATGCCTGTGGGAATTTGTTCCCCAACACACGCCGGGCAGCTACCAGACTGGGATGCCTGCTGAAATCATTCAGCAAGCATCCCGTAACAATGCCCAGTGGTGTCCTGAGAGGCCCCCCATGTCGGCGATTGCTACTCCGGTGACTCGATGACCCGGAGTTAGATGGTGATCGCCACCACAAATCACCTCCTGTAGCTAGGGGGAGGTGGCAATCCCATTAACCCCCCCCCCCCAGGAGTGCTGCTAATGGTCGGACGACCAATAGCAGCCAGCAGGGGAGGGCCTAATGTCCCCCATTTCTCAGCTCTGCTCACCCCCTGAGTTCAGTCAGCGGGCAGAGCTGAGAGAAAGGGCCAGGGACCCCCCTCTGCTGAGATCTGTGCCCCTCAGGGCTGAAGACGTGTCTGTAGTGCAGGGTGAGTTTGTATGCAGGGACAAGTAGGAGGTTAAAAAAAAAGGGAAAAAAAATTTCCCACCCTGACCCCCTATTAGGTCCTCAAGAGTCCACCGCAGTTTTTTCCGCATGACACAGGCCCAATTAGGGGTTCCGGGTGGCTGCATTTGCCCTCCCCTCCCTTTTTTGAGCTGCAGCATATTTTTATTTTTTAATAACGGTGATTTTTAATCACACACCATTATATAAACTTCACACCAAAGTTCACACTTCCCTGCTCCCCCACCACACACACATGAAAGTGACCCAGTGGCCGAAACTAGTACAAGCGTCCATGCCGCTCTTAATAGGAGTCTGACCCCTCCAGACAAGCGTATTGGAGCCCCCTTCCGGTGGACCTGTCCGGAGCCCCCTTCCGGTAGACCTGTCTATCAGCCACGGATTTCTGAGTTTGTTGGCGACTCAGGAATTGGGATTGAAACGGACGGATACACTGAAATAGACTGGTTTAGTTATTTTTTCAGTGACGACTTTGTCAATCTAGTGGTGGAGCAAACGAACTTGTAAGCCCAACAGTTCATTGCCCACCACCCTGATTAGCTTTTTTACTAGGTCCAATGAATGGTACACCATTGATGCAGCCGACCCCACTTTACAGTATGGTCATGACACGAAAGCGGTTCAAGGCCATTCAGAAATGCCTCCATTACATTAATAATGCGGCATGTCCTACTCAAAGTGATCGCGCCTATGACCAGCTTTACAAAGTAAGGCCGGTCATAGATAACTTTGGGGCCAAATTTTTGGAGGCCTACGTACCACTCAGGAAGCTCTCGGTAGATGAGTCTCTTATCAGTTTTAAGGGGAGACTCATCTTCCGCCAGTATATTCCCTCGAAGCGGGCGCGGTATGGCGTGAAACCCTACAAACTTTGTGAGAGTATGTCCGGGTACACTGACAAGTTTAGAGTATATGAGGGACGATAATCCCGTATTGAACCCCCAAAATGTCCGTCCACTCTGGGTGTTAGCAGGAAAATAATTTGGGACCTTGTGCACCCTTTGCTGGATAAGGATTACCACCTTTGAACAACTTTTATACCAGCATTCCTCTGTTCACCTCGCTTGCCGCCTGATCCAATTCCACTTGTGGGACCGTGCAGAAGAACCAGAGAGGCCTCCCTCTAAATTTCTCCAGACACCTATGCCCAAGGGTGAGTCCCGTGCCCTTAACCATGAAAACCTGTTGCTGGTCAGGTATAAGGATAAGAGGGATGTTCTTATGCTGAACACAATTCATGGTAACGGCAGCTCACCTGTCCCTGTGTGAGGTACCAGAATAACGGTCCTCAAGCCTGATTGTATTCTGGGCTACAATCAGTATATGGGGGGAGTTGATCTCTCTGATCAAATCCTAAAGCCATATAACATAATGCGCAAAACATGGGTATGGTACAAAAAAGTTGCGGTTTACTTGGTGCAGGTTGCCATGTACAACTCGTTTGTACTGTCCCAGTACACTGGCAACACAGGGACATTCCTCCAGTTCCAAGAAGAAGTCCTAATTGCCCTGATCTTTGGCAACCGGGAAAGAGCAGGCCTGAGTTCCCAAGGAACTGGAGTTTTAGGTGCCAGGATCATCCCCGGCCAACACTTTCCAGGTCATGTCCCCCACACTGGAAAGAAGGAACAATCACAGAAAAAATGCAGAGTGTGTCACACTTCCATGCAGTACAAAATTTTCCCTTTTCATTTTAATTTCCCATAATTTGTCCCCAATGTACCAAGTCCAGATTACATTCCAAATTTTAACCCCAAAAACCACTAAATTGCCCCAAAAAAATTTTCATGAAAAAAAAAAAATAAAACCTGATAAGACCTCTGGGGGTATTTTTTTTTTCCAAAAAATGGGTCATGGTTGACTGAGTCACTATCATCTGGGACTTTTTTATTTTGCCTCAAATGCGCAGCGCTCTTTCTCCACCTGAGCGGGGTGAACATTTGAGGCAACAGGTTAGCGACGGCAACACACATCACATTCCCAGAATGATGATACAGAGCATAGGGTTTGAGGTGGGCATATTTTTTTGTTTTGGCCATGCTCTGGGTCATCATTATGGGAACATAACCTGCTTTATCATTTTACATCCCACTGTACCCCACTTTAGTAACTTAGTGTATCCCATGTTACGCTCCTTGAGGGGGTCCCACTGTTCTTGCTCCATAGGCAGCTATGTAAAAGCTCAAAGCCCCTGACTGCGCTTCTGCTCTTCTTAGACCTGGTGTGCACCTGCAGAGCTGTTTACGTCCAGATATGAGGTATGTTCTTACTCCAAAAAAATGTATTTACAAATTTAGGGTGACATTTTCTCCTGTTACCACTTGTGAAAATAAAAAAAATTTGGGGTAACAGCATTTTCACATCCCACTTTAATGAACATTTATCAAACACCTGTGGGGTGTTAAGGCTCACTTTACTGCTTGTTACGTTCCTTGAGGGGTGTAGTTTCCAAAATAGTATGCCATGTGTTTTTTTTTTGTTTGTTTTTTGCTGTTCTGGCACCATAGGGGCTTCCTAAATGTGACATGCCCCCCAAAAACCATTTCAGCAAAATTTGCTTTCCAAAAGCCAAATGTGACTCCTTCTCTTCTGAGCATTGAAGTGCACCAGCAGAGCACTTGGTGTCCACACATGGGGTATTTCCTTACTCGAGAGAAATTGCGTTACAAATTTTAGGAAGATTTATTTGGGATGTCCATTTTCCTTATAAGCAGAGTGCTTCAAAGTAAAAAAAAAATTCCAAATTTTCTTATCAAATTTTCATTGGCGAAAATTTACCACTAACATAAAGTAGAACATGTCACGAAAAAACATTTTTGGAATCAGAATGAAAAGTAAAAGCATCCCAGAGTGATGCTTAAAATGACAGTGGTCAGATGTGCAAAAAATGCCCGGGTCCTTAAGGTGAAAATGGGCTCCGTCCTTAAGGGGTTAAAACCCTTAGACCTTCTATATACCATTTCTCATGGTTTTGAGAAGGAATAAGAAAAGGAAATGTCTTTTACTGCACATTTATTATGGCTATAAAACTCTTCTCTGCTCCAGACAATGACTGCCAATCACCTTTGTTGTTTGTAAATGAAGAAATCACAGTGGTTTTATTAGCATAGCCATTAGTGGGTATTATTTTTGATGTAGCATATATTGACTTTAACAAAACTCATTTCATGCCTTGCAGTGAGATGAAATTCTCATTTGGAAAAGAACTCAAATGTTTATTTTCTGTTGTACGTAATAAAATTAATGAGAACTTAATTAAAGAAACATGATGGACAAGAGGAGCGTCAGCCGGCCATTAATGCCTGAGGAAGACACTTCATGCATGGTCAGACACGGAAAATTAGGTCATGAGAATTGTAAACATAATACATGTTTGTCACTATTGTTATCAAAACAATTTAAAGTTTTTTATTTAATGCTTATGTTTATGGTTCAGTGACATATTGTGGCATCCCATCCGTGTATGCAGAAAAAACAATGCTCACATAATATGGCTGATGGGCGTATCCTCACTGCTAGTGATGTCGCGAACATAAAATTTTCGGTTCGCGAACAGCGAACGCGAGCTTCCGCAAAAGTTCGCAAACCGGCGAATCGGACGAACCTCCGTTGACTTCAATGGGCAGGCAAATTTTAAAACCCACAGGGACTCTTTCTGGCCACAATAGTAATTTAAAAGTTGTTTCCAGGGGACTAACACCTGGACTGTGGCTTGTCGGAGTGGGATCCATGGCAAAACTCCCATGGAAAATTACATAGTTGATGCAGAGTCTGGTTTTAATCCATAAAGGGCATAAATCACCTATTATCCCTAAATGGTTTGGAATAATGTGCATTAGCCCCCCTTTAGGCAGCACATAGAGTTCCCCTTTAGGCATCACATAGTTAGCTTCCCCCCTTTAGACAGCACATAGTTAGAGCCCCTCTTTAGGCAGCACATAGACTCCCCCATACTAGGCAGCACATAGTGGGATTTGAACCCAAGGCCCCAGCACTGCAAGTCAGCAGTGCTAACCTCTGAGCCACTATGCTACCCTTAACATACATCTCATATGCACGGTTGCTAAAATGGACAGAGATGTCAGCAGAGAGTACCAGAAAAATTAGGCATGTAACATAGCTCAAAAATTTGGAATTGTTGCAGCCGCAGCTTTAGCAGCGCCCAGAAAAATTGCGGCAGCATAAAAAGTGCAGCACCAGAGGCCAGAAAAATTACGCATGTACACATGGCTGAAAAATAAGAACAAGCGCATATCCAAGAGTCCAGAAGATTCTATAATGCAGGACGGAGAAACAGGCAAAGAAATTATTTTCTAAATAAAATTTTTCATGAAATAAAGAAACAGAGTTCATCCCTCTCTGTATTTTATTTTTGAAAATGTAAGCTTAAAAATCCCACGCAACAAGCGTTCCTTGGTGTAATGGTTAGTACTCTGGAAAATTTAAGTTTAACCCCTTAAGGACCAAGGACGTACCGGTACCGGTGCCGGTGATGTGGAGCAAGACGCAGCAGTGGAAGAGGACTCGGTCGAGGAGGTTATGGAAGAGAATGGAGTAGAGGAGGTAGCAGCAGGCCTGCCTGCAAGTCGTGGAGGTGTCACCAACTCCTCTGCAGAGCCACGCATTCCGTGCTTGGCAGCCGTCACCAGGTTAACCCAATGCGCAGTGTAGGTGATATACCTGCCCTGACCATGCTTTGCAGACCAGGTATCAGCGGTCAGATGGACCCTTGCCCCCCTGGTGAGATGGACCATGCCAGACTTGCCATAATTTCCTTTTGCACAATGGAGTAAAGGGTTGGGGATTGCCTTTTGTGCAAAAAAATTTCTGCCGGGTACCTTCCACTGCGGTGTCCCAATGGCTACAAATTTTTTTAAAGGCTTCAGACTCCACCAGCTTGCATGGTAAAAGCTGGCGGGCTAGCAGTTCCGACAAGCCAGCTGTCAAACGCCGGTCTAGGGGGTCACTGTGAGAAATTGTCTTCTTGCGCTCAAACACCTCCGAGTCCTTGACAGACACCTGACTGTGGGCAGATGAGCAGGAACTGCTCAAGGCGAGAGACGGAGAGGCGGATGGTTGAGAGGGGGCGAGGAGGGCATCAGTGGTTGACCTGGCTGTAGATGCTGGACCAGGAGGAGGATGGCGGCTTTGACTTTGTGTGCTGCTTGTACTGACGCGTTGCTCCCATAGGCGTTTGTGATGCAACATCATGTGCCTTTGCAAAGCAGTTGTGCCTAGGTGGGTGTTGGACTTCCCACGACTCAGTTTCTTCTGGCACAGGTTGCAAATGGCCTCGCTGTTGTCAGAGGCAGACACACAAAAAAAATGCCACACTGCTGAGCTCTGCGATGACGGCATTCTGGTGGTGGCAACAGCATGCGTTGATCGGCGTCCCGTCTGGCTGACCCCGGGTGCCGATGCATGCTGTCTGATGGGGCCACTAACTCCTTGCGACGACCTCCCCCTGCTTCCAACTCGTCTCCTCCTCCTCTCTGTCTCCCCATCTGAACTTTCCCCCTCTTCTTCTCTTCTAGCGGGCACCCACGTGGCATCCACGGACACATCGTCATCATCAACACCTTCACCGCTATCTGACACCTCAAGAAAGGAAGCAGCAGCGGGTACAACATTATCATCACACCGTACGTCCATGTGTGTAATGCTGCCTGACTGAGACATATCCCTGTTAACTACATCCTCTGGCAATAATGGCTGTGCATCACTCATGTCTTCAAACTGATGTGTAAATAACTCCTCTGATGGATCAAGTAAAGCTGCTCTGGTACTAGTGTTGGTGGTGGCGGCAGGCGGGCAAGTGGTAGCATGAGAGGTGCCCGAAGCTAAGCTAGAGGAGGAGAAAGACGGTGTGTCAAGGTTCCGAGCGGAAGCTTTAGTAGTAGATTGGGTGTCTTGTGATAGCCAGTCAACTAAGTCCTCAGAACTTTGGGGGTTAAGGGTAGGTGGCCTCTGAACACTGGCCATTCTAGGGCCAAAGGGAATGCCAGCACCATGACGGCCCCTGCGGGGTGGCCTTCCTCAGCCTGTCATTTTTTCGGTCAAATTTACACAAGTGTAACACCTAATGTGATTTGCACTAGGGTGACACAATTTGCCCTGCAGGCAAGTAAAAATGAAAATTTTGACGTGAACTAACAGTGACAGCTGATTTTATTTAACAGCAAAAAAAGGTTTTTTTATTTTATTTGCGCAACTGTCACACCTAATGTGATTTGCACTAGGGTGACACAATTTGCCCTGCAGGCAGGAAAAATGGCAACTGTGACGTGAACTAACATTGACAGCTGATTTTATTTAACAGCCAAAAAAATTTTTTTTTTAATTTGCGCAACTGTCACACCTAATATGATTTGCACTAGAGTGACACAATTTGCCCTGCAGGCAGGAAAAATGGCAACTGTGACGTGAACTAACAGTGACGTCTGATTTTATTTAACAGCCAAAAAAGGTTTTTTTTTTTAATTTGCACAACTGTTGCACCTAATGTGATTTGCACTGGGGTGACACAATTTGATTCTGGAGTACCCCTTTTAACCAGCGGTTCCCTCCCAACCAGGGTGCCTTCAGCTGTTGCAAGACTAGCGGACTGATATCTTTCAGCCCTTTAAATACTGTAGTAGATAGTTGCTTGAAGGAACTTAAGTTTGATTCTGGAGTACCCCTTTTAACCAGCGGTTCCCTCCCAACCAGGATGCCTCCAGCTGTTGCAAGACTAACGGACTGATATCTTTCAGCCCTTTGAATACTGTAGTAGATAGTTGCTTGAAGGAACTTAAGTTTGATTCTGGAGTACCCCTTTTAACCAGCAGTTCCCTCCCAACCAGGGTGCCTCCAGCTGTTGCAAGACTAGTGGACTGATATCTTTCAGTCCTTTGAATACTGTAGTAGATAGTTGCTAGAGGGAACTTAAAGGGGTACTCCAGTGAAAACCTTTTTTTCTTTTAAATCAAATGGTTGCAGAAAGTTAAACATATTTGTAAGTTACTTCTATTAAAAAATCTTAATCCTTCCAGTACTTATTAGCTGCTGAATGCTACAGAGGAAATTCCTTTATTTTTGGAACACTGATGACATCACAAGCACAGCGCTCTCTGCTGACATCTCTGTCCATTTTAGCAACCATGCATAGCAGATGTTTGCTAAGGGCAGCATGGTGGCTCAGTGGTTAGCACTGCTGCCTTGCTGGGGACTTGGGTTCAAATCCCCCTAAGGACAAATGTAAATAAGCAGCGAGAACTGTGGTCGTGATGTCATCAGAGAGCATTCCAAAAAGAAAGGAATTTCCTCTGTAGTATTCAGCAGCTTATAAGTACAGGAAGGATTAAGATTTTTTAATAGAAGTAATTTACAAATATGTTTAACTTTCTGCCACCAGTTGATTTAAAAGAAAAAAGGTTTTCACCGGAGTACCCCTTTAAGTTTGATTCTGGAGTACCCCTTTTAACCAGCGGTTCCCTCCCAACCAGGACTGATATCTTTCAGCCCTAAAAAGGGCTTTTTTGGGTGCTGTCCTTAAAGCAGATGTTACACTAGTGCTTTAGGAGTAAACTGGTCACTGAATACACCACCTAGCAGCAACCTAGCTATCGTTTTCCTTATACAGAAGGAGCAGCTTCTCTAACCCCCCACTTCCTAAGCCTGCAGCATGCTGAATGAGGCTAAAATGCTGTCCGTGCAAGAGGTAGGAGGGTTTGGAAGGGAGGGACTGATGCTTATTGGCTGTAATGTGTCTGCTGACTCTGACTCACAGGGTCAAAGTTTACTGCAATGTTAAAGTATAGGGGGCGGATCAAACTTCACATATGTTCGACCGGCGATGCGAACACGAACATGAGAAATTCGCAGGGAACTGTTCGCCGGTGATCAATTCGCGACATCTCTAGTCACTGCATATGGGTATGGATTTGTCAGCATGCTGCCACTCTACCCTTAAAGGGTGACTGCTGTTTCAACAAACTTAACATAAACCAATAGTAAAGGCGTATGTAAGGAAAAATGCTTTTTTCTTATCGAAAATTCTTACCATGACCTCCCCCACACACACACTAAAATGTATTTAACTAAGAAACAAGAGCTTGATTCTGTCCTGCCTTTACAAGATGGACTAGCAGCTTACTGAGAAATCACATTAAGTGCTGTCAATACAAGTCTACGAAGAAGACTTTTTTTTTATAATGCCTGCTATGCTTCTGCTTCTTCTATTATGTGTATATAGAGACAGATGCTCAGGATTAAAGGGGTACTGTTCCGAATGCTGGAGCTGGCGCCGGGAGCTTGTGATGTCATAGCCCCACCCTCGTCATGCCCCAGCCCATAGACTTGCATTGAGGGGCGGGGTGTGACATCATGAGGGGGCGTGGCTATGAAGTGTCGGCTCAAAACACTGAGCAGCGGAGTTCCCCTTTAACTATTATCTGTGTGAAGCATATGGAGACATCATAGAGGCCAATCACCAATTAGTTCAGGAACAAATAAAGGATTTCAATAACATGTAACACCTATGTATGCATGGTTTTGCTTTAGATAGTCCAATTGCCTCCCACACCTCAAAGATTTTCTGATAGGCTAATGTTTTCACATAAAGTATGTGTTGTCTTAGTTGTCTACAGATGACTGAGTCTTCTTTGGAGGAGATTCTACTTTGGCTAGTATGAAATTGTGTTTTTTCTTGAAGGCTAGTGGATTTGCATAAATTTATCCCATGGAACATTGCCTGGAAAATAAGTCTCCATACACCACTGATCTCTTCAATAAGAACCAGTACTTCCCCTGAGCTGTTTGAGATTAGAAAATTAAATTGAGAGCCTCATGGGAAACAGGGACTAATGCAAGTGATAACTATCTCTGCACAGCTCAGACATCACTTTTATTCTTTCTACTTTCTAAACCAGTTTATTAATATATCTTGTTTTCATTTTTTCTATTTACTTTTATAACCATGTAGGGCCAATAACAAAGTAATGTAACTACAATTATACGGCCAGGCAGCAATGAAGGCTTTGGGTCACTTTTCATTCTTGTCACCTTTACATGTAGATGGGGTTACTTGGAGAGACATGTAAAGGAAACTATGATAAATGGTGTTAATGGGTAAATGGTTCAGTAAACAGTACATATAAGGGTGAGATTCACAGGCTCATCAGTACATTAATTGTCTAATATAGCGGTGGCTGCTGGTTTAGTTCCAATACCTTAAGGCAGAGTGATAGATGACAATACATCAGGGTAGTATACACAGAACCATAGTCAGGTTTTTAAATCTAAGGCATACATCTCAATAAAAGTTGTGTGTTACTGGTGTATATCATTTCAGTAAACAGTAAACTATTCCAGATGGAAAGAGGATTTAATTTTTTTTTTTCAATCTTATGTCACTTTACTGAAACAAAATAGTGCTATTTGCCTATTGTCTTCTCGGGTCTTTGTTTAGGACAGAACTAACTTTAACCCCTTAAGGACTGAGCCCTTTTTCACCATTTTTTGCAATTCTGACCACTGTCACTTTAAACATTAATAACTCTGGAATGCTTTTAGTCATAATTCTGATTCCGAGATAGTTTTTTCGTGACATATTCTACTTTAACATAGTGGTAAAATTTTGTGGTAACTTGCATCCTTTCTTGGTGAAAAATCCCAAAATTTTATGAAAAATGTAAAAATTTTGCATTTTTCTAACTTTGAAGCTCTCTGCTTGTAAGGAAAATGGATATTCCAAATAATTTTTTTTAATTCAGATATACAATATGTCTACTTTATGTTTGCATCATAAAATTGACGTGTTTTTAATTTTGGAAGACATCAGAGGGCTTCAAAGTTCAGCAGCAATTTTCCAATTTTTCACAAAATTTTGAAACTCGCTTTTTTTCAGGGACCAGTTCAGGTTTGAAGTAAATTTGAAGGGTCTTCATATTAGAAATACCCCATAAAAGACCCCATTATAAAAACTGCACCCCCCAAAGTATTCAAAATGACATTCAGTCAGCGTTTAACCCTTTAGGTGTTTCACAGGAATAGCAGCAAATTGAAGGAGAAAATTCACAATCTTCATTTTTTACACTCGCATGTTTTTGTAGACCCAATTTTTGAAAGGGGTAAAAAAAGGAGAACATTTTTACTTGTATTTGAAACCCAATTTTTCTCGAGTAAGGACATACCTCATATGTCTATGTTAATTGTTCGGCGGCGCAGTAGAGGGCTCAGAAGGGAAGGAGCGACAAATGGTTTTTGGGGGGCATGTCACATTTAGGAAGCCCCTATGGTGCCAGAACAGCAAAAAAAACCACATGGCATACCATTTTGGAAACTAGACCCCTCGGGGAACATAACAAAGGGTAAAGTAAACCTTAATACCCCACTGGTGATTCACGACTTTTGCATATGTAAAAAAAAAAAATTTCCCTAAAATGCTTGGTTTCCCAAAAGTTTAACATTTTTAAAAAGGGTAAAAGCAGAAAATACCCCCCGAAATTTGTAACACAATTTCTCCCGAGTACGGCGATACCCCATATGTGGCCCTAAACTTTTGCCTTGAAATACGACAGGGCTCCAAAGTGAGAGCACCATGCGCATTTGAGGCCTAAATTAGGGACTTGCATAGGGGTGGACATAGGGGTATTTTAGGCCAGTGATTCCCAAACAGGGTGCCTCCAGCTGTTGTAAAACTCCCAGCATGCCTAGACAGTCAGTGGCTATCTGGCAATAATGGGAGTAGTAGCTTTGCAACAGTGGCGTACCAGACATTTTTCATTTTTATTGGGGAGGGGGGCTGTGTAGGGGTATGTGTATATGTAGTGTTTTTTACTTTTTATTTTATTGTGTGTTATTGTAGTGTAGTGTTTTTAGGGTACAGTCGCACGGGTGGGGGTTCACAGTAGTTTCTCGCTGGCAGTTTGAGCTGCGGCAGAAAATTTGCCACAGCTCAAACTTGCAGCCGGATACTTACTGTAATCCTCCGCCCATGAGAGTGTACCCTGTACGTTCACATTGGGGGGGGGGGGGGGGGGGCATCCAGCTGTTGCAAAACTACAACTCCCAGCATGTACGGTCTATCAGTGCATGCTGGGAGTTGTAGTTTTGCAACCGCTGGAGGCTCCGTTTTGGAAACAGTGACGTACCAGACGTTTTTCATTTTTATTGGGGAGGGGGGCTGTGTAGGGGTATGTGTATATGTAGTGTTTTTGACTTTTTATTTTATTTTGTGTTAGTGTAGTGTAGTGTTTTTAGGGTACAGTCGCATGGGCGGGGGGTTCACAGTAGTTTCTCGCTGGCAGTTTGAGCTGCGGCAGAAAATTTACTGTAATCCTCCGCCCATGTGAGTGTACCCTGTACATTCACATTGGGGGGGGGGGGGGAGAAACATCCCGCTGTTGCAAAACTACAACTCCCAGCATGTACGGTCTATCAGTGCATGCTGGGAGTTGTAGTTTTGCAACAGCTGGAGCCACACTGGTTGTGAAACACCGAGTTTGGTAACAAACTCAGTGTTTTGCAACCAGTGTGCCTTCAGCTGTTGCAAAAGCTACAACCCCCAGCATGTACGGACAGCGAAAGGGCATGCTGGGTCTTGTAGTTATGCAACAGCTGGAGGCATACTACTTTGGCTGGGGATGCTGGGGACTGTAGTTATGCAACAGCTGGAGACACACTGGTTTGCTACATAACTCAGTGTGCCTTCAGCTGTTGCAAAACTACAACTCCCAGCAGTCACCGACAGCCAACGGGCATGCTGGGAGTTGTAGTTATGCAACCAGCAGATGCACTACTACAACTCCCAGCATGCACTTTAGCTGTTTGTGCAAGCTGGGAGTTGTAGTTACACAACAGCTGAAGGTACACTTTTCCATAGAAAAATGTGCCTCCAGCTGTTGCAAAACTACAAGTCCCAGCATGCCCATAAGGGCATGCTGGGAGTTGTGGTGGTCTGCCTCCTGCTGTTGCATAACTACAGCTCCCAGCATGCCCTTTTTGCATGCTGGGAGCTGTTGCTAAGCAACAGCAGGAGGCTGTCACTCACCTTCAACGATCCAGCCGCATCAGATCAGTCCCTCGTCGTCGCCGCCGCTGCTCCTGGGGCCCCGATCCCAACATTGACGCCGGGGATCGGGGTCCCCAGCAGCCAGGGTGCACGTCCCGCACCCGCTCACGTCCTCCGGAAGAGGGGCGGAGCGGGTTGCGGGAGTGACACCTGCAGCAGGCGCCCTGATTGGTCGGCCGGGAAACCTGCAGGCTCTGGCTGTTCTGGGCCGTCGGAGACGGCCCCGAACAGCCTGTAATTCCGGGTCACTGGAGACCCGATTGACCCGGAATCTGCCGCAGATCGCTGGACTGATCGCTAGAGCGATCTGCGGCCATCGCCGACATGGGGGGGCATAATGACCCCCCTGGGCGATATGCCCCGAGCACCGGCTCCCCTCCAGCTAGCGACGGGGGGCCGGGATTTGACAGGACGTACTCAAACGTCCTGAGTCCTTAAGGACTCGGAAAAGGGGCCGTTTGAGTACGTCCTGCTTCCTTAAGGGGTTAAGGAGCTGTGGTAGACTCTGATAGAAGCTAAAAAAAAATCTTTAAAGTTAAGAAAATTTGGCTAGTCAAACAAGCTAAACTCCTGAGAGTGGCATAATTACAGCCACAGGCACCAATGTGACTAAAGGTCATTTCAACCATTGTACAACTAGGGATAATGACAGTTCTACCTGTTATATCAAGCCATCACTAACAAACTCACCTTATTTTTACCAACAATCTTTAATGTTAATATTCATTTCTTTGCAAAGAATGTCAGGGATGACAGTCAGTGTGATCCTTCCATAATGATAATGAAACTGGACAGATAGAAATGAAAATATGGAATCCTGGAATTGGCCTCTGTCCGCAATGTCAGCATAAATGAGATACCTCAGGGTAACATTTAGATGGGCTGGATATCATTACCATCTTGATAGAATCTTCAAATGTTTCTCTTGCACATGACATATAATTGGCTACAGCTTAGCGCTAGCCACAAAAACATCTATCGCTAACCCCCAATTATTACCTCGGTGCCCACCAACACAGGGGTGCCGGGAAGAGCTGGTGCCAACAGGGCCAGAGCATCAAAAATGGCTCTTCTGGGCATAGTTGGTAACAGGCTGGCAATATTTAGGCTGGGGAGGGCCAGTAACAATGATCCTCGCCCACCCTGGTAGTGTCAGGCTGTTGCTGTTTAGTTGGTATCTGGCTGAGAATGAAAATAAGGGGAATGTCAGCAACAGACTGATGTTACTAGGGTGGGTAAGGACCTAGTAAGGACCATCCTATTATTCTGTGTATTTTGATCAATGTTACGTATACTACCATTCTCTCTCCCTTTCTTCTCTTTCTCTTTAAATGTTGTTTCTCCTTGCTTTAGTTATCTGTAGTTCCTAAAATATATACACATAGTTGTGATATAATTCTTTTGGATATAACCAAGTGTCTATTTGCTTTACTTTTTCATTCTGTATGTCTGAAGTGGGAACGCTTTTTCTATTTTTTTTTTAACTGATTCTTATGACATGATCGTACATTATCACATACTGTTATGTTCCTTCATGAAAACCTAATAAGTATAGATTCTTACAAAAAATATATAATGTATTTGTATTCCTACCTTATTTTAGGCATGCTATACGATAAATGATTAGTCATAGTTTTGAAGCAGCTTGACAGCCACAGGTTGGAGATCACCGTCAAATGCATCCAAATCCTAAACCTCTAAGCCTGAAAGCAGAGTAGATGAATACATGTTAGAGAATAAAATGTGAAATGGTTGGAAAGTGTATTTTCAGCCCAACAATCTACTGAGGATCATGTACCTTACGTTTAGAAACACTTGCACAATTCTTATTGATCTTTTCTATCTTCAGGAGGGATGTAGATTGTTCAAATGTATTTTGAGAAAAATCTCAAATGTCATTACTTTGAATGAACGGCACTTTCAACAAGGGATGATGCTCCATCGCCCTGGATGTGAGTTATTGGTTTTCTGTTTTAGTGCTGCAGACCATACAAACAAAAAGATCTTTCTAGCCTTCATGAATACAGAAAAAAATCCTATGATACAGAGAATGTGTTACTAGGATTGACCTCTTTCAGTTGGAGTACTTTAGAGCAAACCCTTGTATGCTCATTGGAGGTGTTGTTTGAAGTACACTTTGACTCAGGTTTATTAATCTGCCAGGAACCATACCGGTCTGATTTTTCACAGAATAACGAATCACAGTTCAGCATTTATGTCTTAAAGGGGTTCTCTGCCCCTAGAAATCTTATGCCCTATCCAAAGAATAGGGGATACGATGTCTGTTCGCTGGGGATCTGGCTGCTGGGACCCCCTGCAATCTCTGGGCCCACACTCCGGCATTCTGAATACTTCAAGCCACGTCCCATCCATTTATGTCTATGGGAGGGGGCGTGATGGCTGTGCACAATGAGTCTTTTCCCCTGTACTAAGCCTCTGCAGAGTGGAGCTCCATTCTGCAGCAGAGGAGAGGAGGCATTACTAGGAAGATGCCCGCTGGATGTCACCATGCACGGAGATCTTGGAAAGCCCCTCGTGCACTAAGAAAGTAATTTCCATGTACCAAAGAACCAGGATTGCGGAGGAAATTAGGAACAGAGCAGGGACTGGAAAGTATCATTGTCATAAGTGTTCCCCACACTACAAGCCTGTACAACAGAATAGTATGGGTGATGCTGATAAAATTTTTTCTTTAAAATGTATTTTATAGTAGTGGACTTTGACATAGTAATGGTCTGGATATTTGAAATCCAAATACTTCTGAGAGCCTTTATTTCAATTATGTTTTTCAACAGGTTAAATAAAATTATTCTCCCTTTACATTAAATAGAATATAAAAACTACTTTGCAAACTTCATAGAGTTTTCCTGCATACTATAATATAAAATAAACATTTTCCCCATTTTTCTAAACAGCATTGTAAATTCTTACTAGGGGGCACAATTTACATCTTGTGTAGGTTTAAAAGACATTGATAAATTACCCCAACATGTTCCTGGGAGTAATGAACAAATCTGATTGTCTGTAGCACCAAGATGTAATTCTAAAGTTCCTCAGGGCATAATAATATTATACTGTATATACATGTAATGTGGTGTCAGAATGAAAAAAAGAATAATCTAAACCTAAGGATTAAAGAAAGTGAATTATGTATAATATAGGCCATTTATAAAACATACTCCTTCAGAGAATTTTAACATTTAAAGGGACTGTATCCTCATTAAAATATATATTATTTCATTCAGTTTTTTTCAAATATTTTTTTCGTTTCTATGTTATTATTTATGCCAGCCAATGGAGTTGCCTGAAAATGTGTGCTTTCCGCAGCTCACATTTAGTAAATGAACAATAAAATCTCCCAGGTATAGACAGGATACACGGGCGCTCAACCACCAGGTAACAGGATAAAAACGTTTATTCACCCATAATGCAACGCATTTCACAGCACAGCTGCTTCATCAGGCATCATGCCTGATGAAGCAGCTGTGCTGTGAAACGTGTTGCCTTATGGGTGAATAAACATTTTTATCCTGTTACCTGGTGGTTGAGCGCCCATGTATCCTGTCTATACCTGGAAGATTTTATTGTTCATTTACTGCATTCGATGAGACATGGAGTGACTGCTGACACCTCAATTATATTTTACATCCTGATCCATTGTTGCACTTGGTGGAGTGTAACCCTTTGTGGTAAGCGCAATATCCACCTGTATGATTTTTTTCTGTGTAACAGACGGTGTCACACTATGGAGCGCTGTCTGCTTTCTGTTTTAATCTAGCAGCTCACATTTGTTAGCTTTGCTGTGCAGACTGAGACAGAAGAGTAAGTCATTATTATTATTAGAGAAAATAAGATTTAAATGGGCACTGTCAGAATCAAAAACAAAAATTGTTTGTTGTACACTAGGGGTCCCCATGCCATTCAGAACATAGCCCTGTCCGAAGAAGCACAGACTGGGTCAAAGTCCAGGAAGTAAAGCTGGGATGAGAGGAGGGGGTTACAGAGCAGCCAGCAGTGATTGGATGAAGAGACTCAGCACAGCAGACTCAGTGAGTGAGGGCAGGCCTCGGACAAGACCCTTCCTGAACAAAATATGTCAGAATGAGTGAGTATCAAAACAGAGGGATTTGTTGGTCAAATACAGATGCTAAACACATAAAAATGACATGTAAAGCATCTGCTAGTGAGTAATATATATAAGCATTATTATTTTCTGTGACATAAGATACACTTTAATACAACAGCTAGAGACCTAAATAAAACAAACACCTATAATTGTCTTCTATGTTTTATTAATTTGTCAGTTTGCCGAGTCTTTGCAGAGTCATTAGACATTATGGTAGAATTCTTACAGACAAAAAGGCTATTTTCTTTTGGGCAGGGCTTAGCCAATGTAATGTAAACATAAAATTAATTACAGAAGTGCTGGAATAATTTTGTTTATTTTTTTGTTATTTCTATTAAGTTAAAGAAGACCTAAGGCATCTTCAAAAAACTTTAGCTTTCATCTTCTATCTTTCACAGCTACTTCACAAATTTGTGTACTTTTTTTTTTCTACCGCCTCATCTGTTTCCTAGCTATCAGTTTTATTAGTTTTGGCACCCAAAATGCTATTGAGCGCACAGACTGTCAAATGGATGGTTACCACTGCTGAGTTCTTAATTGGGAGAGAGCGCCAAAGTTCACACTCTGTTGACAACTGAGTAGTGGTGATCGCCCTCTTGACAACATTTCAGAACACTGCCCCAGCGTTCATAACACAGAACATAGACTTGTATTGAGGGGCAGGTGTGATGTCACAAGGGGCGTGGCCGTGACATCACAAGCCCCGCAGCCCGCACCCATCGTTCAGAACAAAATGTTCTGAACTCTGGGGCAGTGGAGTACCCCATTAAGATACAATAGAACAATTATGTTTGCTTGCAGCCCCCACTAGGGGAAGCTAAGTATTATAATGCATACTGTTCATTTAGTATACATGGTAGTCACAATAAGGGAACAGTAGATTTGTGCTGCACGAACTACAGGCAGTAAGAAACACTCACATGCATCCTTACCCCAATGAAGTGTGATTCACTCTAAAAGCTATGCCATTTCATAGTAATCATAGATCTATCTTTAGCCAGGACTGAGGCACTGAGTCACCAGGAGTGGTCCCCGACCCTGATTGACAGAAATATCCATATGTGCAAATAGGGAGAGATCTGTCATTCAAGCCAAAGACCACCCTGATGACTCAGGACCCCATTCCCAGCCAACGATACAACTATGATTACTTTGAAATAGCATAGCAATTTAGAGAGAATCATGCATCAATTGTCCTGCTAGAAAAATACACCATGTATGGGACTTTTGAACATAATTGAGTTCAGCTCTTGGCAATGTTCAGAAGTCTCATAAAGAATGAATGGAGCAGCGGCTAAGCATGTCTGCTGCCACTATATTTACTAGGGGGACAAATTGACAACCATTATTGTGATCGGTGGTGATGCCAGCAGTTAAACCACCATTGATCATTAAATTACCCCTTATGCTGTGAACAAGGAATGATTATTTATCTAGATATAAGCCCTTTAAAATGGTCATCTAGAGACAGAAATACAGAGTTAATATCTTTAAAAAATAGCACCACCTCTGTCCTCAGGTTGTGTGTGGTTTTACAATTTAACTTCATTTACCTCAATGGAACTGGGCTGCAATACCACACACAACCTTTGGACAGAGGTAGTGCTGGTTTTGGAAGAAATTAGCTCTGTGTTTCTATCCCTTGATGATCCCTTTAAGATAAGCCCATTAAGGTACGACAAGCTGTACCAACTGTTTGAGGAGTCAGCATTACATTTTTATGATGTTAGGATTTGTTTTATTTATTATTAATGATCTAATCCTCTAGATTTTATTGTTTTGTAATAAAGAGATGGCGATATTTTTTGCAACACGGTTGTCAGATAGAAATACATTTTCTATACTAAAAAACAGTAATATAAAATATGATTAATCAATAAAAGATGATGGCTTACAATGAAGCGGGGTTTCCTCTTAATAGGAAACATATAGATTTTAGATACGTTTAAACATTGTTAAGAATTGTAGTACAGGGGCCCTTTGGAAATATGTATTGATCTAGTAAAGCGTCTCTCCTCTTATTAATCAGCCATCATTTCCTAAGCATTCTCAATGAAGTAGCTTTTGTATAGGAATAGCTTTTACTAAAGAGGAAGAGAATGAGTAGAAGCTTTTTTAGACTACATTACTCCCCTCTCCTATTTGTTTTCAATTGCAAATTTGATTTGCTGTTGACTTGAAGAAATAATAAAGCTGTACCAAATTATATAGATGAAAAGGCCCATCTACAGTTAAATACTATGCTCAAAATATGAATTTTATTCTATTCATGGATTGGGACAACTATACTAGGCTCTGTAAGATGGAGGCTATAATGAACGTATGGAATGACGCAGAAAGTTCAAACATTTTCAGGCAGCCTTATCAAATGACTTGACTCAGTAGGAGGTAAGTTACTATTATAAATTTCTATTAAACAAAAAAAGCTTGAAGTATGTTGTTTATTTTATTATGTTATTAAATACCTCAGAGAACCCCAGTTATGTTGTTTGTAAACATTGGTTATTACATTTTACATTACATGGAAACTGATCCATAAATCAAAATAGTTAATAATGCATTTTTATATGTGAAACCACATGCAGTACATATAAAGATATAGCTCAGCTAACACCATGTTTGTATTCAAAAAACACTACAGGGTGGGCCATTTATATGGAAACTCCTTAATAAAATGGGAATGGTTGGTGATATGAACTTCCTGTTTGTGGCACATTAGTATATGTGAGGGGAGAAACTTTTCAAGATGGGTGGTGACCATGGCAGCCATTTTGAAGTCGGACATTTTAAATCCAAATTTTGTTTGTTCAATAGGAAGAGGGTCATGTGACACATCAAACTTATTGGGAATTTCACAAGAAAAACAATGATGTGCTTGGTTTCAACGTAACTTTATTCTTTCATTAGTTATTTACAAGTTTCTGACCACTTATAAAATGTGTTCAATGTGCTGCCCATTGTGTTAGATTGTTAATGCAACCCTCTTCTCCCACTCTTCACACACTGATAGCAACACCGCAGGAGAAATGCTAGCAAAGGCTTCCAGCATCTGTAGTTTCAGGTGCTGCACATCTCATTTCTTCATAGACAATTGCCTTCAGATGACCCCAAAGATAAAAGTCTAAGGGGGTCAGATCAGGAGACCTTGGGGGCCATTCAACTGGCCCACGACGACCAAGCCACTTTCCAGGAAACTGTTCAACTAGGAATGCTCGGACCTGACACGCATAATCTGGTGGTGCACAATCTCCAGCTGGAGAATTCTCAATCTAGCCTATAGTCATAGGAAGTGAGACAAAACAATGTATAACATAGCAATCAGATAATATCAGATACAGAGTAATACTCCAATATGCTCATACTAAATCTCTATTAACTTTTTGGGCTGCCTCTAGCCTGGGTATAAGATGAGATATGGTTGGGCATGGAAGTATCCATGTTACCTATAGCATCCTGCACCACATTGGTCCACAGATGTTGATGTTGAGCCTGTAGAGCCTACTCACTCCTTTGTTTCCAAAGCTTTGTTACCCTAAACAGTGGATTGATTATTAATCTGGCAACCTGGCCCATTGCTTTATGTTGTATTGAATACACCAGAGCATATTTTTCCTTTACATGTCACTTCATTGTGGGGCATAAAACATAAACTGAGTGCAGATGCAGATTCATTGTGGAAACCCAAACTTATGTATGTTCTGTTAAAGCTCCAAAATACCAGGTGAATAAGTGCAAAATTAGAAACTCTTGTTTTCAGAATTTCCTTGGCCTGCTTTTCTAGCTACACATAGCAAATACATAGTTTAGAAGAGATGTAAAACCCTACATTAGACAGGAGATATCATGAAGGAACAAAGTGGTCACAACAACAACCTAATCAATGTAGAAATTAATTGGAGCTTAATTCTCATTCATTTGCTCTGTCAGTCATTACCTCTTTCTCTTAGCTATTCACTATTATGAACAAGGTTTTGGTACTGTACTTATGTAATGAACATAGTTCTGGTGCTGTAGTAGTGAGCATGGTTCTGGTCCTGTATTTGAGTTCTGAGGTTAGTTCTGGTGCTGTTTTTGCATTATGAGCTTGGTTCAGATTCTGAATTTCTGTACAAAATTTACTCCTGCCACTGTGTTGAGTTCTGGTACTGTATTTATATTTTGAACTTCCTAGTGATGTATTTGTGTATTAGCTTAGTTATACTGCTTTATGTATGTACTCAACACTTGAATCTGATATTGTATTCTAATTTAAAACATTTCTTGCTTTGTAGGTGTGGTAGTAAGATGGGAAATATATTATGATGAACTCCATGCACCACAAAGATCTCTCATTTTTACATGATGCAGAATTTAAATGAAATAGACTGCACGTATGCCCATGGTACTGATCATGCACATACAGATCCGTAAGTAAATGACAATCTAATATAATATGAAGATATATATATATATATATATATATATATATATATATATATATATACATACTGTATCCATAGAGGGTCAAACCAGTTTAAAATATATCCTGAGAGAAGAGCGGCAAACCAATTTGTTCAATTTAAATAACTAGTAGAAAAGTAGCTGGTACCACTCCCACTATAGTACTCCGGCTTGACACTTCTTCAAATGACCAGCAAACCGGTCCGTCTGTCCCCTCAACAAAAAATAATATAAAACAATATAGCGGCGCTCAGTACTCAAATTATCACATCAGGATGAAATCCAACAATAGAGAAAGAAAAGGTTGGCAACTCACTGCAAAAGTCCAATGTTGCTTTATTCGAGGGGACATGTACAGATTGGGGCAGGTGGCACCTGTCTGCACCTGTACGTGTCCCCTGGAATAAAGCAACATAGGATTTTTGCAGTGAATTGCCGTCCTTTTCTTTCTCTAGTGTTCAATTTACATTACATGCAATAATACACTCCACTTTAGAAATATACAGTACATGGTGTTTTTGCATGGCTATATAAGTATGAACATATTTTTTTTTCGAAGTCCAAGTGAACCTACTGTTAAAGGGTACCTTTCATCAAAAAAAACTTTTGATATATTATAGATTAATGTATTCAGAATAACTTTCCAATAACATGTAATTAAAAAATATGCTTCTTTCTATTTAATTTTCCTCCTTGAAAAAATGACCACTAGGGGGTCTCCCTACCAGTGCGTTATTATGGATTTCAGACTCATGCTGGAGTCCTAAATCTCAGACTGCAGCCGGGACACAGACAAACTCCCTGGCAGGGGAGCAGTGGTGAGTTTGTCTGTGTACCGGCTGCAGTCTGAGATTTAGGACTCCAGCATGAGTCTGAAATCTATATAAAAAAAAAAAAGACTGGTTAGGAGACCCCTAGTGGTCATTTTTTCTAATTGGAAAATTAAGTAGAAAGAAGCATATTTTTTTAATAACATGCTATTGGAAAGTTATCCTGCATACATTAATCTATAATATATCAAAGGTGTTTTTGATGAAAGGTACCCTTTAACAGTTTCAATTCACTCCCTTGTTTCTCTCCTACTCAGCATTCACATCTTATTAGATATAAGGAGATGAACGCACTGTGGCTACCTGCACTAGCTGTTGTGTTGAACAGGAGGAACTGGGAATCTGCTGGGCGTTGGTGGAAGACACAAGAGCAGAGAGACCCTCTTCCCAAGTAACATTTATTTTTCCAATGCCATGTGCACCTCAGTAACTCAAATGCATTCTTAAATCCATAGAACTTATTTCAGCAGGAGGAAAGTTAAAGCAAATCTTTATTTGATCAGAACCTTAGATGTTCTCTAAAATATAAAAAAAAAGGGAGAAAAGAAGGTGATGACAGCTGTGAATCTCATGACAAGAAAGTATATTAAAAGAAAGGTAGTTGAAATCGAAAAGTAGAGTATGAATTGATAAAATGTGTCAAGGAATGTAAATGAGAAGCATACAGGGGAAAGTAGAAAGATCATTAGATTAAAAGAGAAATGAGTGACAGAAATTTTCAGAATGACTCCACAATAGACTTCATCTTGTGCTTAGGTCAACTTAGAATTAAACTTCTGAGATTGAAGTTTCTCAAAAATTCATTTTCTATAAAGCAAGAGATTTGTGCAGGTCTAAGCAATGCATTTCAATGATTACTTTTTTTTTTTTTTTAAAGCAATGTTCAGCCTCACCTGGGGCGTACATGCTTCATACCCGAAAAGTAACGGTAGCTATCAGAAGCAGGGACCACCGGTAATGTCTGGCATTAGGGATCAGAAAGGGGTTCAAATGGCGATCAGTAGTCTTCAGCTTACCTACATGCAGCTGATCTTCATTCTGCTTATACCTATTCTTGTTATAGTCCACTATGGGGAATTAAAAGGTATAACAGAAGAAATTGATTTAGAAAAATGTTTGTTTACAATATAAATAAGCCCCTCCCCTAAAAATAATTGAAGTCACCCCCCCCCATTACCCATTTTCCAAATAAAATTATGTAAACAAAAAAATGAAACAAATTCAGTAACAATGAGTGTAGAAATGTCTGAACTAATAAAATACATGAATGAAACAACACAGTGAATGGCATAAACATAAATTAACAGAATTTTTTGTCACTTTATTTATCAGATTTTGTGTTGAAAGTTGCAAAAGTTGCCACAATGTCATCTTTTTCCATTTTTTTGTATTACACCCGATTAGCCTGGTTGACCTGGTCATTAAGTCCAAAACAGAGTGTACCATTTAAGAGTTAAGGGTTTAAAAAAGTACCCTCCTCAAAAAGGGGGCAAATAGATAGGGTCAACTATAGATGAATAAAGTCCATTGAGCTTTAGATTCGCAATAAGTACTTTACCCAATCCTTTGCCAAGCAAATTTAGAACAAATTGTATTTTTATCCTATTATCTGGGGTTTATCAGGGCTGGAGGTCAAAGATTTGAGGAATCTAAGCAGAATGAGTTATTTTGGCTTCCCTAGACAATGGGAAGATAATCAAACACTGTCTACTATTCTAGACAGTCTAAGGCCGGGTTCACACTATGGAATTTCCAACTGGAATTCTGCTCAGGGATTTTGGTTGGAAGTTTTTCTGCATGAAGGTTAACGTTCAGGTGAATGTTCTTTCCGTTAACCCATTCACACTGTGGAATTTTCTAGTTGGAATTTCTGACAGAAAATACTGATAAAATACCTCTACCAAAACATTGAATCTGCTCAATGTTGTTGGAATCCGCTCTGCAGACAATTCCGTCTATGTAGATGGCAATGTCTGCGCAGTCCTAGCTCTGATTCAGACAGCACTCGGTATCTTTAAAATGAAACAAACAAAAAAATGGTAACAGTTCTACAAGGTTACAGGATATACAGTAAATAGATTAGAAGAATGTGTCCAATAATGATTCTAAAATTATTTATCAAACAATAAATAATGCCCTTGCATCAGACATGTCACAGATTTAAACAGATAAGATCAAATATATACTAAAAGGTTATACTGATATCCAAATGATCATTTAATAAACGAAATGTTCATAAAGTGAAAATTCTCATATAGTAAAACGATATTCTCTAAAATATTGAGACTGAAAACTAAGTCTCAATGTCTCATTAGCAGCGCTGTAGGTACACAGATTTGTACCTCTCCGCAATGTAATAGCATAATACAGTAGAGCGCAGAGCCCACCTGTCCGGTTCATACCAGCCTTGCTCAGTATTTACAATATGGCATGGCGCCGTTCGAGCCATTACTATAAGAGACAGTCTATCAATTACTCTGCTATTTGAACTGTCAGCTACTGTATTATGCTATTACATCGCAGAGAGGTTCAAATCTGTGTACCTACAGCGCTGCTAATGAGACATCATTAGTTAGTTTTCAGTCTCAATATTTTACTTAGCCTGCCAATTGGGGAATATTGTTTTACTATATGAGCATTTTGTTTTATTATATGAGCATTATATGAGTATTTCAGTATTACTATTTTATTATATATTTTATCTTATCTGTTTTAATCTGTGGCAAGTCTGATGCAAGGGCCCTGCAGAAGACACCAAAGTGAGCATCATCTATTGTTTAATTAATAATTTTAGAATCATTATTGGACACATTCTTCTAATCTATTTACTGCTTATCCTGTAACCTAGTAGGTTACCATTTTTTGGTTTGTTTCATTTAGTATTTTGACATATTGGGTAATGTGTATCACAGTATCCTCGGTTTAGGATTTATTCTTGATTTATGTAGAGCTCCCAAAACCCCTTTTCTTTGTGTATTACTCAGAATCTTTAGCTGGATTTTCTCTGGCCGGACATTCCCGAAACGTGAACCCAGCCTTAGAAAACACTTGATTTTTAACAGCGACTCATTCTGCTTTAGAATCTGACACAGCTTTAGATTGTGCAGTCCAAAGTTTTCACCTTTTATCAGTTGACTTACTTTTACATCAAAAATATCCACCAAAAGTGATGCCTTTTTGGCAAAATAAAACTATGCCCTTTTCCAACTAGTCCATACCAACTGTCTGATAATCTAAGCATGGCACTAATGTGTCTAAAATAATGCCTAACACACATTGCACACATTGGAGATGTGGTTCAACTCAATTCAGACACTTTTTTGGGGCAAACTGTACCAGTTTTATGACAAAGGCAGTTTTTATCATCTCCTCCAATATGTTTAGTACATATAATATTTGCACTTTTTTTTCAATCTTGAGTCATTGTATCACTACAGTCTATTGTATGTAATTCTCAGTATTTACACAATTTAGCTCAGCCGCATTGTACTCAAGTATTCAGGAATGTTCATGAGAGTTTTGATACTAAAGGAAAGTTTTGTTCCAGTGGATGTCTCTGTGTTTGTTATACTGTCATTTTACAATAAGGCAGTTTATAAAAGGTGACATCTGGCTGAGAAGCAGTTCTATAACATCACGCTGGTGGATGGAGTGTCATTTTATTTTTTCCTGCCATCCACTCTACAAGAGTAATATTATTTTGACATTCACATTTATCCCTACTGTCAAGCCTCTATTTTTATTGCAAGCGTACCACACACATCTCTACACAAGCTTTGCAAAACCTTTGGGCTAATGGAAAGAATGACATTCCCACTTGTTTAACTCGAAGTTTTGTTTATGGGTTGAGTTTGCCTGGTAGAACGTTGATTTCGAAAGCACTGTTATTCCCTGGGCAAGCAATAAGAATTCACTATATTTTTGATGTGAAACAAAAGGTCAAAGAACTAAGAGCATTTCTCTTTATCATGCAAGTTCTTGTGTGCAGCTGTTTTAGCCTCAGCTTTTACCAAAACAGTATGAGTCTAAATAAATTACAGAACTTCCATTGACAACACTGTTCTAGACCCGCTGTTCTCAATGTTTTATGGGCTAAGCCTTAGTGTAATGCCATTGCTTGGAGCATAGGTTAACCTTTGGTGAACCAACAAGAATTTATTAGGCCATTGATTAAATAGCAATTATTTCATGTGAATTATCAAGTTTGCTAAATATACTTGCAGAGCCTAAGTAACTGAGAGTGTTCTGGGCCCTGGGGCATGATAGGGATTGTATTACAAATAAATATCATGTACGGGTCACATGCCTACTTTATCCTGCTCCAGAATTGTTTCCTGCTTCTAGCTCCCTCTGCAATAAGTTTTGCACAGGGCTGGTAGAGATGTCAGATAGTACACAGCTGCAATCACAATTAAAGATGCTGCGTATAAGACACCTCAGATTTAATGATAAGGTTATTACCCTTTGATGCCCTTGTCCGCTATATTGCTTTGCTACAATGTTATGACTCCAGATTGATCCAATTTGTTTGATCTCTCCTTGCTTCATTGAACCCATACCCCATATTTTGGAGACTCATTCTTATGGGTGACAATTTATTTGAATGACTACAATGTAATCCTAAATGGCCCCTGCTAAATATGTGCCTAAACAGATAAGCATCAGGGAAAAAAAGCTATATTAGCTTCATTTTAAAAAGGATATGTCGTCATGAGAAAACTAATATAACAATGTATTTGATGAAAATTTGTTGACTAGTTCCAAAGTACTATACAGATGATTATCCCATTTGGCCTACAGTCATCTCTCCTGATTCCCCTATATACATGAAGATTTGGTAAGCATGCATGTGCTCTCTGGTGGTGGCTTATCTCTTCGAGAATAAAAGGATTGGGCAGTTCAAGGCCAACATGGAGGATCCTTTTCTCACCCAATAGCAGATATTTGGGTAAAGAATGGTAGTGCATGTTGGGTTTCAACTACCCAATCCTTTTTGTCGTAATGCCATAATACACATCAGATAATCTGCTAGTTCCATTGAAATTGGCCGCTTTAAACAACACTTTTCTAATGTGTATGGCCAGCTTTACATACAAATGTTTTTAGTTTGAGTTAAATTCAGGACCCTAGTGGTGCAGTGGTACTCAGGGATAGGCACACAGGTGCGGGGGATTTTATCATTGTCTGTGCATAACAATATTTTTTACCCTTGTTTTCATGGATATACATCGTGAGTACTTCTGCAACATTCAACAAAGTGGTGCACATTCTTCATACATAGCAAAGGAGCTTGGATGCAGACAAGTTTTCAAGTGTGGTCCAGGCTAGTGTTAGGTTGCACAAAAAATGTCAGTACTTGCAAAAAATTTTGACAATTTTTAAAATCTCACAGTTGATAAATGCCCGACCACTGCAAAAAGCTAATCACTACATTCTAGTTGTTTTCTTGAATGAGTCTAAATGCATTGTGCAAAGGTTTGGGAATTTTGACAACAAAAAACTTTGTATAACCAGTGATAAATTCCCTCCATAGTTTATGTTTTGTCTTTAAAACTGAAATTGAATGATACCTATTGAGGGGACACTTCCCCTCCAAAAGGAAGCCATACATGTCTGTAAGTAAATATTCTGGGTAATGTCTTCTTATGAAGAATAGATTAGGACTTTTGTTTTGCACATTCAAAATATATTCCCCTACCCTATATACTGTAGTTTTTGAGTTTATCAAGAATTCTGTGGAAACAGTCAATAAATAAAACTTAAGAATAACTTGAGAATATTTCTTCTTTCTACCTAATTAAGTGATCCTCCCCGGTCATCTATACTCTGTAAGACTTTTAGTACATTTAGTTTTAAGTGTAATAAATCCTTGCAGCATTTACATCTAAATATGTGTTTTACATTGATATGAAGTTATGTTTGCCGAGGTCCTTGAAATCAAAGGAAAAACAAGTTGCTATTGATGTCAGCCCTATAAATATTCCAAATTAAAATTCACGCTTGGAGCAGATTAGATGATCTTTTGATTAGTTTTGTGGTCTCGTAGATGAGTCAGTTTATTATGCAGTAGGTCATTGCAATCAAAGATTGGAATACCATTAGTTTGAGTCAGCACCAAATGAGGACAGGGCATTTAATGTGGAGTTATAGGATAGCACATTAGTCAAACACTGTGACATGATTACTTCATTCTTATGGTAAATGCACAATTTACCATCAGATCTCCTCTATTTGTTATCTCAGATGTTGTGTCATGTATTCAGGGGTTAGAATAGCAACCGGGGGGGGGGGGGGGGGAATTGTTGTCCATCACTAAGATCTTTTGAGTTTAATTATGTTACTGTCAGTCTTTAGACAGGAGGCATGACAAATAGTTGTTATTTAGAGATTAAGAGAATCCGCTCTGCTTGACAAACCATATTGATGTCCTATATGCAGTTGGGTTCTTCAAGACTTGGTGCAGTTGTTTTTGTTCATTTAACCTTTATCATGTTTGGTTGGGTAGTACACATAGTATCGTGAACATATTCACTAACAGCTTGAAAAGGGCTCTTTATGAGCTAAACTGGTGCATATATTGTGTATATGGAAGAAACAAAGGTTAACTTTGATTCACTGAGGTCATTTTTTAGCTCCTTTTTTGTGAGCTTTAAGGGATAAATACCTGGTTTCAAAGCTTACCAACTGGCAGTCTTTTTATATAAAGTTTTTTTCTAAAGGGAGGCTCATGCTGTCCAAACAAATGATTGGGGAGGTCCCTGGTGTCTTCTCTCCACCCTATCAGCCTTGTTTGATAGCGCTCTCCCTGTTTCAGTATAGGCAGAGATCTATCAATCATGGCTGGTGCAGCAGGCAGAAGCCACCAGAGGTTACCCATTGACTCATGGTCCTGGTAGCATGTGGTGACAGGTTCCATATAAAATAGATTTGAGATAAATGGGGAAATAAATAGGAAGGGAGGAACATGTACACAGTTTGATCATATCAGTATTTTCATTGCAAACCAGCATACCCTCAATATAAATTCTGAAACTCAGACATAATGATTTGTCATAGAATGATGATAGATAGATATTTTTTTAATGAATATTTTCCTTACATTTATATTCATTAAACCCTTGTGTTTATGTGTTTTTATGTTTACAATTAAAGAGAGTTCACATGAAAACCCTTAAAAATGTTGATATTGTGGATAGCATGCTGCCTAATTCAAGCATATTCAAGTGTTTTGATATTCTAGTGAGCACTGTTGTATTATTTGTGTGAAAATGAAAACTGCATAAAACCAGCCAGACACTGCCTAGACAAGACTGTCCCCCATTGTGCTACAATTTCGGTTTCAAAAATGTCTTACCATGATGCTGACCTTGAGTTTTTTTTTTTTTTTTTGAACTGGCTAGGATAAAGTGACATAGCCAAAACATTTGTACATTAGGAAAAGTAAACAAAAAATGTATCAGGGTGCTGCCCCCATCTTATAATGGAATCCTCTGCATCAAACCACAAGCACAAGTTGAGGATATGCAAATAAATAAAACTTAGCTTTTAATAGTTATCATAAAATGTTATAATAGGACCAAAACATAGAACTACTAGTGTACAAAAACACCAAGTGCCACCAACATCAATAAAGATGTGATGCAAATACTTAAAGAGGTGAAAGGGAACATGAATAATAGTCCAGTGTCACAGGTGGGACCAAGCTCATCCTATGAGGCCCTTAGTTTGCCCTGTAATTTTTCCTTCTTTGCAAGTGTTGCTTCGCCCTAAAAAAAGGGTTGTCCCACACTGGAACCTCTCCCTACTTCCACCTGATTAACCCTACAATTTCCCTCCACGTTTCATCTACCTATATTGGTAAAATCCTCAGGGGATAAATGAGGGTTCAAACAATATCACAACACTGCAAAAAAAATAAAAAATATTGTGTGTCAAATTATATGATATACAAAATGGTGGTCCAAGCTGAATAAAAATGTCTGTATTAGGCTCTGCTCACACTGATGGATTTGCCCCCCTAGTCACAATAAAGTCATGAGGTCATATGTATGCTGGCATGACCATTAGCGGCCATAACAGTGTCTGGTTATAACGTTATGTAACCAGATATAGCCCATGACAAATGCAAGTAGTTACTCACAACACCTCTTAGTAGAAAAAAACAGGGACCTAGGAAGTACAGCTGAACCTGGCTGCCTGTCCCGATGAGTGTACACTCACAGTGGTGCTGTGACGACGGGAGATCACCTACTGCATCCGCACAGTGGTAGGAAAGTAGCTGGAAAAGTGATCAGATTGGAACAAATATGAATGAAAAAACAATTATAATAATACAATGTTGTAACTTTTTTTTGGCTTTGGGTGCCTTTTATGCACTGCATTAGGTAAAACTGACATGTTTTCTTTATTCCATTTGCAGGCTAATTTTTGGGCCATGATCTTTAAATTTTATTTGTACCATTTTTTTCAGGTCAGACAATTTTACGTGGGACATTTTGGTTTAGGTGGGCAAAAAATCAGCTATACAGTGATCCCTCAACTTACAATGGCCTCAACATACAATACTTTCAACATACAATGGTCTTTTCTGGATCATTGTAACTTGAAACCAGACTCAACATACAATGCTATGGACAGACGAGATGTGTGAAACATGTCAAAGAACTGACCAATCAGAAGGGACATTCACTGGTTAAACCCCTGTATTCCTAAAGTGCACTGACTGGCAGCGCCCCCTACAGTACAGGGAGGTACTACATGTTCTGTACTACTTTTAACCTATCCCATGGTTAGCTGCTCCTTTGGACACCATTTTACTTTTTTAGGACATTGCGTGTACTGTACAGGACCCTGAAGAAGCTCTTGTCCTCTACATAGACCAGTGTTTCCCAACCAGGGTGGCACCAGCTGTTGCAAAACTACAACTTCCAGCATGCCCGGACAGGCTTTGGCTGTCCGGGCATGCTTGGAGTTGTAGTTTTGCAACAGCTGATGCCACCCTGGTTGGGAAACACTGAAATAGACAGTAATTTTACAGCTCCCAGCAGATCTTTCTTACTTTTAGATGTAAGGACTTGCTTTATCTGTATTGGTTATCTACTTATTTTTCTTTAATCCTATTTTTGGACGACATTTTGGGGCTTCAGAACCAATTACCAGGTTTCCATAGAGTTATGGTCTCAACATACAATGGTTTCAATATACAATGGTCGTCCTGGAACCAATTAATATTGTAACTTGAGGGACTACTGTATGTTGTCAATATGAAACTACAAACTAAATGAAAGAATTGTGTTTTGTTTTGTTTTTCCATTCCATCCAAAAAAAAAAATCTCAATACTTTATATCGTAAAATATTGAGAACTTGTCTAGCAACTATTAAGTCATCATACGGCTATGTTGTCATCAAAATGTATGATATGAACGAGTCTAAGATAATGCACCTTGGGCATAAAAACCGAAGGGCAGAATATAAAAAAAAAAATTATAAAGTCCTAACCTCAGTATCTGAGGAAAGGGATTTAGGGGTAATTATTTCATAAGACTTAAAAGTAGGCAGATAATGCAATAGAATAGCTGAAAATTCTAGCAGAATGATTGGGTGGAAAGGGGGAGGTATTAGCAGTAGAGAGGGAAGTGCTCCTGAAGCTGTACAGAGTTCTGGTTAGACCTCACTTAGAATATTGTGCACAGCACTGGATGCCATATCCAGAAGGCTATAGATATTTTGGAGAGAGTTCAGAGAAGAGCTACTAAACTAGTACATTTCCTGAAGAATAAAACTGATCAGGAAAGGTTAAAGGACCTTAACATGTGTAGCTTGGAAGAAAGACAAGACAGAGGGGATATGATAGAAACTTTAAAAATACAAAAAGGAAATCAAGGAAATCTACCACAAGAGAACATTGTTTTATATTAGAGGGACAAAGGTTTATACAGTAATATCAAGCAGAATTATTTTACTGAGAGAGTAGTGGATGCAATGAATAGCCTTCCTGCAGAAGTGGTAGCTGCCAATACAGTGAAGGAGTTTAAGCATGCATGGGATAAACATAAGGCTATCCTTCATATAAGATAGGGCCAGGGAATATTCATATTATTCAGAATTTTGGGCAGATTAGATGGGCCAAATGGTTCTTATCTTCCAACACATTCTATGTTTCTATGTTATGGCTCTTGGGCGGCAAGGATGAAAAGAAGAAAGAAAAAGGAAAATTGGCTGCATCAAGGGGTTAAGCTTTTAAGTAAATGTGAGGCATAGTTTAGAATAGTGATGCTGGAGTAAATTCCAACAGTGAAATCTGGGGTAGTGGGTGTAGTGGATGGTGTTTCCGCTGTAATAATTTATGGCGGTTTAATTGATGGCTTTCATCATGAACATCTCAACTGCTAATCTTTGGAATGACTTTGACTGACAGTCAGAATGAAAAATTGTCATGTAAACTGCCGAGATAATAAAACATTGTTATTGTTAACATCAAACTGTCTTCATATTATTGAAGTTTTCTTCATTTTGTAAAGCAATATTTGTGCAATATATCATCTTAATGAGATACCAAAACTGAGGAAGCAATTTGTAATATTGTGTATAATATGAAAAAAAAATTATAATATATATATATATATATATATATATATATATATATATATATATATATATATATATATATATATATATACACACACACATTTTGTGGAATGGAGGCAGGTTTGAGGGCAATGGAAGGGTGTTTTCCCTAGTCCTTTATCCTAAGTGAGCTAGCAAAGACGCCTAATTAACAAGGCCATCAGAAGTGTGGGAAGTCTGCATATAAGGAAAGGAAACAGAATGGTCTGGGCTCTACCGAGAAGACAGCAAGGTTGCTGTAAAGGGGAAAGGCAGAGGTCCTTGCGAGGAGCACACAGCCAGGCGCTGGGAGTGACCCCCAACAGTGAAGTGGACAGACAAGGAGTCTTAGTGCACACAGCAAGAGGCTGCAAACACTTTGTGTGAACAGTGAGTAAAAGGTTTCAGGAAACTTGTGTTTTAACTGGCAGGGAAAAGCCCTCCAATTGATAGTCAGGGCATGCTGACACGTGTAGTTAGTGACTGGACAGTCTAGGATTTTGTTTTACGTTTTTATTTATCCAGCAACTTGTGTAATAAAGCTGGCAAGGAGCCAGACTTGCATAAAAAACTATTGTTTGCCTGCTGATGGAAGTGGAAACGTGTCCTGTGGCTGTGTCAAGGACGATCCCAGAGCTGATCCCTGAGTGAAATCCCTACAATTGATGGAGGATGCAGGCAGCACGTTGCTAGGAGCAACCAGTAGTCGCCTAGCAGTGAAGTTGTTGCTGGGAGCAACCAACCGTGCATTTTGCAAGTGGAACAAGCCCAGCTGTGGAGAACAAGAGCAGGACTGAGCCTGTGTTGAAGGCATTGCTAGGGGCAACGGATCGCATCAAGCGAATAAGCGCTCTCTCAGGTGAGGAGACAGGTGGACGGGCTACCTGTGCAGCACAACAGCTGTAAGCCGTGTGGGATTTTTTTTGCAAAGATGGGTAGACATCAAAATGCCATTGCTAAACGCAACAGATGTGGACAGCAACCGGTTGTCACCAAGATGTATGCTATGGTGAGCACCTTGATGAAATTGGCTGCAGCTCAGCAAGAGGACGTCGTCACACCTGAATATCCTCTGGTCAGGAGGCCAGAAAAGAGTGACGTGAGGACCCATGCGTTGGTGGTGGGTGATATCCTGCTGTTCGTGGAACTGGACTGTCACCAGGCTGTATCCAGAGTCATTCCGGACATAGTACCTTTTGTGAAGATTCGACCAGAGACTTCTAATTGACTTTTAAACATGTTATGGGACAATGAGCCATGTGATGGAGGTGTGTGCAGAGCTCAATGTGGAGTTTATACTGGGCAGAGACTTCCCATATTTTTGGCAGTTGTGGGAGGGGGAGAGTGTGCCAGATAAATCACACACAAAAGTCCCTGAGGTAAAGGTGGGTGGTGTCATGCTAGTTAACTGTGTGAACTCTGTCCAAGGTGGCACCAACCTATGTCCAAGTGCAAAATCATGTAAGGGTGAGGGACCTCTCATGAAGACTGATGAGACTGTTCACACTCTGCAGATTGGACTGAAAAAGTCTGGTGAACAGAAAATGTTGCATGCAGAACTGGGAGAAAAGTTTGCAAAACACGCTTTGCATGAGTTAGGTCATAGTGCTATGAATTGTCCTGGAACTTTTGAACCTATGCAGTGTGATGTGTTTTTTTGTGTAAAATGAATGCCTATGTTTTCTGAAGTAATGTGTACTTCTGCAAACTTGGATAGGACAAAAGAAAACCTGTGTGAGCTAGTAGTAGATGGGTTGATTTGCTAGAACCTAGGGTCCTACTAAGTCTGGTAAGGACCAGTTACAGATAGTGTTTATACAGTCAGATATTTAGGGTTATAAAACTGTTGATGTCTGTTTTTCTACTCCCTATGGTACTGTGAGTCACAAGGTTGCAATAGAGCCCTCATTGGAGTATGATGTAGTACTGGGACAGGTTTTCCATTTTTTTCAGAAGTTATGGGACGACTGTCAGGTGACTAGTGCAGGTACACCTGATAGGCCCACGGCCTTTGAATTGCACCAGACACTAGTTAGGGAGGTAATTCAGGCACGTGGAGGCCACACACACTACTGAGCCTCATCTTGACTATTTTTAAGGACATTACATCAAAGTTGGATCAGCCTGTAGTGTGGTTTTCTACTTTGATTTTGAATGCAACTCCATATCCAGACCTCCATGGGTTGATAAATTTAATTTCCATTGATCATTTTTGTGGGATTTTGTTGTCAGCACATTCAACTATGTAAAGACTAAAGTATTTAATACGATAATGTCACGATTCGGCTTACGGGTTGTGGATCCGCTGTGTCAGCGAGGGATTGGCGTGGACCGTGCTAAGGTCGGGGGCAGGCGGCAAGATTCGTAGTCAGGATGGATAGCAGAAGTTCAGGTACACAGGCTTTGGACACACTAAACGCTTTCACTGGCACAAGGCAACAAGATCCGGCAAGGGAGTGCAAGGGAGGAGATCAGATATAGCCAGGGAGCAGGTGGAAGCCAATTAAGCTAATTGGGCCAGGCACCAATCATTGGTGCACTGGCCCTTTAAGTCTCAGAGAGCTGGCGCGTGCGCGCCCTAGAGAGCGGAGCCGCGCGCGCCAGCACATGACAGCAGGGGACCAGGACGGGTAAGTGACCTGGGATGCGATTCGCGAGCGGGCGCGTCCCGCTGTGCGAATCGCATCCCCAACGGCCATGACAGTGCAGCGCAGAGAGCCTCGTTATTCCATGATAACTCGGAAGCAAGAGTACGAAATTGGATGGCGTACTCGCCCACAGAAGAATTACCCTGGACCAGGTTCAACAGGGCAGTCTCGGCAGAAGAAGCTCGGGCTGGCTCCTCGAAGACACTCCGGACTTCAGCGAAGAAGGACTGGACTGTGGCTGTGGCAGGATCATTGCGGTCCCAGAGCGGTGTGGCCCAAGACAAGGCCTTTCCTGAAAGAAGGCTTACTACGAACGCCACCTTAGACCGTTCTGTAGGAAACAAGTCCGACAACATCTCCATATGCAGGGAACACTGAGACAAAAATCCACGGCAGAGTTTAGAGTCCCCATCAAATTTGTCCGGCAGGGACAAGCGTAGGTTAGGAGCGGCCACTCGCTGCGGAGGAGGTGCAGGAGCTGGCGGAGGAGATGGTTGCTGCTGTAGCAGAGGCAGAAGTTGCTGTAACATGGCGGTCAACTGCGACAGCTGCTGTCCTTGTTGGGCAATCTGCTGCGATTGCTGAGCGACCACCGTGGGAAGATCAGCGAGACTTGGCAGCGGCACCTCAGCGGGATCCATGGCCGGATCTACTGTCACGATTCGGCTTACGGGTTGTGGATCCGCTGTGTCAGCGAGGGATTGGCGTGGACCGTGCTAGTGGACCGGTTCTAAGAGGCTACTGGTTTTCACCAGAGCCCGCCGCAAAGCGGGATGGTCTTGCTGCGGCAGTAGCAACCAGGTCGTATCCACTAGCAACGGCTCAACCTCGCTGACTGCTGAGAAGGCGTGGGACAGAAGGACTAGGCAGAGGCAAGGTCAGACGTAGCAGAAGGTCGGGGGCAGGCGGCAAGGTTCGTAGTCAGGATGGATAGCAGAAGTTCAGGTACACAGGCTTTGGACACACTAAACGCTTTCACTGGCACAAGGCAACAAGATCCGGCAAGGGAGTGCAAGGGAGGAGATCAGATATAGCCAGGGAGCAGGTGGAAGCCAATTAAGCTAATTGGGCCAGGCACCAATCATTGGTGCACTGGCCCTTTAAGTCTCAGAGAGCTGGCGCGTGCGCGCCCTAGAGAGCGGAGCCGCGCGCGCCAGCACATGACAGCAGGGGACCGGGACGGGTAAGTGACCTGGGATGCGATTCGCGAGCGGGCGCGTCCCGCTGTGCGAATCGCATCCCCAACGGCCATGACAGTGCAGCGCTCCCGGTCAGCGGGACTGACCGGGGCGCTGCAGGGAGAAAGACGCCGTGAGCGCTCCGGGGAGGAGCGGGGACCCGGAGCGCAAGGCGTAACAGATAAGTTCATTCATTCATTCAGATCTAGGATGTGTTATCTTATTAATCTTTTTATTTTTTGAGCAATATATATATATATATATATATATATATATATATATATATATATATATATATATATATATATATATATATACTGTGTATAAGTTCTATCCTTTTTTTTTATTTATTTTTTTGGGCCGACCAATTATAAGCTGATACATCAGTGCTGAAACCCACAGTGATAAGCCAAAATGTCCTAGAACCAAGCCGTGGTAAATTTCCCTGCAGCACCACAACAGGAGAAATGAATCATGCACTGGACAAATAATATGGGTCTGAGATGTAGGATCCCCCTTTATTAAAAGGGTTGCCCTGTCTTACGCTCCAGTAGAAAATTTAGATGTAACATTGAGAAAGTCCCCCATAGTTACGGAGTAGGCAAAATGACAGTTTCACTGTGTCATTTTTTCAATCTGTTTCTTTAACTCTTTAAAGGGGTATTCCGGGCAAAAACATTTTATCCCCCATCCAAAGGATAGGGGATAATATGTCTGATCGTGGGGGGCCCGTCGCTGGGACCCCCCGCAATCTCCCTGCAGGATCCACATTCTATGCGGGAGCTGCGTCTCAAGTTTCGGAAACCTCCGGGTTTCCGGGACTGGGGATGTGACGTCACGCCATGCCCCCTCCATTCATGTCTATGGGAGGGGGTGTGACGGCCATCACATTATTTTTATTACATTATTTTATTTTAAAAAATAGGAAAAGGGGGGTAATTTAAACTTTTATTGGGGGGGGGGGGGTTATTCACATTGATTCTCTTATTTTTTTTTTACTTTTTTTTTTGCCTTGAATCTTTTGATTGCATACACTGTTCAATGCTGTGCCAAAGCAAAGCATTGATCAGTGTTACCGGCGCTCTGCAAGGCATGGAGTAGCAGATGGCCGATCGGATGATGAGGAGGCAGGTGAGAACCCTCCCGTCATCCAGTAAGCTGATCGGGACATTGTGATTCTGTCGCAATAGTCCCGATCAGCTCTGCTGAGCTGCTGGGATAGTTTTAATTTCAGTTTAGATGCCGTGATGAACTTTGATCGTGGTGTCCGAAGGGTTAATGCCAGGCATCAGCCCGATTGGCATTGCCCGGCATTAGCCGTGGGTCCTGGCTGCCTGTAACAATCGGGACCCACAGGGTTTAACCCATTCTCCATTTTTGAGAACGGTTTAAACATTAATAGCAGGACTCAGGACGTACAGGTATGCCCTGAGTCCTTAAGGACTCGGGAACGGGGGCGTACCTGTACGCCCTGCGTACTTAAGGGGTTAATAAAGTAATCTTTAATGTGTACCTGTCGTTAACAAAAACTTTTTATATAATGTAGATAATACCATTATATGTATATTTGTAATATACATTGGTTAAAAAAATATGTATATCTTTGTTCCTACAGCTATTATCTGTGTGTCTCTATAAGGAGACAAAATACAGGAAGTGTGGGTGGACAAGCAGGGCTCTGTGCAGTGAGGACAAGTAGGGTTCTGTGCAGTGAGTACAAGCAGTGCTCTGTACACTGAGAACAAGCAGGGCTCTGTGCACTGAGGACAAGCAGGGCTTTGTACACGGAGTACAAGAAGGGTTCTACGCACTGAGGACAAACAGGGCTCTGCACACTGAGGACAAACAGGGCTCTTCTCACTGAGGACAAGCAGGGCTCTGTGCACTAAGGACAAGCAGGACTCTGTGCAGTGATGCTCTGTGCATGCTTCCGGCTCACACAGCAGGATGATTGACAGGCCAGGAGCCTGCACAGAGCCCTGCTTGTCCTGCCCTCACTTACTGTATTTGGACTTTTCATAGAGAAATACAAGCAATAGCTGCAGGGACATCATTTTTCCCACCCAAAAATATAAAAACATTTTTATCAAATGTATATTATAAATATACTGTACATATAATAGTATTATCTACATTATATCAAAAGTTTTTGTTAACGATGGGTGCACAAATTGAGCAAACTTTTCAAAAGTTCAGTTATGCTGTCAGTGTTAAATGCACACTGAGGTTTTTGAAGACAAAATGGCTTTTTTCAAGTGTTCACAAAATTCTCCCTTTTGCGATTTGCAATAGAATTGGTATCCTAACACAGTAAACAAGAAATAGCTTTTGTATTAATTATTAAATTATCCTTTTTTTGGGGCTCATGGTTTGTGTATGTGCAAATCTGTCTGGTAGTAGCAGCCTCAAGGGTGATGGACTGGTGGTAGTTGCAGCCAGTGAACAGCAGGCAGTGGTGGACTAGTGATAGTTTTAAGGCAGTGGTAGGTGGAATGGTGGTAGTTGTATAAGTTAGCGGACAGAAAACAGTGGTGGACTAGTAATAGTTGTAGATAGCAGACTGAAGGCAGTGGTGGGTGGACTAGTGAAAGTTTTAGTAGTCAGAGGATAGCAGGCAGTGGGGGATTAGTGATAGTTTTAGCAGCCAGGGGACAGCAGACATTTGTGGACTGGTGATAGTTGTATTAGTTAGTGGACAGCAAGCAGTGGTGGGTGGATTGGTGATAGCTGTATTACCCAATGGATTGCTGGCAGCTGTGGGTGGACTAATGACAGTGGTAGCAAGCCTACTAATAAAAGATCATCAAGTGGCCATACTGCATGTTTAAGCAGGCAGCCTCCTAAATTTTTACTTTCAAACACCATACTACTTGTAGCAGCATTGCAAAGTAGTGTATTGTCGCATCTGTTGCCTGAAATGTGATACTCTGAACAATAAGATCAATACCTAATATCTAAAATGTAAGTATGCCCATAAAGAACATATTTTTCAAGCAGGCCTATAATATGATCCGTCTCCCTTACTATGACCATATTTCCCCCTCCCCCCACACACACACACACACACACACACACACACACAGAGGAAAGTAATAATATGAAAGAACATTATAGTACCTGCAAATAGTGCAGCAATTAAAAGTGTAAATAAGAGTCAAACCCTTCTGATAATATTTATGCCCTTTCTGGATAATGCTCTTAATATTTTGCTTATGCAATCTATAATGCTAAAATGTATGAAATATAAAAAATATGCCATATACTAAAGTTTTATGAAATATCCCCTAGAAAAGTTTTAATATGTAACCATCAACAGGTATTGTTGTAAACCAAGACTTATATTAGATATGTATAAATATAAAGCGCAGTATAGGTAAGGAACAGTCCTGCAATATATCTATAGTTTACAGAGACTATTTATTTGACTTCAAATACTCTTATTTATTTACAAAAATTATGAATTGATATAATAATAATAATAATAATTATTATTATTATTACCATTGTTGTTATTTAACTGTATTACAGTCCTATATATAGATTTTGTCCACTCCTTGATTTCATCTTGGTGATTCTAATCGTGTCATCCGAAAAAATCCAATCTTAAGACTTCAAAAGAATTCTAAGCACATCCCAGTGACAGGCAGAGCAAGCATTGCAGACAATTGGCTCCCTGAGGGTCAAGACAGTGATGCTCAATCAGGATTCAAACGGGTCATAAACCCTTCATAGATCTCGCTCAAGTGGGTGGTGATGTCTCCCTGGGGCAGCTCATCATTTCGTGCTATAGTCAAGCACTTGTCATTAGAGACAAACTCCCCCGTCAGTCTCAGCTACTCATTTTAATTGAGTTTTTGTAACAGCTATAGGTGATGCTACTATGCAGATATACACGTTTATTCCTCAAGCTGTCAGTTATCTGCCATATATCATGATTTCTTGATTCATTTTTTTATGGATATTACTTTCTATTTTAATTCAGTTCTAATCTCTGACATCTATGCAATATTCATACTAGGAAATGAATTTAAAACACCGAAGGAGGATCAATTGGAGGCGGCAGGCAAGACAGTTCTCATGTTAAATCCTTGTTTTTAAGAGTTTATGTTATTTACAAGCCTTCTGGCTAATTTTGACTATAGAATGTGACTAGGCACTGCATAGTACATACAACAGAATGCAAATAAGCTGCATTTAAATCCAGTGTACAATTATTTTATGATCATGACATCCCTAGATCCAAATAACTTGACTAATTCATTCCTTATAAAGATAGTCCGGGGAACTGAACTTTTTAGACACTTACCCCCTATGCACATAAAAAGGGATAAGTGTCTGATACAGAGGTGGGGGGTCCAACCACTGGACCTTCCTGCAATTTCCTGTAAGGGACCTGGGCTACTTATACTTTCTCAATATACCAAGCCCCCCACTTTTCTGGACGAACGCAGACAATAGTCTGCTTAACCAATCAACAGCTAAGGTGGGACAGGTGGGGGCTCCGAGGATGTGTAAGTAGTTGGGTTCTCCATACAGGAGATCATGGGAAGTCCCAGCAGTCATTTGGTCTTGTTTAGATTTTAAAGGAACTAACAGTGGAAGCATATATTGAATACTTTTCTTAATATTTATGTAACACTCACGTTTCAGAAGACAGGAACTCCGGTGTATCTGCTGGACCTGTGTGGCAGATGACTCGGACCGTACCAGGGAGCAGAGTCTAAGGTGCCGCTGGTTTACACCAGAGCGCGCCGCAAAGTGGGGTGGACTTGCTGCGGCAAGCGGCACCCAGGTCGCTACCCCTGGCACGGCTCGACCACACAGTCCTGCAGGTCTCTGTCGAGGAGTTTGGTAACGGGCACAAGTTTCACAGGAACGAACAAAATCAGAAACATCACGTTCAAGATGGGGCCACCAGTAGTGCCGGGAAATAAGAACCAGAGTCTTGTGTATTCCAGGATGTCCTGCTGTCAAGGAAGAATGGCCCCATTTCAGGACCTTGCGTCTCAATTTGACGGGCCCAAAGGTTTTTACGGCAGGAACTTGCTGAATATCGGCAGGAGCTGCAGGAATCATGAGGAATAATATGCCCAGGTGTGGAGTCCAAACCAATGATGTCAGAGGACCTGGAGAGAGCATCAGCCCTGATGTTCTTATTTGCTGGACGGAAGTGAATGAAGAAGTTGAACCTGGAAAAGAACAGTGACCACCTTGCCTGGCAGGGGTTCAAATGCTGAGCAGACTAAAGTTATGGAAGATTCTTATGGTTGGAGTAGATGCTGACCGGATAAGAAGAACCTTTCAATAAATGTCGCCATTCCTCCAAAGCTAGCTTGATAGCGAGGAGTTCACAATCTCCAATGGAGTAATTCCTCTCACCAGGAGAGAAGGTCTTGGAGAAGAACCCACAAGTAACAGTTTTGCCCTTGACGTTTTTCTGAGCAAGAACGGCACCCGCTCCAATAGATGAGGCATCAACCTCCAAAGCAAAGGGCCTCTCCGGATCATGTCTTGTAGGCACAGGAGCAGAGGCAAATGCAGATTTAAAGGAGAACTCCAGACCATAAAAATTGTCCCCCATAGTGCCGGCAGTAAAAAAATAAAGATGTACATACCTTCCTCTGCACCCCCGGGGGCCTCTGGTAACCGGCTCCGGTCTCCCCGCATCCACTTCCTGGTTGTCGGTGGTCGGATTAATCAGCCAATCACCAGCCGCAGCGCAGTCCGACTCGGCCGGCGATAGGCTGAGTGGCAGTGTGAAAACGCTTCAGGACACAAAATTCTTCACTACACCGGCACCTGCGGCCGGGGCCGAAAACGTCACACTGCCACTCAGTTTATCGCCGGCCGAGTCGGACTGCGCTGCGGCTGGTGATTGGCTGATTCATCCGACCACCGGCAACCAGGAAGTGGATCGCGGTGGGGACCGGAGCCGGTTACCGGAGGCCCCGGGGGAGCGGAGAAAGGTATGTACATCTTTATTTTTTTTACTGCCGGCACTATGGGGGACAATTTTTATGGTCTGGAGTTCTCCTTTAAACAGGAGTAGGCCTCTTCAGCCTCTTGAGGCCAAGATTTAGGATTATATGCCTTCTTAGTGAGAGTCATGAAAAATGTGGGATCAATTGACGATAATAGTTTGAGAATCCATCTGCAGGCTCTGGTGAGAGACAATGTAGCCAAGAAATGGAAGACTAGATTTCTCGAACAGACATTTCTCCAGTTTGGCGTAGAGATTCTTCCGTAATCGCTGAAGAACCAGATGAACATAAGAACGATGCTCATCTAAGTTGGAAGAGAAGATAAGGATGTCATCTAGGTATACCAAAACACAGGTATAGAGAAGATCACGGAAGATATCATTGACAAACTCTTGAAAAACGTCTGGAGCATTGCAGAGACCAAATGGCATTATGAGATACTCAAAATTTCTGTCACGAGTATTGAAGGCAGTTTTCCATTCATCTCCCTTGCGGATACGAATGAGGTTATATGCTCCACATAAGTCCAATTTGGAAAAGACCTTGGCACCACATAGATGGTTAAAAAGTTCTGAGATGAGAGGTAGAGGGTAACGGTTCTTGACAGTGATTTTGTTAATCCCCTGTAGTCAATGCATGGACAGAGTGAGTCATCCTTCTTTCCAACAAAGAAGAAACCAGCTCCCGCAGGAAAAGAGGACTCCCTCCCTCTCCCTTTTTGAGATTCTCCTGGATATACTCAGCCATTGCTTTGGTCTCAGGAACCTATAGAGGGTATATCCTTCCATGAGGAGGAGCGGTACCAAGCAGAAGATCAATAGGGCAATTGCAAGGACAATGTTGAGGCATCTTGGTAAGGTGGCCGCAGACCAGGTAAAGGAGGAGGACGAAAAACAATTTTAGACTTAACTGATCGGAGGCAAAGATTTTGATAGGATTGTCCCCAGCGAATAATTTCTCCAGTTCTCCAATCCAGGTGCGGAGAATGGCGTTGCAGCGAAGGAAGGCCAAAAAGAATCTCTGAAGTACAGTGTGGCACATAGAATTCAATATTTTCGTTATGCAATACAACCACTTGCATGACAAGAGATTTATGGAAGTGAACCATACAGTCCAGATTTTGTCCATTAAGAGAGGAGATGAACAAGGGCTTGGCAATAAAAATAAATAAATAAAGTCACCTGTTGATCCAGAATCCAAAAATGCTGTAGCACTGAAGGAAGACTTGGTAGAAGCGAAGACAGATATAGTTAAGCGAGAAGAGGTGGTATTCACACCTAGGGAAGCCTCTCCTACTTTCCCTAGGTGCATACTGTGGACAAACAGAACAGTCTTTGAGGAAGTGTTCGGGGCTAGTACATTGCAAGCACAAATTCTCACTGCATCATCATGATCTCTCCTGTTACGTAAGATGGGAACGATCCACTTGCATAGCCTCTTTGGCAAGAGGCTCAGGAAACTGTAGAAGTGGACATTGAAACACATGTGCCAGGCGAGAATATCTCCGTGTTCAGGCAAGTTCCCTCTCTAAGCGCAGTTCTTCCTGCCTTTCAGCAAAACGCACATCAATACGTGAGGCCAAGTGGATAAATTCAGTCAAAGAAGATTGAGGATCACGTGCAGCAAGGGCTTCTTTAATCCTGCTAGACAGTCCTTTTTTGAATGGGGCACACAAGGCCTCATCATTTCATGCTAGTTCTGAGGCTAGAGTGCGGAATTGAATTCCCTTGACATAGGTTTAGCAAAGCCATCTCAGCAGAAGAGGCACGTGCGGGTTCCTCAAAGACACAGCAAAATTCTTCCAGAAAAGCCATCAAGTTCGACGCTACTGGATCCCCGCAGTCCTAAAGGGGTGTAGCCCAGGCCAGGGCTTTTCCGGACAGTAGACTAATGACAAAGGCCACCTTCGCACGTTCCATTGAAAACAGTTCAGACATGAACTCCAAGTGCATGGAGCACTGTGCAACGAAGTCTCTGCATGACTTGGAATCCCCATCATACTTTGATGATAAAGGCAGATGTAGCTGGGATCCAGAAGACACTGCAGGAGCTGGTGGTAGAAATGGCCAGGTTATGGTACCTGCTGCTGTAGCAAGGTGAAAAGCTGTTGTATCATAGCTGAAAGTTGATGCACCTGTCGGGCCAACGACTTCAGGAAGGGGTACCTCAGCGGGATCTATGGCCGGATCTTACTGTAACACTCATGTTTCAGAAGAACTTCGGTGGATGTGGATCCGTTGGACCTGTGTGGCAGATGACTCAGACCATACCAGGGAGCGGAGTCTAAGGTGCCGCTGGTTTTCACCAGAGCCCGCTGCAAAGCGGGATGGACTTGCTGCGGCAGGTGGCACCCAGCTCACTACCAACCACACAGGCGGCTGAGGAGATGCGAGGCACAGGAGGGATATATATATATATATATATATATATATATATATGTATATTGTACATAGAATAAAATGTCACATGCTATTAAACAAGTTTTCACCAATAAAGTTATTGAGGAGTAAGAGGCAGCGTCTACTATTTCATGACATTTCATAGTATTATGTGATGAAATATGTGAAGGCGGTGGCATTCCAGTTGCATAAGTTTGGGAGGAGGATTGTGGGAAGTAGGATGATAATTTCAGATGTTGAAGTGTTAGAGAAGTTTTGAGAGGGAGTGTAGGGTTGGGGATTAGTTTTTCTTTTTCAGGTTACACAATCATTTTCTATTTATACAGACTACTAGGGATGAGTGAATCAAATCTGACGAATCCGAATTTGTTACAAATTGCAGGAAAAATTTGCTTCGCAACAAATGCGAATATCGACACGATTCAATTGCACAAATCGCTTAATTAAACTCCATTTAGTACGGTCCAGGACCCAGGACATCTAAGATGGCGGCTCCACATATCAGGACATGAGGCACGGAATGCTGGGAAGGCAGGATGACTCTGAATCGCATGCAGTAAGCAGCCTATCAGCAGCCAGCCACCCCTGTGATGTCACAGCCATCATCAGATGTCACAGACATCAGTGAGAGAGAGATGGACAGAGAACAGTGTGTATTGCACAGAAAAGCATTTTTTCAGCAGCGATTCACCTCAAGCCCAAATCCAGCCTAGTAGCACTGAAAGAGAAGGGAGAGAGATTGAGAGAGAAAGTGCAATTTTGGGTGCAGAACACAGCGACTGTGTGCTGCAGTACTGGTGTGTACAACAACTGAAAAGCTAATTGTAGCCAGCCAGTTAGGGTGAGCAGAGCTCTAAAAGCCATAATCACCTGCTATTAGTGCCTAATACTGGTTCAGTTGCGGAGCGTATTGTACTCTATTGAGTGTAACCTGTGCATGCATAGGTGGTGTACCATTTTGTTCCTGTAAAAGTCTTAAGGGCCTAGTTACTGTGAAAGGCCAGCAAAAAGTACACACCTGCTGCTGTTCTAGACAAATACTGTTTTAAGCGTAGTGGGACACATTATACTCCCCTCATAAGTGCATACCATGTAAGTACATCTAAGAGGTTTACCATTTTGTTCCTGTTAAAGTCCTTGTAAAGCTGAGCGCTCCGGTCTCTGCTCCTGGACCAGAGCGCTCACCGCGTTTGTCCCCGCTGAGTGCCCCGGTCGGACTTTCTGACCGGGGACACTCCGCTTCTGTCTCCGGCAGGGACGCGGTCTGTGCTGCGGGCTGTCCCCACGCGCGTCCCATCCTTACTTACCAGCACCCGCTCCGGCTCTCTCCTCTGCTCCCCTGTCATATGGTTCCCGGCACGCGCGTCCCTGCACTTAAAGGGCCAGTGTACCATTGATTGGTGCCTGGCCCAATCCTTGTCCTCTCCTCGTATAAATGTACCCTGCCCCTTCCTGCCCTTGCCGGATCTTTGTGTTGCCTCAGTGCCCAAGAGAAAGCGTTTACTGTGTATTCCTTGCCCGTTGCTGAACCAGTTTCTAACGACTACCGCCTCCGAACCTGTGCTGCCTGCCCTGACCTTTTGCTACATCTGACTACGCCTCTGCCCGTCCCTTCTGTGCTTCGCCTGTCTCAGCAGTCAGTGAGGTTGAGCCATTATCGGGGGACACGACCTGGTAGTTACCGCCGCAGCAAAACCATCCCGCTTTGCGGCGGGCTCTGGTGAATACCAGTAACTACTTAGAACCGATCCTCCGGTATGGTCCACGCCATTCCCTCACTGACACAGAGGATCCACTACCAGTACCGTTTCCTGCTACCAGTCCGGATCGTTACAGTTCTAAGGGTCTAGTTAGAGTGAAAGGCCAGGCAAAAGTACACACATGCTGGAGTTATACACACATACTGTTTTAAAGAGGCACTGTCATTTTTGAAAACTTTTCATATATTGCAGGACTTGTTATAATATGACTTTTCACAATATACACATGTTAATATTTTTTTACATTTTCACCTGAAATTAAAGCTCAAAATAGCCACCACTAGGGGTCGCCTGTCTTTTAGCCAGACAGATTAGTCTAGATTTTACAGCATACTGGATACCGGCCGTAAAGCATACCGGTATCCAGTATAGGAGATTTCCATTGAGGGTATACGTGGGCACACACTGCCTGTGAACAAACACAGGGGGCGTGCTCACACAGGCAGTCCTCCCCCCTCTCCCTCACTGCCATCAGACAAGCACCAAGGTCAGTTCCCAATTCAGCCCCCTGCAGAGCACATTGAGAGGCCTTACCTGGTATGTTGACACTGTGTAAACTACTAAATATGCCTGTCCCTTGCTTATGTGGAGCTGGCCCTGGAGGTTTGTCACTGCTCCGGCCGCGATTCCTGCTTTCTCCCATGCTGCGGCCCCTGCTGCAGCCTCTAATGCGTCCCGTGCTGCGGCCCCTGCACATGGGGCTAGGTGTACTGCAGAACATTGCACCCAAGGGTCTTCCACAGATCCAAGGGTGCACTGCTCTGCAGTCTACACATACCCCCCCCCCCATGTTTCTATGCAGGTGGGGGTATGTTCAGGCAACGGTGCAATGCTCTGCACATACCCCCACCTGAATGGGAATGTTCATACACACACTGCTATACACATGGGGGGGGGGGTATGTGCAGAGCATTGCACCGTTGTCTGTATTACAGCCAGCACAATGAAAAAGTTGCTCACCAGCATATAAATGCTCATATCTCTGGATATATAGGTCAGAGACACATAAAAATCATATGCACATGATTAGGATTGGGTACTGAGAAACATATCACTTTATTTTCTTTTTTTGCACTATGACAGGTACGCTTTAAGCATAGTGGAGCGCATTGTACGCCCCTCATAAGTGCATACCACATACGTACATCTAAGTGGTGTACCAATTTTTTCCTTTTAAAGTCCTAAGGGCCTATTTAATGTGAAAGGCCAGCCAAAAGTACACACCTGCCAGTGTTGTAGACAAATACTGATTTAAGTGTAGTGGAGCATATTGTCCTCTCCTCATATGCGCACTGAGTATGTAAGGCAGAGAAGTGCCAGGACATGCACAGAGGAGTGGAAGAGGCCTAAATTCATCAGGCAGAGGTTGCAGCAGATTAGGGGCGAGTGGCATCAGAAGTTGCAGTGAGAGGCCTGAGCTCCCGGTATCAGCTGGTTGTGTCTCGACCAGCAACCCATCTGCCGTCATTGATTGGTTAGCACGGTCATACACTTCATCACAAGTGACATCTGACACCCCCAGTCAACAGTCGGTGGTAGCTTAGTTGCCAGTCAGCATGGTGGCAGAAGTAGAAAGTCTGGAGACAAACGTTCCCAGGGTAGACCAACTTCTTTGCTGCAGCCTTCCTTCCTGGGAGGTAGTGGAACAGGGGTTCCCGGAGTGGGTGGCAGTAGAAGTCAATCGGTGCGGACTGTTGGTGGTAAAATCAGCTACTCGGCGGTGTGGCAGTTTTTCACCAAGCATCTGGAGGAGGTTAACAGGGCTTCATGCAAGATGTGTTGGCAGAAGGTGAAGCCTGGCCAGGGTCCCAATGTTGGTCTCACGGTCCTACATCACCATAAAGCGACCTGGGAGAGCCGTGGCTCTGATGTGGTGGTCCAGCCTGCTGCATCGCCCTGTGGCACACCACTCCCTGTTTCAGCCAGCCAAGGCTCCACCATCTCAGCTGAAGGGAGCTGTGTGTCATACCCATCTTATGTCGCTCCAGATGCTGCTGCTCCTCCTACTTTTAGTCAGTCATTCTGCCAGAAATCCATTGGCAAAGCCATGTCCAAGAAACAACAGTTTGTGCCCAGCCATCCAACGGCGCAAAAGCTGAATGTGCTCCTGTCCAAGTTGCTGGTGCTGCAGTCCCATGTGTTCAATCTGGTTGTCAAGCAGTTCGTGAAGTGTTCCCCCCATCTTCAAGACATCCCAACAATGGGAAGGAACCTTTGCATGAACTTCAGACACTCGTACACCACACAGCACACCCTCCTTAAGCTGCAGCATCAGAACTGCGTCCCGCACATAGTCTGATTTGCAAAGTTTCCACAGGGAATTTCACCCTCCATATGTTTGACTGACTATATGAATAGAGAAAAGCCATCACCAATTTTTTGATGATCCAAGCGGATAGGGGTACTCTCCTGTGTAACTTCAATGTGAACCAGTGGTAGCTAATAAGTGACACCTGTTGTTTTCCCAGACCCTTTGAGGAAGCCAAATTATTAGTCAGTTGCCAGGATTATGGGATGAACAACGCCATTCCACTGATTGATTTCCTACAACACATGTTGGAAATGATGGCTGGTCAGGGCAATGGAAACGTGGCGCCTTCATCTCACTGCCCCGTGGGGGCTGAACTGGAGGAGGAAGTGGAGGGGGAGGGGCACAGTGGAGCACAGTTTAGGTTTCATGAAATGGGTGGATTTTCTAGTCATCTGACAGGAGAGGATTAGCAGCCAGAGGCGCTAGAGGGTTATGAGGAAGGTGAGACAGAGGACCCAGACATACCATGGCAGTATGCACTGGAGATGGAGGCAGTATGCATTGTCACCATTCGGCAGCGGGATGACTTCTGGCTCTCCACCTTATTTGACCATTGCTACAGGCACAAAATGGGGACATTTTTTTACACCCACTGAGAGGAAAGACAAACTGACCTACTACAGAGACATCCTATGTAGTCAGTTGACCGATGCCTATCTGCGCCATAGTACATCGTCTCGCAGGTCTGACTTGGGGGGGCCCTCTGCACTGACCTTCCACTACCAGTACCAGATCCATCAGCTGCAGCCTGAGTCTACAGTTGCTGATGAGTAGCTTTCTTCACCCACATAGTGAAGCAACCCATCAATAGCAGGTAAACTTGGAGCAGGACCTGAACCAGCAGGTGGTGACATACCTTGACATGACCATGGCAACTTACCTTGAAGATCCGCTGTACTTCTGGGCAGCAAAACTTGATTTGTGACCGCAACTAGCAGAGTTTGCCCTGGAAAGGCTCTCCTGCTTGGCCAGTAGTGTGCCATCAGAGTGGATGTTTAGTGTGGCGGGGGCCATAGTAACCCCAAGTGGTGTCCACGAAAAATGTGGAGAGACTGAACTTTGTGAAGATGAATCTGGCATGGATCAGCCTCGATTTCCACCCACCAATGCCTGATGCATCAGAGTAGACCATGGTGACCATGGTGCCACACCAACACTTCACAAATATGGATAGTGCAAAGCATATTTAAGGTGCTGCTCCACAGTTACAAACATTCCTCCACATCAGACCACAAGTAAGTATTAAGGATATGCATTAGCTAAAACATAACTTTTCTTAGGATAAAATATATGGACCTCAATTTTTTGTTATATCCAAAAAAGGAAAGGTGTGCAAAAACACAATTTGCCACCTACACCATCAAGTATTGATGTGATACAATGACCTCTAAAAGGTGGAAGGGAACAAGGTATGGTCCATTGTAACGGGTGGGGGTAAAAACTTCCCCTGTAAGGCCCTACTCTCGCATTTTTAATTCCCTTCTTACAAGTGTTACTCGCCCTAAAAAGGGCGGCCCCACACAGGAACCTCTCCCTATTTCCACCTACAAACACTGCCATTTCACAGGGTTTTTAGATGGAAATAGAGAAAGTGTCCAGTGTGGGGCCACCCTTTTTAGGTCCAGTAACACTTGCCAAGATGGAAAGTAATAGGGCGAGAGTAGGGCCTTAAAGGGGAATTTTTTACCCCCACCTGCTACAATGGACAATACGTTGTTCCCTTCCCCTTTTTCGAAGAAAGTGTTACACGTCTTAAAAAGCACGGCCCCACACAGGAACCTCTCCCTATTTCCACCCTGGGAAATTGCTGTGTTTGTAGGTGGAAATAGGAAGAGGTTTCTGTGTGGGGCTTGCCATGAAGGGAATTAATAATTATGCGAGAGTAGGGCCTTTCAGGGGAAGTTTTTACCCCCACTGGATACATTGAACCATACGTTGTTCCCTTCCACCTTTTTGAGGTCTTTACATCACATCAATACTTGGTGGTATAGGTGGCACATGTTTTTTTTTCCTACCTTTTCTTTTGTTTGATTTTAAAAAAAAATGTGGATACATATATTTTACAGTGGGGATAAAAAGTTTGGGCACCCCAGGTAAAATCTTGTATTAATGTGCATATATAAGCCAAGGAAAGATGGCAAAATCTCCAAAAAGATTTCCATCATTTATACTTTCAAAATAACAGAAAACTATTTCCATCATTTACTCATTCAAAATAACAGAAAACAAAAAAATGGCGTCTGCAAAAGTTTGGGCACCCTGCAGAATTTATAGCATGCACTGCCCCCTTTGCAAAGCTGAGACCTGCCAGTGTCATGGAATGTTCTCAATCATCATCTGGGAAGACCAGGTGATGTCAATCTGAAAGTTTTTAAATGCCCAGACTCATCTGACCTTGCCCCAACAATCAGCACCATCGGGGACATTTATCATTGTTGCTTTGGTAAGCAAGTTCTGTAGTAATTTTTTTCTTGCAATTTTTTTTGCTTATGTATGACATATTTATCATACTATCACAGGGGGTTGATAAACGTGGCTTACATGAGCAAAAACCAAGAAATCACTTTTAAATGCAATTTTTTTAGCACACATAAGCAAAAACCAAATAATGACTACAGAACACCACTTTGCAGCTTTGAAAAAAAAATGTGTGTGTATCTATCTATCTATCTATCTATCTATCTATCTATCTATATATATATATATATATATATATATATATACATATTGTGTGTGTGTGTTTATAAAGTTTTTTTAACACTGTTTTTCTCCCTAAATGTACTTACTCATTTTTTTATTTTTTTGTTACTTCTTCTACAGATCCGTGTATCCTGTGGACTCCTTCGGATTCGGTGGACTACTTCGACGACCAGCGTTTTTCTTTGCTTGATGTTAATAAAATAGTTAATGAGGGCTTGTGGGGGAGTGTTCTTTTGTAATAAAATTTTTTTTAAACCTGTTGTGTTTTTGTTTTTTTTTTAACTTCCTGGACAGGCTTAGTAGTGGAAGCTGTCTTACAGACGGAGTCCATTACTGAGTCAGGCTTAGCGTTATCCACAAAAACAGCTAGCGCTAACCCCCATTTTTTACCCCAGTACCCGACACCACAGGGGTGCCGGGAAGAGCCGGTAACAACAGGCCCGGAGCGTCAAAAATGGCGCTCCTGGGCCTAGGTGGTAACAGACTGGAGTTATTTAGGCTGGAGAGGGCCAGTAACAATGGTCTTTTTCTTTGTTTGATTTTAATAAAATGGTTAACGAGGGCTTGTGGGGTAGTGTTTTTTGTAATAATTTTTTTTTTTTTAAACCTGTTGTGTTTTTTCCTTACTTTACTTGACAGGCTTAGTAGTGGAAGCTGTCTTATAGACAGAATCCATTACTAAGCTGGGCTTAGCGTTAGCCACAAAAACAGCTAGCGCTGTTTCGGATGGTCCTCGCCCATCCTGGTAATGTCAGGCTGTTACTGTTTGGTTGGTATTTGGCTGAGAATAAAAATAGGAGGGACCCTATGTGTTTTTTTTTTTTTAATATTTAATTATTTATTTAAAAAAAAAACTCCCCCCTATTTTTATTCTCAGCCAAATACAAACCAAACAGTAACAGCCTGATGTTGCTAACGTAAGTTGTTACTGTTTGGTTGGTATTTGGCTACATCAGGGTGGCCGAGGACCATTGTTACTGGCCCTCTCCAGCCTAAATAACGCCAGCCTGTTACCGCCTAGGCCCAGGAGCGCCATTTTTGACGCTCCGGGCCTGTTGGTACCGGCTCTTCCTGGCACCCCTGTGGCGTTGGGTACCGGGGTAATAATAAGACAGCTTCCACTACTAACCCTGTCAAGTAAAGTAAGGAAAAAACACAACACGCCCTGCACGACTACAACTCCCAGCATGCCCTTACAGTAAGGACATGCTGGGAGTTGTAGTTGTGTGGTGCAGGAGATGTGTGGGCAAGTGACAAGCTTCCCCCCTGCCCCCAGCTGCAGGACTACAACTCCCAGATTGCCCTTACAGTAAGGACATGCTGGGAGTTGTAGTCCTGCAGCTGGGGGCAGGGGGGAAGCTTGTCATTTTCCTGCACTGCACAACTATAACTCCGAGCATGTCCTTCCACTAAGGGCATGCTGGGAGTTGTAGTCCTGCAAAGGGAGACCGGGCACACACACATAGAGAGTCACACACAAGTCACACACACACAAACACACACAGAGTCACACACAGTCACACACAGACAGAGACACACAGACAGAGATAGAGACAGACAGAGAGACAGACACACACACTCACCCTTCCTTCTCTCCAGGCGCCCTGCGAGTGACGTCACTGACGGAGGGACATCAGGCCGGTGCAACCGAAGACGTGGGAATGGAGGCCAGGCACAGTGCAAGTGTAGGCCGGGGGGCTGGGGGGAGTAGAGGGGTACTGGTGGGGGCGGAGGCCGGGCATAGTGCAAGTAAAAGCCGGGGGGGTTATGGACGGGCACAGTGCAGGTAAAGGCCGGGGGGGGGGGAGGTGCTGACAGACCCCCCCCCCCCCCCTGACCGACTCCTATATCCCCTAATCATGTCACTGTTCAGGTCAGGTTCTGTGATTGGCTGCTGGTCCTGGCCAATCACAGGACCCAGCAGGAAATGTGAAATGACAGCAGGGGATTTAGGAGTCTGCGGCGCCGGTATATGTTATAAGGAGCCCGGGCTAACATTACAGTGCAGCCGCCCGGGCTCCTCATACTGCCTCCCCGCTACCCTCACTTAATAGTGATGGGGACACTGATATACATCCCCCCCTTGTCTCCCGCCCGTGCCGCTCAGCTCCCACTGCTACAAGACTACAACTCCTAGCGTGTCCTCACTGTAAGGGCATGCTGGGACTTGTAGTCTTGCAACAGTTAGCAGACAGATGGGAGTTGTGTGGCGCTGGCAGGTGAGAGGGGGGATGTAAATCACTGCAGTGTCCCTGTAGCGAAGTGAGGGTAGCAGGGAAAAAGTATGTCGGAGCTTGGGCGGCAGTAGCTTTTCCTGCTCCATGTTGGAGCTGGAGTAAATATTGTCATTTTTTTCGGCCGTTGTGGCATTTTATTGCGCAGCTGCGACTGTCGCAGTTAATAAAGTTAAATTGTCGCACGAAAACACACGTAGTCGCAGTTGCGACAATTTTGCAACAATTATAGTAAAGAAAACCTGTCTAAACCTCTTGATAAATGTCCCCCCCATGAGTTCTTCTAAGCAGTTTTCTTGAAATCTGAAACTGAAAATAGTGGATGCTCACAAAGCTGGAGAAGGCTATAAGAAGATAGCAAAACGTTTTCAGATGTCAATATCCTCTGTTCGGAATGTAATTAAGAAATGGCAGTCATCGGGAACAGTGGAAGTTAAAGCAAGATCTGGAAGACCAAGAAAATATCAGACAGAACAGCTCACAGGATTGTGAGAAAAACAACTCAACACGCACATTTGATTGCACAATCCCTCCAGAAAGATCTGGCAGACACTCCAGTGTAAGATACTTGTACAAATATGGTCTTCATGGAAGAATGATCAGAAGAAAACCTCTTCTACGTCCTCACCACAAAAATCTGTGTTTGAACTTTGCAAATGAACATATAGACAAGCTTGATGCATTTTGGAAACAAATTCTGTGGACCGATGAGGTTAAAATTTTACTTTTTGACCGAAATGAGCAAAGGCACGTTTGGAGAAGAAGGGGAATAGAATTTAATTAAAATAACCTCTGTCCAACTGTTAAGCATGGGGGTGGATCAATCATGCTTTGGGGTTGTATTGCAGCCAGTGGCACAGGGAACATCTCATGAGTAGAAGGAAAAATGGATTCAATAAAATGTTAGTACATTTTGGATGATAACTTGATGCCATCGGTAAAAAAGCTGAAGTTAAAGAGAGGATGGCTTCTACAAATGGATAATGATCCTAAACACACCTCGGAATCCATGGGGGATTACATCAAGAGGCGTAAACTGAAGGTTTTTCCATGGCCTTCACAATCTCCTGACCTCAACATAATTGAAAATCTATGGCTAGACCTTAAAAGAGCAGTGCGTGACTGAAATCTCAAAAAACTGGAAGACTTTTGTAAGGATGAATGGGCAAAGATACCTCAAACAAAAATTGAAAGACTCTTGGCTGGCTACAAAAAGCATTTACAAGCTGTGATACTTGCCAAAGGGGGCAGTACAAGATATTAACTCTGCAGAGTGCCTAAACTTTTGCAAACACAATTTTTTTCTGTTATTTTGAAAGTGTAAATGATGAAAATAAAATCTAACTTTTGTTGACATATTATAAGAATGTCTAATCTGTAATTTGATGCCTTTTGGAGATTTTTCCATCTTTCCTTGGCTTCTTTATGCACATTAATACACATTTTTACCTGGGGTGCCCAAACTTTTGTAACCTTAGAATATTATTAAAAGTTAAGTTTTATGTAAAGCATATCCTCAATACTAACTTGTGCACACTAACAGTTTTACAAAAGAGACCGTTTTCTTCTGCCTACCTGCCTCAGCTACTATTCTGATCCTGCCACATGCCTGATGCCACATATCTGAAGCCAAGTTCTCCTTTTTTCACCCACCTTTGTCACCGGGTACTGGTATTGCCACCCACCGCCCCACTATGTCATTGGGTCACTTTCAGGACTCCTGATGCTGCTGCTGCCACCTCCAGGCTGCCTCATTTTGCCACCATGTGTTCTCTTCATGCTGATGCCACCTCCAGGTTGTCTCATACTGCCACCATATGTTCTCCTCATGCTGCTGCCAGCTCCAGGCTGTCTCATACTGCCACCATATGTTCTCCTCAAGCTGATGCCAGCTCCAGGCTATCTCATTCTGCTACCATATGTTCTCCACATGCTGCTGCAACTTCCAGGCTGTGCCATTCAGGCACTATATGGTCTACTCATGCTCCCGCCACCACCAGGCTGTGTCATTCAGCCACTATATGGTCACTTCATGCTGCCACCAACTCCAGGCTGTGTCATTCAGCTACTATATGGTCTCCCCATGCTGCCGCCAACTCCAGGCTGTGCCAAGTTCAAGAAGGTAAGGAGCGGGTGATAGCCTATGCAGCAGACATTTGCGAGGAGTGGAGAAGAACGACTCCAATTACAGTTCCTTCAAGTTGGAGCTCCTCGCCTTGGTTTGGGCAGTTACTGAAAAATTCAAGGACTATCTGGCAGCTACGCTTTTTTCTGTCTACACGGACAACAATCCATTGGCCCATCTAAATACTGCTAAATTGGGAGCCATTGAACAGCGTTGGGCCTCAAGATTAGCCAACTATGACTTCAACATCAAATATCGAAGTGGCAAGTCCAATGTGAATGCAGATGTGCTGTCTCAAATGACCCCCGGGGAAGAACCACCTGTCGAGGATGAGTGGGAAGACGTGGAGATGCCTCCATTTTACCAGAGGTTTGTGAGTCAGAGTGTCATGACTAGGCGAGATGACAGGTCCGAAAGGGTTCAGGAAGACCTCTATACGTGGAAACTCTACAAGATGAAAGTTGAGTCATGGGGGATCTGTTGGACTATCTGTTAATGAAAAAGTACCAACCCGTCTATGCCGGGCTCAGTGTAACTTCGAGTTGAACAGGTTGTGGCGACAGAGGAAATGACTGTGCACAAGGGAATGTTATACAGGAATTCTTTGGATCCAGTCTCTGGTGAGCGACTCCATCAGATTCTGATTCCCCGAAGAGATGCTGCAATGGTCCTCAACGCCTACCATGATCAGTCGGGACACTTTGGGATCCACAAGACCGAGTCCACTATCAAACAAAGGTTTTATTGGATTGGGATACGGAGTGACATCGAAAAATGGTGCAGTGAGAGTGCTGTCTGTAACGTCACCAAGAATCTATGCAAGGATGCAAGAGTGCCCCTCCATCCCATCCAAACTGAAAGGCCTAATCAGCTGGTCGTGTAAGACCATGTTAATTTGTCCCCTACCCGGTCTGGGTACACTTACGCTCACACTATGTTGGATCACTACTCCAAGTGGGTAGTAGTGACTGTCAAGAGCCTCACAGCCAAGACTGCTGCCCAGATGTTCTACTCTAACTGGGTACAGGCCCTGGGTTGTCCGGAGGGAACAACCTTTGAGGCCCATCTGTTCCAAGAATTGTGTCAGTTCCACGACTGCAAGAAGCTCCAGACTACAACTTACCACACCCAGGGGAATGGATTATGTGAGCGCATCAATCAAGTCTTCATCCACATGCTGCAAACGGCATCAGTGTCCAAGCATGAAGAGTGGCCCTGGCTGTTGCCAGAGGTGTTGGAGATCTACAACAATACCATCCATTGCTCCACGGGGTACACCCATTCTTCCTGATGATGGGATGACATGGACAACTGCCGAAAGACCGAGCATTCGGGCTGCAAGCGCCCTTTTAACAACTCTCCGCAGGTTTCACAAGACTGGGTCTCAGACCATCAGAGAAGAATCCAAGAGGCGAAGGAGATTTTTGGGAAAAAGATGGGTAAGGCCCAAGAAAGACAGTAAAGAGACTATAAATGTCACTCCTCTGCCAAGCCCCTACAATTGGGAGATACAGTTCTTCTGGGAGATACTTCTCAAGGATGCATAAGTTGGACTCCATTTGGGAAACGGAACCTTACACTATCACTGCAATGCTCTATCCGGACTCTGACGCCTATGAGATTCAGAAGACTGGTTATGAACCGCAGGTGGTACATCAAAATCGCATAAAATTGTGCCTCAGAGAAGATCTGCCTGAACCTCCTTGCACCTCCTCCAACAGTTGCTAGACCCACGAGGGAGTATGTCCCTAGAGAGGGGATCCACCTGTCAACGGATGTACTGATGTTCTCCCCTAGCCAGCCTGCAGTCTTCTGTGTTATGCCGTACCAAGGACCAGTGCAACCATCCCTGGTCTCCTCACCGGCTCCTGACCTGTCTCCAATGGCATCTGCTTCCATTCTGGATTCCAGTTTATCAGTCCACGTGGATTCAGCAAGTCCAGGACCTAGTTCAGTTCCAGATTTCAGTCTGCAAGAGTGTCCTTCTACTCCGGAAACACCAAGAGCTCCCTAAGAGGAGAATGTTCCTGAGTCCCAAGTGGTGGTGTTGCGTCAGTCCCAAGGTTCGACACAAGGACAACTTGTACACACATAAATTCAGTACACATAAGTCCAAATCACAAAAGTCATGTACATCAGTCTCAAACTTCAGTCAAATATACATTAGGGACTGTAACATTTTTATATCAGCCCCCCCCCCCATTAGTCACTAAAATGTCATATAACTAATGTAATTTCTTCTTGTTTTTGCGTGTCTAGGGTATTATACTGGCCAGAAGGTATTCCTGTTGCTAACTGAATGCACATACAAAAGTAAGGTAACAGAATGTCAAATGTTATCTGGAGTAAAGTGTTCTAGGAGTAAGTGTGTAATGCAGATAGACTCTAGTAGCCAAGGCATTGGGCAAAAAGCCTCAGGTAACCCAATCCGCAACCAGTTTCTAACAGCAAAAATAAACAGTGGTATAATGTCTAATAACTTTATTATATAATGTCAAAGATTATGTATAAGCATTGCTGTCACCAGGCATACCAAGTCTAATAGTCTAATAGTCAGTCAAATATCAGTCATAGTCAGACATATCATAGTACTAATCAAATGTTGCATACTTGTAAAATGTGATTTCAGTCAGAAATGTATAGTCTGTTATGCTATGTCTGTTATATGCCTAGTCACTAGTTGTGCATAGTCCATAGTCGAACCTACTGAAAAGAAAAAAAAACATGTCATAAGTCATGTCATTATATTCATATATAGGTCTATTCATAAGATAATGAATCCTTATCTCAAGCAAGTCCTAGAGTTTTTCTGTTCATCAGATTTCCAGAGCATGTATGGACATTGTATACAGAGACGCTTATCACCAGTTCATCATTTTTCATATTCGTTTCATCAGCCTGGAATTGGATGTTATATGTAATACTTCAGGACTGCATATGGCCCAGTGGCCATTTCCCTACTCTCCCTTAGGGGACAGACGTCGAGGGCGACTTATATTAAGTAAGGGGGTTTGTGGTGTCCCGATACAGAACATGGTTCTGTACAGTCCTAAAGTCCCCTCTGGTAGAGTCCCTCAAGTCCACAGGGCTCTCCTGCAGGGTTCCCCCCTTAGTCATTATATGGTATTGTATATTATGTACGTTCATCTATTATATGTATTGTTCAGTGAATGTAAGTAATATATGAAGGTTGTTAGAATATTTACCCTGTATAGGACCTTCCTAAAGTCATGTGATATGTCATGTGATATGTAATCACATGATATACTCAGAGTTCCAGAGGCACAGGTAACCCCAGGCAACCAGCTACCAATGGGCTTTAGTACAGCCCCCTGATATATAAAGGGCTGTAGTCTCCACATTCTCTCTCTTGGCTCTTATCTCTTTTGCCTCTTATGGCTTGGTTCCTGCTCTCTTAGAAGCTAGCACAAGTCCTGTACAAGTCAAGTCCAGAATAGATAGGCCAATGCCAAAAAGTCTGCAGCCACATCAAATCTGTGAGTACAAGCCTAGTCTCTACTGTCCCTACGAAAGTCATAACAGTAGTACAGTGGCCGGCATCATCATTATTGCAACTACAAGTCCAAGCAAGCCTGAGAGGTTCCCTGTGTCCCAGTCACCTCTGTGGAAGTTGGCTATTTGTAAAGACTGTTAAACTGCCTTCTTCAGTAAAGTTCCAGTTGCATCAAAACCCTGCTTTGGACTTTCATTTACTATATGCCGTTTTGGGCTGCTTGTCGGTGGTTCCCTGCACCATACAACCACATCCTGGCTTCACAAACACCAGGGGTTAATAAAATCTTGCCCCAGGTGTTAATACCATCTGGCCCCGTTACATACACCGCTATACCCCGTGGTCCCTACATAACACTGGTGGCTCACCACACCACTATATCGTCTCCTCATGCTGCAGCCACCTCCAGGCTGTGTCATTCAGACATGAAATAAAAAAAAAAATGTCAATCTATTTAAAATCTTCAATTTTAATTTTAAAATATATCTTTAATCTTTTCAATTATGAGGTCCTATGGTCTTGTCAGGCTGCTGCCACTTTCAGGCATTCATTCAGCCACTATATGGTTTCATCATGCTTCTGCCACTTTCAGGCTGTCATTCTGTCACTATATGGTCTCCTCATGCTGCCGCTACCTCCAGGCTGTGTCATTCTGCCGCCATATGGTCTCTACTGGCTCATGTCAGTTTTTATAGGTTTTTGACCCAAATAAATTCTTATCAACCAAAATTTTTTCAGAAAATACTTTTAATGGGACAAATTACATTTTTAATAAAATTTGATCTCTGGAATTACCACAAGAATCCAAAGAAACAGGTTGGAGAAAATTAAACCTTAACTGATTAAATGAGATATTCAAAGTTTGATACGCAGTTTTGCAGTACCAGCCGTGTTTACTTACACATGCATGGCTTGATATTTTGGACAAGCATTTCATACTGCCAGGATCTACCCAGTAGCCCTCCCGGGTCAGAGGGAGTACAAACTGACACACGCTTACATAGGCTGCCATCACCTCCAGACTGTGTCATTGTGCTGCCATATGGTCTCCTTATATTGCTGCCATTTCCAGGCTTTATCATTATGCCTATGGTCTCCTCATGCTGCAGCAACCTCTGGGCTCTGTCATTCATTGTGCTGCCATGTGATCTTCCTGTTATATTGATCTTGTAATTTAACAGTATTTTTTAAAGTAAATACTTCGGGCACCCGGGACACTCAGTCATGAGCATGGGGGGGAGGGGGGGGGGATTAAAGGCAGGGGCTGGGACAGGTGGTAGCTGGCCTCACGGCGGACAATCAGCTAAATTTTACAATACAAGTATACAGTGCAGAAGCTAAATGGGCTCCTGTCCAATTTGCTGGGGCTGCAGTCCCTCCTTTTTGAAGTGGACACTCATTCATGAGCAAGGGGTTGTGCTGAGAGGCAGGGGCCTGACAAGCGGTAGCTTGCCTGGCAGCGGACCTCCAGCTCAATTTTAGGATACAAGCTTTTTCACTGCAGCAACTTATACACTACAGCAATTATACACTGTTGGAGCTGGAACTCTTTTTATTATAAAATACAAAAACGTATACAGTACAGAAAACAAAACGAAACCAGCTATAACATAATTACAAGAACAAAAACCCTGCCTAACCGGCCAGCCCAGCTTTACTGAAATACTAAACTAATCCTACTTTCCTAACCAAACTCAACTTATCAAATCAAGACACCCAAACATACCAAAAAAGAACATAAAAATAGCCCAACTTGGCTTATACAAACATAAAAGTTAGCACTACCGGCTTTAACTGAAAAACTTCCCCCCCCCCCCAAAAAATTTATTTTTTTTTTTTTGACTGCCCAGCTATAACTCATACCATCCATACTTGGAAAAAGGAGGTAAAAAATAAACCAACAAATAAATAACAACATAACATACAAAACCACACACACGTAATGAAAGTACCAACCAAAACATCCTGAACAAACAAAAGTATAACAGATAATCATAAAAATATTTGTGACACCGCACAAACACACATATTAACATAACATCTGGCCCGACTGCCTTATCTACTATAATGTATAACATACAAAACAAAATATACATATACCTTTTTTTTCCCCTTCTTCTACAATATAACATAAATATAATATAAATGTAATTATAAATATAGTATAATAATATATACAGCAGAAACTTACAAAACAATAGAAAACCCATAGAAAAACCCTACACTAAAACTGTCCCCTCCCCCCACACCTCCTGTACATGGGTCAGAGTCCATAGTGTCCATACAGTTCACATAAGTCCAGTCCTTACCTGACCCATGTAAGGTCCCCCAAACCGCACACAAATACACCCACCCCACCTAGCGCTCCTCCCAACCAACTTATACACAAACTTATACACACAAAAAAACAACCCACTTTAGGCCCAAGTTTGGTTGCCTGTAAGCCCTTCATACTATGTCAACCTAAAACAAAACAAAAAAAGCTGGCGTGTGCATGCACTACCCCACCACCAGGAAGAAGGATGGCAGACTTGATGAATAAAATATAAACTCTTACCCTAATTTTCCCCTACAATTGTCCCTAATTCTATCCCTCCATTAAAACTAACCCTGCTCTTACCCTATCTCTATCCCTATAACACTGCCCCTAACCAAAATGTCTAGTACCTAGGGTACATCAAAAGAAAATCCTCTCCATAGGAGAGATGCCCTACTGGTACCAAGTCTGCCATACTCCAAAGACCTGATCTTCCCAAGGTCACCAGTGATGTTCCTACACACCTCCATCTCGGAGAGGACCTTCTGCTGAGTAGACACTAGACACCGTGCATTCCACGTGTAGTACCTAAGCGCTAAACTTACTAGTAAAAAAGTGCCCCAATCTCGGCAACTCAGGTTTTTGAATGCCCCATAAGCCCACTCAGAATAAGCAAGGCCGGCAAGTTGACACCAGCCGATGGAAGCGCCCACCCGGTTGTAAACCCCTATATTAAAGGAACAATGAAGCAGGAAGTGGTCCATGCTTTCCAGCGTGCCCCTACACTCTTCTCGGGGACAATCCCGGTCATCAGAGTTCCTGTACTTCAAGTTGTCCCTCACATATAGTTTCCCCTGAAAGCAGCGCCAGGCCAAGTCCCAAAACCTCAGGGGGATCCTTTTCATGTTTAAAATATACAACCCCATCTTTAGATCCCAACCTGGGCAGTCCCTGAGCGCCAGAGGCTTCTGGAAGTGGGTCAACAGAACTCGTTTGTCAAGGAATTACATTGATTGAGTCCTGATCTCCCACACTCCCAGACCCCACCGACGTAACGCCTTCAGAGTCGGGGTAGCATAAGCCGGAAGATGCCCATGGGGCGTACGGAGGTCCTTCACTCACCCTCCTGTCTCCCATTCCTGGAAGAAAGGCCAAAACCATTCCCTGCAGGAGAGTACCCACGGAGGAGCCCTCTCTGACCAGAGGTTAGAGATGTTAGCTTTCAAAAAGGTGTTCGTTAAGAACACCACAGGGTTTACCATAGATAGACCCCCTAGTCTCCTTGTGCGGTACGTAACCTCCATCTTGACTAGGTTCACCCTGTTCCCCCATAACAGTTGGAAAAACAGGCTGTAGATCCTAGTGTAGTAAGCCTCTGGCAAAATGCATACACTGCCCAGATAGATAAACAAAGGGAGCAGGTACGATTTAATCAGGTGTACCCTTTCCCTGAGGGTCAAAGACCAACCCTTCAACTGGTTAACCCTCTGAGCGGCATCCTTAAGCTTACCATCCCAGTTTTTCGAGGGATAATCATCCTGGCCGAAAGTGATGCCCAGAATTTTTGCTGAGTCCTGGGGCTTTGGAAGGGTGTCCGGGAGATCAAACGTGGGACCCCCCCCCCCTCCCAGCCAGAGGCTTTCACACTTATCCCGGTTGATCTTAGACCCGGAAGCCTCCGAGTAGCGCTCCACCTCTGACATCACTACTTTAACATCCTCTCTCGAGGACACGAAAACGGTTACATCATCAGCGTACGCCACCACTCTCTGGTTGACACCCGGCTCTGCCAAACTCATCCTTACTCCCGCCAACGGACCGCGATCTACCCTCCGGCCGAAGGGATCGATCGCGAACATGTATAAAAGCGGGCTCAAAGGACAACCCTGACGAACTCCGGACCCCACCTCAAAAGAGCGGCCAGACCACCCGTTCACAAGAGGAAACTCTCTGCCCCTGCATATAAAGTCACAAGCCAATTCATAAAGGTACCCGGTAAGCCATATCTCAGAAGGACGGACCAGAGGTACTCATGGTTCACCCAATCAAATGCTTTGGCATGATCCAAGGACAGCATGTACCCCTTCCAAAGGCACGCCATACCCCGCTCCACTGCTTCCCGGACACCGAGAACAGCACTTAAGGTGCTACGGCCTGGAACGGAGCAGTACTGAGCCCCCGAAAGGAGCCGGGGTGCAAACTTGACCAACCGATTAAACAGTATTTTGGCCAGAAGCTTCCTATCCGTATTGAGAAGAGCTATGGGCCTCCAGTTCTCAATACGGCTCGGATCTTTACCCTGTGACAGAAGAATCAGGGCTGACCTCCTCATTGACTTCGGCAGAGTGCCCGAGGAGAGACACTCATTAAAGACCTCGGTCAAGAGGGGAGCTAAAGACTCCTTAAAGGTCCTGTACCACTCAGATGTTAAGCCATCCGGACCTGGCGACTTATTAGGGGCAAGCCCCTCGATCGCCAGTCTCACTTCCTCTTCCCTGATTTCCTCAACCAAAATGCCAAGAGAGGGGTCTACCCCTGGCTCAGGAACGGTTTCAGTCAGGAAAGCCGATATCCTGTCTCGATCTAGATCCCTCCTTCCCAAGAGGTGTGAGTAGAAGGATCTGACAACCTCCAAGATCCCTGATCTGGACCGATTCAAGGATCCTGTACTATCAACCAGTCCCGGAATGAACTTACTGTAAGGGTCGGGCGAGCGGTACCTCCCAAAATCCCTCTCAAAAACCAAAGTTGTGTGCCTATCATACTGACACTTCATCAGCAAGGATTTCACTCTGGAGATATCCTCCTGGCTACCTCCAGTCGAGACAAGGAGCTCGAGTTTCCTCCTCAGACCCCGATACAGCCGGTACCTGTTCAGGGACCTGAGGCTCGAGAGCTGGCGGAAGAACCCCGCAACTCGCTTCTTGAACATTTCCCACCACTCCAGCTTATTACTACAAAGGCCCAGCAAAGGTACCAGACTCTGAAGACAATCCTCAAAGGACTGTCTTACTTCTGCTTCCTCCAGGAGAGAAAAATTAAGCTTCCAGTAACCTTTGCCAATTCAAGGAGTTTCTGAAACATTCAAAGAAAAAGAAATCAAACAGTGGTCGGAAAACTCTACCTCAACCGCGGACACTGCAGAAGAGATAGCTTCCTCCTTTTAAATAAAACCTGTCTAGTCTAGACCTACAGCTACCTCGATGATAGGTGAAACCTGCCTGGTCTGAGGGGCTCCGGATGTGGGCATCCTCTAGGTGAGCTTCCCTAACTATGCTATTGAGAGCTATGCTATCATTGGAGCCCCTCCTATCTTGGGATCTCGTGACATTATTGAAATCCCACCCAAAGATCACCTGTTGGCTCGTAAAAAGGAAGAGCTTAATCCTCATAAAGAGATCATTTCACCCCCACTTTGTCTGCGGGGCGTAGATGTTAATGAGCCGAAGCTCCTGTCCCTTCATGATGACATCCAAGATCAGGCACCTCCCCTTTTCTAACTCAATAACCCGTCGGCATTCAACCGCTGCGGAAAAAAGGACTGCCACCCCACTATACGGCTCAGCCGCAAGAGACCAGTGGGAGGGACTGCGCCTCCACTCTCTCCTGGCTTTAACCAGAGAGACTAGATCTGACAACCTGGTCTCTTGTAAAAAGAAAATGTCGGCTTCAACACGGCCGAGAAAATCAAAGGCTGCAAATCTAGCCGTATGAGACTTAATACTGGTGCAATTAATGGACGCCAGCATCAGTGGGGTGAGTGCCGCCATCATTGGTGATTGAGTTAGAGGCCTCCTTGTTTTTGGCCCTTTTTTTGGATTCTGTTTGATCCATTATCGGGTCCCCGTCTATGTCCGGCTCCAGGTTGGCCCCACCCCCATGGGAAACCCCCCCTGCAGGACAGGGCCAAGTTCCCCCAGAGGCTCCCCCACTACAGGCACCCCATCCCTGCCCCCCCCCTCCAAGGCGGGGGAGGAGATGTTTTCAAGGACGGAGTACCGGTTAGAAAGGCCAATCGAAGGGGGGTTGGGCGGTAGGCTTCCGCTTGGGACCCGATCTGCAGTACAGGGCTTTACAGAGGACACCGACCTCTTCTTCCCCTTCTTCCCCTTTTTATTGCCCTTCACTTTTGGCCTCTCCTCCCTCTCCTCATCCACACTTTCATAGTGGGAGGAATCAGAAAGAACGGCCCCACCACCTTCCTCATTGGAAATTCTCCTCATCTCCTCATCCAGAACATCATCCTCCAGAGCCTCAGCGATTACAGGACTAACCTCAGGAGCAGGACCAGGAGCCACCTCTGGTTCTTCACCCCTTTTACGGCTATCCTCCCGCCTTGGCTTAGCGGGATCTTTCCTCCTCACTGACCCTATTGTGCACTGACTAACTCCCAGTCCGAGGTGACCGTCGCACGGGAAAAGGCACTAGAACAACGACTGAACAGGTGCCCTAAGACACCACACAGGTGGTATCTGATCTGCCTACAAGATGCGGCAAGATGACCTACCCCAACACACATAGCACAGACCTGTACAGTACAGGCCGCACTAAAGTGGGTGGGGCTGCCACACCTGTGACAGACCTTGGGCTGCCCCTGGTAGAAGACCTGGATCCTGTCTCTCCCAAAAAAAGCAGCCGAAGGGATGTGGGCAACAGTGCTCCTCGAACGCTTTAATTTGACGGAAAACGTCCAGGCCCCAGACCAGATCTCATACTCATCCAAATTATTTTTAGGCATGTCCGTCACATCGCCGTCCCTCCCAAGCCAAGTCATGATAGCATAACAAGAAAGCGACTCGTTACGAGTCAAAACGGTCACTTTCTTGACTAGGTTCTGGCGCGAAACCGCCTTTACGGCAAAATCACGCCAGCCGGGCTCACTCTTCACCACCTCATAGTTCGACCAGAAGAGCTCCAGCCCCTCCGACCAAACGAAGCTGATGTCGAACTCGGAGGTACCGTAGGAGTGAATCAGGGCAAAGATATCACTTGCCCTGAATTCCATCTTGAGGAGGAGCTCAACCACCTTACCCCTAGGTGGGTACACATCTTTGCCCCTCCAAACCAAGCGGACCTAATTCCTACGACCACTCTCCGGCCCGGGTGTCGGGAGGGACCAGACCACCTCCCCATTCTGCTCTCGGAAGGCCCCCAACCCGTGTCTCTCTATCCAGAAAGACAGGTCAACCGAAACCCTCCCCTCTACCTGGATTGACATATCTCCCCTATGCATAGCCTCTAGGAGGCGCTGTTGCAACTGACCGTTCCCAGAGCCAGATGAAGACGGGGACCTCCCAGATCCCCCGGCAGCGACGCTGGCATAGCTTCTTGGAGAAGCAGCTGTCACCAGGGGGGGGGGGGGGCAGTCGGACCAGACCCCAAACCTGCAAACGCATCAAAAGCCTCGCTAACCATTTTCTTGTTGATGGCATCACAAACACCCATCTCATTTACTCCACTAAGACCCCTCTCATTCGCTCCATTAGCACCCCTCTCATTCACTCCACTTGCACCCCTCTCATTCACGCCACTTGCACCCCTCTCATTCACGCCACTTGCACCCCTCTCTATTTCACGCCACTAGCACCCCTCTCATTCACTCCACCAGCACCCCTCTCATTCACTCCACCAGCACCCCTCTCATTTGATCCACTAGCACTCCTCTTATCCATACTGCTGGCACCCATCACTTGCAAACTGCAATCATTCCTTCTACTCCCAGCGGCCATTTTCCCTTTATTAGATTCACTGCTCTTATTTACACTTTCACCTTTGTTAGCTGGGCGGGCCTTCGTCCTCATCTGTTTAGATGCAGCAGGCTTGTTGGATCTCTCTGACATCACGGGCTCAGGGACATCTTCTGGCATGGGTGCAGGTTGCCCTGCCCCCTTTCTTGACACCGCCGCCATCGACCTGGGTGGGAGCTGCCCCTCCGAGCGCACTCCCGCCCCACCTCCTACTCCCAAGCGGGGGACACCCGCGACACCAGATCCGTCCTGGGGACCGCTCCCCGAACCGACAAGGTCTGACGCCCGGACACCCCACAGCACCATGACCAGCACCAACCTTTTCACCCAGGGGATCGCCCCCTGAAAGGATGATTTCGCTCACAGACCCCGGCGGCAGGACACCCCTCCTCACAGGGGGATGCCGCATAGCACCAGAGCCGCTCAGGGGACCGCCCCCCTAAGCCAGTTTGGGAACGCGTAGAGACCTGGAGTATGCACTGCCCATCCGTACCGACAGGACACCCGGCGGGGTCTCTGGCACCACTATAACACTCATTGCCATCTTGACCGCACCACTGTTCCCCCCCATGCTGGCCCAGTTCCACTTCAGAAACGGGGTCTGGCAGTTTCGGGGGCCCAGCAGCCTGGACCCTCTGACCAGTAGGTCCAGACTGCTGGAAAGAAGAGAAAACAAACTTAGTTACTTCTTCTTTCTTTTGTTTTTTCCTTCCTTTTTTCTTCCTCTTCTTTCCAGTCTTGTCAGGACCCATTTCATCACCAAAGGAAAAGTTCTCAAACCGAGTGGGGGACTCCTGCATGACAATGGCCCGGAGCACCCCACCCTCCAGAAGACCGCAGCTACTATCGGACTCATATTCACTGTCATCCAAGGAAGGCAGGGCGACCCTCTGGGCTACGTCCAGGTGATCCTCACTGAGGGGAAAACTGGGGGTGGGGGTGACACAGGCACCAACAGTCACTGCTGAACCCCCCTTACTACCCCCAGCCACTTAACCCCCTCCTCCACCTTTACTGCCAATATGGGGTGAAAAGCAGGGATGGGGGTGACACAGACACCAGCAGCCACACTATTGCTAGCCACTGTATTAGCTTCTGCATCCCCCTCACTTCCCCCAGCCACTTCACCATCTTCTCTGCCATGACTATCTTCCATAGCCTCCACCTGCTCCTTCACCGACAGCACTTCATCTTCACCACCACTACTCTCCCCATCATCCTCCACCACAACCTCCTTACCTGGGGTTTTCATGGTGGCAAATCTGCTTTCGTTTAGCAGCTTCTCCTTGAAGATACCACTGCCTTCCACCAGTTCTTGCCTCCTCTCCTCCAGCTTTTTAATTTCTAGCTTTAAAGAGTCCATGCGTTTTTTTAAATCTGACTTCTTCTTTTTGGATCCAGTGTTATGGAGGTTCCTTACCAGCTTCAGGTCTTCTTCTACCGCAGGCTTCGTATTTCTTGAACCTCGCTGTCATACGGGAACAGAAGGTGTCTGTTGATTCCCTGGGCCCTCTGTTCCCCCACATCTCCACATCAGACACAGTTTTCTTGCTTTGATTTTTCTTTGCTGTTGCCTGAGAAGCAGAGCCTGTATTGCTACAGACTCTGCTTGATCTTCTCCCACAGGCCGGAATGTTGGCTGTAGCAGGCTGCTCTCCACCCCCCGCCAGCCAAGAACGGGGAGTGGCAGGCACTCCATGCAGGAAGCTCTCCCAGAGAGGCTGCCACACTCCTGGGAAGATGCTAGTTGGAAACTCTGCTGGCTTTGGCCTAGTTCCTGGAAGTCTGGAGCTCTGGTAACACACAACCTCTAGCAGTTGGAGCTGGAATTACCGCGGCTGCTAGCACCAGACTTGCCCTCCAATGGGTCCTCCAAAAAAGATTTAAAGTTTGCGCATTCCAATTACCAGGCTCTGTCATTGTGCCACTGTGTGAGAGTGATTCTAAAAAAGACACCTATGATCTGCATGTCATACTGAATAACAGTATTAATCCACTAACACAGCACTCTCCCTATGCGTGTTACAACAAGGCAAAGTGTTCCACAACCCTATTGAGGCTCTCTGTAGCCCGGAAAAAGCCGTTTTTAAAAACGATTCACTGCAAATAAATTCGGACCAAACCAACTCTTACGGAAAATTCAGCGAATTGGCTGAATCTAATTTTTCAAAAATTTGATCATCTCTATTAATGGCCTATCCTAGATAAATGCCATCAATTTAAAACCATTAACTATCCCCATTCAAGGGATTTACCTAATGTTATTTATATAAATAAAACTGTGTAAAAAAATAGCTATTAATTTCTTTCTGCTGATATATATTATTTATTATGTGTTAATTCGTCATTTCTTTATCTTTATCTGTAGACAGTATTCAGGGACATTTGGGGTCCTCTCACTCCTTTAAAGCTTTTCTTCAGATAGTTGAATTCACATTTGACCATGTTGTATCAGACCATATTTTGGGGAATGTAATGTACAATACTATGCCCTCAATTCATATATTCAAATTATATTTAGAAAGTAAGGCTTTATGGACTTTAATATTGTTTTTTTAATAAAAAGTGCAATATCCTTAAATACCAGTAAAAGTAATATTCGGCAGCTGTTAAAAATGCATTTATTCCATCTGTGACCTTTACGATAATCTCATCATACAACACTTACTATGAAATTACAATAATATGGCTTATTGGCTCAGGAAGCATGATTTGGAAAGTGCTCTTAAAGTAATATTATGAGATATTAAGGTAATCTCAAAAGAACAGTAGAGTCTGAATATTGTAAATGTTTTGAAGTGTTACAACATATGCCATGCTCTCTGATGCTGTAGACTTGCCAGAGATTCATCCAAGCATCATCGAGAAGGATCTTGAAGATTTCTTCTATGGAAAGTAGAAGTTGTTCTATTAAAAACAGTGCATCATCTCTACTTCCATTCCCCTAATTTGCTTAATTTGGTCCTCATAGCTCAGAGGCAGATTTTGATGAGCAGGTTATTAACTTCTGGAACAGAATGCTCTTTCTGGGATTAGAAAGCAATCAATGGTCAATACATTTCACTGGCCTCATGTACTATGGAGCCTTAGGCAGTTAATATTTTTTGGATGGAGCCATATCATACGGATGTTCTTGACTAGAATCAAAGTTTGGAAAGGAGAATACTTTCATAACATTCATAAGAGTTTTGCTTGTCACAGAATTAAACAGACAAAACTATATATGTAGGCACAGTACAATCCGCTGGCATCATATGCGGCAGGTCCTGGTTGCTATCAGCAGCCAGGGACCCGCCGATAATGGCGGACATCTGTGATCGCGCGGATGTCCGCCATTAACCCCTCAGATGCTGTGATCAATACAGATCACGACATCTGCAGCAGTGCGGTACTTTAAATAGATGATCGGATCGCCTACAGCGCTGCCGCGGGGATCCGATCATCCAGCATGGCGGCCGGAGGTCCCCTCACCTTGCTCCGGCCGTCTCCCGGGGTCTTCTACTCTGGTCTGAGATCGAGCAGACCAGAGCAGAAGATCACCGATAACACTGATCAGTGCTTTGTCATATGCATAGCACTGAACAGTATTATCAATCAAAGGATTGCTATAGATAGTCTCCTATGTGGACTTTTAAAGTGTAAAAATGAAAGTAAAAAAAGTTTTGAAAAAATGGGAAAAATCCCCTCCCCCAATAAAAATGTCCATTTTACCTCCATAAAGTGTAAAAAAAAATAAAAAATTATGAATACATATATTTGGTATTACCACGTGCAGAAATGTCTGAACTATTAAAATGTAATGTAATTGGTCCCGTATGATGAACCATGTGAACGTAAAAAAGAAAAAAAAAACGCAAAATTGCTGCTTTTTTGTCTTATTTTATTCCAAAAAAATTATTTAAAAAATTATAAACATTTTATATACACAAATGTGGAATCAATAAAAAGTAAAGATCATGGTGCAAAATATGAGCTCTCATATGGCCGCTTATACAGAAAAATGAAAAAGTTATAGGTCATCAAAATGGAAGGATTTTAAACATGCTAATTTTGTTTAAAAATGTGCGATTTTTTTTAAGTGCAACAATAATAGAAAAGTATATAATAATGGGTATAATTTTAATTGTATTGACCCACAGAATAAAGAACACATGTCATTTTTTACTGTAAATTGTACGGCGTGAAAACTAAATCTTCCCAAATTATCAAAATTGCGGTTTTCTTTTTAACAGACAAAGAGCATTTTTTGGTTGCGCCATACATTTTATGGTAAAATGAGTGATGTAATTACCAAGGACAACTGATCGCGCAAAAAACAAGCCCTCATACTAGTCTGTGAATGAAAAGATGAAAATATAAAAGAGTTACGATTTTTAGAAGACGAGGAAGAAAAAATGAAAATGCAAAAATAAAATTGGTCTGGTCCTTAAAGGGGTACTCCACCCCTAGACATCTTATCTCCTATCCAGAGGACAGGGGATAAGATGTCAGATCGCCGCTGTGGCACCACGCTATCATTACTGCACAGAGCGAGTTCGCTCTGCACGTAATGACGGGCAATACAGGGGCCGGAGGATTGTTATGTCACGGCTCCGCCCCTCGTGACGTCACGGTCCGCCCCCTCAATACAAGTCTATGGGAGGGGGCATGGCGGTCGTCACGCCCCGCCAAAAACTTGCATTAAGTGGGCGGGCCGTGATGTCACGAGGGGCGGAGCCATGATGTCACGCTGCACCATCCCCTGTATCGCCCATCATTACACACAGAGCGAACTCGCTCTGTGCAGTAATGATAGTGCGGTGCCGCAGCGTTGATCCCGGGGGTCCCCAGCAGCGGGACCCCGGTGATCTGACATCTTATCCCCTATCCTTTGGATAGGGGATAAGATGTCTAGGGGCGGAGTACACCTTTAAGGTCAAAATTGGCTTGGTCTATAAGGGGTTAATAAAGCTTGTCTCCTGAAGTGCACTCCTGCAACTTTATCTGACTAGTGATGAGTGGCATAGGCCATATTGAATTCGCAATATTTTGCGAATATATGGACGAATATTCATCATATATTCTCGAAATTCTTTATATTCTTTATTTTATGTGCATATGCGCAAATTCATGCACATATGCTAAAATATATGTGCATATTCGCAAATATTGAGCACTCCCTCCTTTAATGGTATAGGGAACTAATGGGCTAGTGCAGTGGTCTCCAACCTGCGGACCTTCAGATGTTGCAAAATTACAACTCCCAGCATGCCCGGACAGCCATTGGCTGTCTGTGAATGCTGGAGTTGTAGTTTTGCAACATCTGGAGGTCTGCAGGTTGGAGACCACTGCACTAGTGCATTAACTCTGTGACTTTTTGCCCATTCCAACCAATAGGTCCGTTGTGGTATATGGGGATCTGACGGTATGTCAAATCTTTAAGATAAGCAGTAGGGTCCTGGCAGTACAGTGGATGGGAGCCCCTGGTGGTGATTACAGTGTTGTGGTTTAACTTTACTTTCCTGGAAAAGCTGCTGAGTTGCCCATAGCAACCAATCAGATTGCTTCTTTCATTTTTCACAAGGCCTCTGCAAAATGAAAGAAGCGATCTGATTGGTTGCTATGGGCAACTGCACAACTTTTCCTTTGGACAGGTATTGATAAACATCCATTATGGGGGAGATTCATCAAAACCAGTGTAGTGGAAGAGTGGTGCAGTTGCCCATAGCAACCAATCAGATTGCTTCTTTTATTTTTAACAAGGCCTTTGAAAAATGAAAGAAGCAATCTGATTGGTTGCTATGGGCAACTGGGCAACCTTTACTCTGCACAGGTATTTATAAATATCCATTATGGTGGAGATTCATCAAGACCAGTGTAGAGGAAGAGTGGTGCAGTTGCCCATAGCAACCAATCAGATTGCTTCTTTCATTTTTAACAAGGCCTTTGAAAAATGAAAGAAGCAATCTGATTGGTTACTATGGGCAACTGCACCACTCTTCCCCTACACTGATTTTGATGAATCTCCCCCTATGTTCCTTAACCTCCCATTCATTCATTCATACCCAGCCTGACACATTACATCCAGTTTCAATTAACCCCAATACCCATATTTGGTACCGAGTTAAGTCTGGGTTCACACTACGATTTGAACTACGGTTCCCGTATACGGCTGGGAGGAGGGGTGGGCGGGGCTTAATCGCGGCGCCCGCACTCAGCCGTATTCGGGAACAGTAGTTAATGTATGTCTATGAGCCGACCGGAGTGAACCGCAGCCTACGGTTGGCTGTGTTTTTGGCCAAATGCGGTTTCCCGTTTTTGCCTGCGGTCGGGAAACCGCATACGGACGAAAAAGCAGCCGACCGTAGGCTGCGGTTCACTCCGGTTGGCTCATAGACCTACATTAACTACGGTTCCCGAATACGGCTGAGTGTGGGCGCCGCGATTAAGCCCCGCCCACCCCTCCTCCCAGCCGTATACGGGAACTGTAGTTACAAACCGTAGTGTGAACCCAGCCTAACCTAGTTCCCACGGTTCAAACACTCAGTTTATTGCCAATTGACCTAGTTCCCATGGTTCAAAGGCTTTCTTAATTACCAATTGACCTATATTTGTCGAACACGAATAAAAAAGTTAAACCACTGTTAAACACGGGACTCGAACCACCGCCAGGGCCTTCCTGCTTATCTTACAGTTTTACATGCCGTAAGATCCCCATAGACCCCAATTGGCCTTTTGGTTTCAATGGGCAAAAAATCACAGAGTTAATGCACTAGTGCAGCGGTCTTCAGCCTGCGGACCTCCAGATTTTGAAAAACTACAACTCCCGGCTGTCCAGGCATGCTGGGAGTTGTAGTTTTGCAACATTTGGAGGCCCGCAGGTTGGAGACCACTGCACTAGCCCATTAGTTCCCTATACCATTAACCTGTTAAGGACCCACGGCATACCTCTACGGCCTGAGTCCGCTCCCGTTCTATAACATGGCCCCGCATCATAGCGGGTCGGGCCCTGCCTCTAACAATGGCCAGGACCGGTGGCTAATAGCGCGCGACATTATCGCAGTGCCGTGTGCTATTAACCCTTTAGACGCGGCATTCAAAATTGAATGCCGCGTCTAAAATGAAAGTGAAACCATGACGGTTAGCTCAGGGAGCTGTTCGGGACAGCTTACATGACAGCCGGAGAATCCCTACCTGCCTCCTCGCTGTCCAATCGCCGAATGACTGCTCAGTGCCTGAGATCCAGGCATGAGCAGTCAAGTGGCAAAATCATCGATCAGTGGTTTCTTATGAGAAACCACTGATCAATGTAAAAGATCAGTGTGTGCAATATTATAGCCCCCTATGGGAGCTATAACACTGTGAAAAAAAAGTGAATAAAGATCATTTAACCCATCCCCTAATAAAAGTTTGAATCACCCCCCTTTTCCCATAAAAAAAAAAAAAAAATGTGTAAATAAAAATAAACATATGTGGTATCGCCGCGTGCGGAAATGTCCGAATTATAAAAAATATATAGTCAATTAAACCGCATGGTCAATGGCGTACGCGCAAAAAAAATTGTAAGTCAAAAATGGTGCTTATTTGGTCACTTTTTATATCATGATCAATAAGTCCTATCAATACAAAAATGGTACCGCTAAAAACTTCAGATCACGGCGCAAAAAATGAGCCCTCATACTGCCCCATATGCGGAAAAATAAAAAAGTTATAGGGGTCAGAAGATGACAATTTTAAACATTTAAATTTTCCTGCATGTAGTTTTGATTTTTTTCCAGAAGTACAACAAAATCAAACCTACATAAGTAGGGTATAATTTTAACCATATGGACCTACAGAATAAAGAGAAGGTATCATTTTTACCAAAAAATGTACTGTGTAGAAACGTAAGCCCCCAAAAGTTACAAAATGGTGTTTTTTTTTTCAATTTTGTCTCACAATGATTTTTTTTTTTTCGTTTCGCCGTAGATTTTTGGGTAAAATGACTGATGTCATTACAAAGTAAAATTAGTGGTTCAAAAAATAAGCCATCATATGGATTTTTAGGTGAAAAATTTAAAGAGTTATGATTTTTTAAAGGTAAGGAGGAAAAAACGAAAATGCAAAAAAGGAAAAACCCCGGGTCCTTAAGGGGTTAAAGAAGGGAGGGCTCAATATTCGTGAATATGCGCATATGCGAAGAGCAGAGAGGGATGCAGTGATCACTGTGATGTGTACTGTGAACAGAAAAAAAAAGAAGCGAATATTCGAATATGCAATATTCACGATTAAAATTTGAATTGCGAATATTCATGAGTAACACTATACCTGACTAGATTTATTGATTGGATGAGGTCTCAGCACTGAGACCATGACAGGTTAAAACCTTTGACATGGCTGCATGATAAGGATCTGCATTTTGCACATGAAAATATTGTCTGAATATACACCAAGATGTAATGAAAGGACATGAAAGGAACCAAGTCTATCCTCCTTGATCCATTGAACCTTTTCCTCTGGACATAGTGGTGTGGTTCTTTCTGTGAAATGTGTACTTTATATCTACATGACATATAAAAAAAATGATGATATGTTTAAGTCATAGAGAAGAAAAGGGAAAACACTGAATATACATCAGCACACCAACACACAAATATTAAATAAGTATGCAAATGTTATTAAATATACACATATAACTATGCAGAAGAGGGCTTCTTGTGGCCCCGTCCTTTTACTGACCTTCTACATCTGGTCTAGTCCTCCATTTCTTGAAATGCTCCTTTCATGCTTGTGATTTGCAAGTATTACAGGTTATGTTAGTACTTTGAATCATTGTTCATTGCTGTATACACAGACATTTTGCTGCATAGCCTATATATTTATGATGTATAACGGTCTTATATGTATGGTGTGACGCATTATTCAATCAATAGGACGGGTGCCTGTTTCTAGGAGAGGGGGTTCATGGCCCCTCCCTAGGTGAGTGTTTGGGCTTATGTTTCCAGCCCATTATTTTAAATGGTTTTATTTCTTTTTTCTTCCTTCCCCCTCTTCTGCATAGTTATATGGGTATATTTAAGAAAATTTGCATACTTATTTAATATATGTGTGTTGGTGTGCTGATGTATATTCAGTGTTTTCCCTTTTCTTCTTTATTTCTATATTGCATACTCTTTGATACACTGATCAGCACCCACAATTGTTTATTAGATTGAGCCCCCAGTTCTTTACATATGCTTATGTTTAAGTCATGGCCATCATGCATTTATTGCTACATACACCTGTACCAAGTTTAGAATGCAATGTTGTAGCTTTGCCCAGGGAGCTCCTGTATTCCCTTTTTCTTTAATTAGAGCCCAATGCACAAAATCATTACTAAGTTTTTGTAGATTTAATTTAATTTGGAAGAATTAAGACATAACTCAGTGATGGGGGACACACAATGCAACCTTTTCCTTTCTTTGGATGTGCTTTCTAGACTACTTGATTAAAATAAACAGTTTTGCTTTGACGTTATCGGCCACATGCTAATGAAATAAAATGTCTTCAAGAATGAATATTTTAATTAAAAACTTCAAGGAATATAATCACGTTTTATGTTGTCTACTACTTAGAATTTCCAAAATCTGAATTCTACTTGAATGGTTAGGTTTGTTTCACATTATCTTTGAATATCCTAGTCTCTTTAGTGCACAAAACAGAGTTAGAAATGATGTTTGCTAAGTATATGCCCTGGGAGGTTACACCATGTTCCATTTTCTTCCATGCTGTAATGATTTTTTCTTTTTATGTAAACAAGTTAAAATAATTTTCAATGAGCAAAGTTTGTAAGTTACATATTTTTTATAAAAAGATGAGAGTTGGTACCATGTTAGTCATAGAAATGCAGGAGATATGTGGAGTAAGGATGATACCTTTATTGGCTAACTTAGAAGATAAATATTGCAAGTTTTTAAGACCTCTCAGGTCCAGGCATGTTACACCTCAAGACCCCTCAGGTCCCTTCATCAAGCATGATATACCTCAAGGCATCTCAGGTTCCTTATTGGGCATGTTATACTTCAAGACTTCTCAGGTCCCTTATCGGACATGTTATACCTTTAAAGGGGTACTCCGGCGCTTAGACATCTTATCCCCTATCCAGAGGATAGGGGAAAAGATGCCTGATTGCAGGGGTCCCGCCGCTGGGGACCCCCGTGATCTTGCATGCCGCACCCCGTTATAATCAGACCCTGGAGCGTGTTCACTTCGGGTCTGATTACTGTCGATCACGGGGCCGGAGCATTGTGATGTCACGGCCCCGCCCCCATGTGACGTCACACTCCGCCCCCTCAATGCAAGCCTATGGGAGGGGGCATGACGTCAAACGGGGCGGAGCAGTGACGTCACAATGCTCCGGCCCCCTGATCGACAGTAATCAGATCCGGAGCGAACACATTCCAGGGTCTGATTATAAAGGGGTGCAGCGTGCAAGATCGGGACCCCCGCGATCAGGCATCTTATCCCCTATCCTTGGATAGGGGATAAGATGTCTAAGCGCCGGAGTACCCCTTTAAGACCTCTCAGGTCCCTTTATGGGGCATGTTATACCTCAAGATCTCTTAAGTCCCTTCATTGGGCACGTTATACCTCAAGACCTCTCAGGTCCCCTCATCGGGCATGATATGCTTCAAGACTTCTTAATTCCACTCCTCGGGGATGATTTACCTTAAGGCCCCTCAGGTTCCTTATCGGGCATGTTATACCTCAAGACCTCTCAAGTCCCTTTATTGGGCACGTCATACCTCAAGACCTGTAAAGTCCTTTATCAGGCATGCTATATCTCAAGACCTCTTAGTTCTCTTCGTTGGGCATGTTATACCTCAAGACCTCTCAGGTCCCTTATTGGGCATGTTATACCTCAAGATCTCTCCTCTTCATCAGATGTGTTATACTTATAACGTGCCCAATAAAGGGTCCTAAGAGGTCTGTAACATTTGAAATCTGCATCTTGTCAGTTAACCCATAAAGGTAGTATCCTTACCCAAATTATCTTATACTTTTACTAATCATCTTCAATTAATGTTTAAAAAAGTGGAGGTGCCCTACTGTTATCACAATTGTCCTTCAATCAGTTCCAAATGAGAGCTATAAAAAGGTTAGAACCTCACGGTTGACATCATCAGTGTGTGCTGTTTTGTGGTTTTTATCCATGTGTTTACTAAACGCAACTTTTAAATCTCAAGCTGGATCATTTTTTCAATTGTGAATTCCTCGGCCTTAATCAGGCTTATTCTGTGCTATTGCAGGACAGTGGGAAGTATGTAGCCCATACATACTTCTACTGTTTCTCCTGCCTTCACTCTCAAGATTGGCATCAGGGCTTGAACTACACTAAAGTCTTTTAGCCATAATAACAAACTTAGGTATAATCGATTTTATGAGTGGCCTCGACCTTATCCCTTACTGAGTTGCAATGTTATTGTGTTAAGTGCTCCATTATTAAGAAATATATTCAGTGCCTGAACACTTCCCCCCTTATTCATAGGATAAAGGGTAAATGTCTAAACGTAGGGGATCCAATGGTCAGTAACCCCTTGATCTTAAGAATGGGGAGTTTTGCCAGAAAATGGAGCAGCAGACTGCACATGCAGTTTGCTACTATTCATTGTGTATGGGATCCGTTAGAGATAGCCCTGTGTTCTACTTAGATATTTCTGGCTGCTCCTAAAGACAATGAGTGGAGCAGCAGTATGTATGCAAGACTTAGGTCCCCATTCTTGAGATCAAGGGGGCTTGCAGCTATCATACCACCCCATGATCAGAATTATAGATTAGCGAACTTACAGTAAATTTGATTCGTCACGAACTTCTCGATTCGGCAGTTGATGACTTTTCCTGCATAAATTAGTTCAGCTTTCAGGTGCTCCGGTGGGCTGGAAAAGGTGGATACAGTCCTAGGAATGTATCCACCTTTTCCAGCCCACCGGAGCACCTGAAGGCTGAACTAATTTATGCAGGATAAGTCATCAACTGCCGAGCCGAGAAGTTTGTGACAAATCGAATTTACTGTAAGTTCGCTCATCTCTAATCAGAATACCCCTGGAATACTCATGTAAATTATGATTATATTGTAATGCTAAATGTAAAAGACTATATTATAACAATTAAAGTATGTATCCCTGGAGTCCAGAAACCCCTGGTGAACCATTGATTAAAAGTTGTCCCCATTACTGTGTTAAAGACACAAGGGACTGTGGGGAACATTTATCAAAACTTGTGCAGAAGAAAAGTTGCCCAGTTGCCTATAGCAACCAATCAGATCTTTCTTTCATTCTTCCAAGGCCTCTTTAAAAATTAAAGAAGCGATCTGATTGGTTGCTATGGGCAAGTGAACCACTCCTCCTCTGCACAGGGTTTGATAAATCTCCCCTGTATTCCTGAAATACCTCAGGGCAGTCTGTACATAGGAAGTACATAAGTGATTGCTATGAAATTAGATGTAGGTCTGGACCTACACAGCCACTGAGAGCTGTGAAAAAGTGTGGAAAGCCAAATGAGTGACTGGTACAATGCAGTGCAGTGTATGCTGATATCTGAGAAGAGTTTTGGAGAAAGAAGTCCCGAGAAGCTGTCCCTGAATCTGAGAAAATCATTGGTAAGGGAGAACTAGTGATGGAGTATTAGCTGGGCAGAGCATTACACAGTGTAAGGCTGCATTCACACTTCATTTTTACATTATGAATGCCGGATCCGGCTGGGGGAGGGGCAAACCGTGCTCTCCTGCACCCCAGCCGGACCGGAGTCAAACGGTGACTCTGGTCATCTCATTTTTGACCCGTATCCGATTTTGTGACCAGACCTAAAACTGTAGTATACTACGGTTTTAGGTCCGGTCAGGAAACTGCATACGGCACCCGTAATGTAAAAAGAAAGTGTTAATGCAGCCTTAGACAGACTAAAACTGAGCCATGTTAATAAGAAAATGGGACTGTGTTTACAAGAGGCCGCACCATTGAAAGAATTGTATAAGACTTAGGTCTAGTCATAATCCTGCTCATTAATAATGGTACAAGTGACATAAGAGACAAACAACACCTAAGCCTCCTTTAGACCTACAGGAACCCAAAAAGTGTTTGTAAAATACATCAACCATCTTGGGGCACAACCTGACCTGAGGTCTAGAGAGAGGCTTTAAAAGAAACTTATTTTCTGGTGTAAAAGAAAAGTTAACCATCACGTGTAAGAATATCCAACACACTTTATGCAGTCCCCTTTTAGAGGCTGTAACCACTACATTCCTTTACTACTAAAAGTGACAGTAACCGCCAAATGGGTTGTGCCTGTACATGAGAACATAAAGGTTTCCTGTTTGCACTAAAAAGTGCAACAGGAAAGGATGTTCCATTTCTTTATACACCTACACATGTACAAGATAGACCAATTCCTTTTCATACTCCTACAAGCTTAATCAGATTTTCTCTGTTTGGTGGCCACTACATCTATAGAGCCCATGTACATGGATGTCTTCAAGAATCAGTATAGACTCATAATTTACCTCTAGTTAAAGCCATTGCATCTAGAAGAGAACGTTATGCCTCAAGTTGGTAGCACAGAGCGGAGTATGATGTTTTTAGAGGACTATTTTACAGACCTAGGGGGACTCCAGAATGCCGGGGCTGCACCGGGATTGCTGGGGTCCCCAGCAACGGGACCCCTGCGATCATACATCTTATCCCCTAGCCTTTGGATAGGGGATAAGGTGTATAAATCTGGAATACCCCTTTAACCCCATACTGGCCGTCCTTTACTTGTCTGCCTTTCATGTGTTTTGATATCATGGCTGATTACTACATGGCAGCGTCTCCTCCTCGTGAAGCACTTCTGAGTGTGATTTTAATTAACAAGATTTTATAAGTGCATCTTCTCAGTTGTGATCTCTCCACCTATCTAGCACCCGGATCTTTCTTTAGAACTGTGATTTGCCTCTTTATTTTGTCGAGTAAATGTATCAAGGAGCTCTAATCAGCGCTCCTCACAGCTGACTCATCGGCAAGGAACAGCGTCTATTCTCCAGCTGCAGCCATGGTTATGTTAAATCGGAGAAAAAAATCATATTATTTCAAAAGACATCATGTATTAACCTCTTTTGCAGACACAATGAGGACATAATGCATTACAGGCTCTTTATTGACATCTCTTCTGCATTTCATTGTCACTTTTTTATTAAAGTAAACACGGAAACAATGACTAATGCCCTTGATTATTTTCAAAAGTAACATATTGCTTTCTTACTAGTTGCAAATAAAGAGTATCTCTTATGTAGCTTGATTTTACAAATCATTATATCCAAAAGTGAATCTAAATTAGGGGTGAGTGGTGGCACTGACAATACAATATTAGGCTAGATACACATAAGGAAACTGCTAAATTCTATGGGTATATGTCGTAACACCAGCAAAAAGGTGTTCCAACACATACAGTGGTGTAACCATAGTTATTAATAGACCAAATGTATTCTATTTCTGACTACATTTAGTTGCTTTATCACAGTATTTTGGGAGACAGAATAGTAAAGTAGTCTATGCTATTCTTTCCCGTACCCAAAACCATAGTCTACCACAGTTTTTGGTCCAGGTGAAAAACTGTATTGAAATATACGTTTTTTTTTTTAACATGGGAGTCAATGGGATCAGTAGAGAACCGTATGTGAGTACGGTTCCATTCGGTTTTCACTATACAGTTTTTGACTTTGCACAGTTTTTTTCTTGGAATTTCAATCAAACAAGTGAAACTTTATTCATAATGGAGTGAAAAGTTAAAATGTAGACCTTTTTTTCTTAAAAAACGGATACATCCTTACATAATTTTTCAAACCATATACGGTTTTTAACCTTATACGGGTTAAAATTTGTACACATGTTTTGATACAATTTAGTACGGTTTAGAGGAATCCTTTTTCTATAAAAAAAAAAAAAAAACTGATACGGGAACTGTATTGCAAAAACAGCCATTACGCCCCTGCCATAGACATGAGGGGAGGGGGCATAATGTGACGTCACTGGGGGGGCGTGGCATTAGTCATGTCTCCAGTCCCGAAAACTTACGGTTTCCAAGCCTGAAGACACAGCTCCGCACATAATGCGGGTGCTGCAGGGAGATCGTGGGGGGTCCCAGCAGCGGGCCCCCCGCGATCAAACATCTTATCTCCTATCCTTTGGATAGGGGATAAAATGTCTAAAACCTGAATACCCCATTAAACTCACCTGGGCAAGTAATAGGTGTGGGCAATATAAAAATCACACCAGAAAGCAGATAAAAAGGAGAGAAGTTCACTTAGTCTTTGCATTGTGTGTGCCACACAAAGCATGGACAACAGAAAGATGAGAAGAGAACTGACTGAGGACTTGAGAACCAAAATTGTGGAAAAATATCAACAATTTCAAGGTTACAAGTCCATCTCCAGAGATCTAGATTTGCCTTTGTCCACAGTGGGCAACAATATCAAGAAGTTTGCAACCCATGGAACTGTAGCTAATCTCCCTGGGCGTGGACGGAAGAGAAAAATGTATGAAAGGTGTCAATGCTGGATAGTCCGGATGGTGGGTAAGCAGCCCAAAACAAGTTCCAAAGATGTTCAAGCTGTCCTGCAGGCTTAGGGAGCATCAGTGTGTGAACTATCCGTCAACATTTAAATGAAATGAAGCGCTGTGGCAGGAGACCCATGAGGAACCCATTGCTGACACAGAGACAGAAAAAAGCAAGACTACTGGGAAAATGTCTTTTGGACAAATGAGACCAAGATAGAGCTTTTTGGTAAAGCACATCATTCTACTGTTTACCGAAAATGAAATGAGGCATACAAAGAAAAGAACACAGTACCTACAGTGAAATATGGTGAAGGTTCAATGATGTTTTGGGGTTGTTTCTCTGCCTCTGGCACTGGGTGCCTTGAATGTGTGAAAGGCATCATGAAATCTGTGGATTACCAACGGATTTTGGTTCGCACTGTACACCAGTGTCAGAAAGCTGGATTTGTGTCCAAGCTCTTGGGTCTTCCAGCAGGACAATTACCCCAAACATACATCAAAAAGCACCCAGAAATGGATGGCAACAAATTGCTGGAGAGTTCTGAAGTGGCCAGCAATGAGTCCTGATCTAAATCCCATTGAACACCTGTGGAGAGATCTTAAAATTGCTGTTGGGAAAAGGCGCCCTTCTAATAAGAGAGACCTGGAGCAGTTTGCAAAGGAAGAGAGTTCCAATACACACAAAGGGAATACACATGTGTAAAGCAAAAAAACGTGTTACTGCAATCCTTTTTGAAAATTTTCAGGGGTGCCAACATTTACGGCCATGACAGTATAATATGTCTACTTTATGTTTGCATCATAAAGTTGACATGTTTTTACTTTTTGAGGACATTAGAGGGCTTCAAAGTATAGCGTCAATTGGCAAAATTTTCACGAAAAATTAAAAATCTGAATTTTCCGGGGACCAGTTAAGTTTGAAGTGGATTTGAGAAATACCCCATAAATGACCCCATTATAGAAACTGCACCCCTCAAAGTTTTCAAAATGCCCTTCAGAAAGTTTGTTAAGCCTTCAGGTGTTTCACAGGAATAGCAGCAAGTTGGAGTAGAAATCTGCATTTTTTACACTAACATGTTCTTGTAGCCCTATTTTTTTTTTCATTTTTATAAGGGGTACAAGGAGAAAAAGCCTTCATAATTTGTAACCCAATTTCTCTCGAGTATGGACATACCTCATATGTTGACGTCAAGTGCTCTGCAGACTCACAACATAGCTCAAGAGGGAAAGAGCAACTGAGATTTTAGAGAGTGAATTTTGCTGACATGGTTTTTGGGGGCCATGTTGCAATTAGGAAGCCCCCATGGTGCCAGAACAGCATAAAAAAAACCTCCACATGACACACCCCTCAAGGAACGTAACATGGTGTTTGACGACTTTGCCTTGAAGTTGGACGTGAAAATTAAAACTTAGATTTTTAACACTTAAATGCTGGTGCTAACCCAATTTTTTTCTTTTTTCACAAGGGGTAATAGGAGAAAATGCCCCCCAAATTTAAAACTCCATTTCTTCTGAGTATGGAAATACCCCATATATGGACGTTAAGTGCTCTGCTGGCGCACTACAATGCTCAGAGGAGCAAAATTTGGCTTTTTGAAAGATAATTTTTTGGGGGCATGTTGCATTTAGTCCCCAGGGTGCCAGAACAGCAAAAAAAAAAAAAAAAAAACACCTAACAGGTGTTTGACGACTTTTTGTTAAAGTTGGACGTGAAAATGAAAAACTTTATTTTTAACACTAAAATGCTGGTGTTACTCCAAATTTTTCATTTTCACATTTGGTAATTGGAGAAAAAGACCCCCAAAATTTGAATCCTAATTTATCCCGAGTAAGGAAATACCCCATATGTGGATGTAAAGTGCTCTGCTGGTGCACTACAGGTCTCAGTACATAAGGAGCGCCAATGGGCTTTTGGAAAGAGAATTTGGATGGAATTGAAGTCGGGGGCCATGTGCGTTTATAAAGCACCCATTGTGCCATAACAGCGGAAACACCCAGAGGTGACACCATTTTGGAAACTACACTCCTCAAGCAATGTAACAGGGGTTACAGTGAGTACTTACACCTCACAGGTTTTTTGAACAGTGGGCCGTAAAAGTGAACATTTTTATTTTTAAACACTGAATTGTTGGTAGTACCCAAATTTTTTTCGTTTCACAATAGTTATAGAAAAAAGCTCCTCAAAATTTGTAGCCCAATTTCTCCAGAATAAGGAAATACCCCATATATAGCTGTAAAGCACTCTTCAGGTGCAAAAAGAGTGAGACAGCACCAATGAAATTTGAGGCCTAAAGTGGTGGTTTGCACTGCAATGGCAGAAGTACTGACTAGAGATGAGCGAATCGAAGCTGACAAATCCAGATTCGTTACAAATTTTATGAAAAATTTGATTCGCAACAAATCCGAATATTGCCGCGATTCTATTTAGTGTGGTCCAGGCTCCTGGGCATCTAAAATGCAGATCTACATGTGAGGACATGGAGCAAGGAACTCTGGAAAGACGGGAACAACGGTAGGTGGGATGACCCTGAATCACATGCAGGATGCAGCCTATCAGCAGCCAGTCACCCCTGTGATGTCACAGGACTATATAATTGGCATCCATATTGCGGCCAGTCACTTCATTCATTACACTGCAGAGAGAGAGGACGGACAGCCTGTATGTGTGTGTTACACATAAAATCTTTTTCCAGCAGCATTTCATTTCCTAGTCACATCAGCGTTCTGGTGAGCAAAGAGCAGTGCTTTTTTCCCACTAAAAGGGATTTTTACTGCAGTAATTAACCTCCCAGTCACTTTCTACAGCATTGCATTACAGAGAGGGGCAGAGAGCTGTGTGTTGCCTCATACATTTCAACAAGCAGCCTCAACTTCATAAACCTTAGCAGAGGAGGCAGGAATAATTTTTCAGCTCAATTCTGTGTCTTTGCTCCACAACAAATCATCTGCTGGTTATACTAGTCTGTAGACAGTATAATACCCAGCAGTCCATTCCTAATGGTCTTTGACAGAGTGCAATTTTGGGTTTAGTACACAGCTTTTGCGGGCTTCAGCATTGTTGTGTACTGCTGGTGTTGTTCAAAAAAATTTTTTTTTCGGGCCTCATAAGTGCATACCACATACCTACATCTAAGAAGTGTACTATTTTGTAGCTGTTAATATGTCAAGGGCCTAGATACTGTAAAAGTCTGCACAAAAATAATCACCGGCTGATGTTTTATTCCAATAAGATTTTTTAAGTGTACTTTAGGGCATTTTTCTGCCCTCTTTGTTCCACAACAAATGGTCTGTTTGATAAACTAGTCTGTAGAATGTATAACACATACCCAGCAGTCCATTCCTAATAGTCTGTGAGAGAGTGCAATTTTGAGTTTAGTACACAGCGACTGTGTGCTGCAGCACTGCAGTACTGCTGGTGTTGTGCAAAAATACATATTTTTACCGTAAGCATACTGTAGCGCATTTTTCTGCCCTCATAAGTGCATACCACATTCTTACATCTAAGTAGTGTACTATTTTGTAGTTGTTAATATGTCAAGGGCCTAGATACTGTTAACGTCCAGGCAAAAGTAATCACTAGCTGTTTTTTACTCCAATAAAAAAAATTTAAGCGTACTGTAGCGCATTTTTCGGCCCTCATACCAGGTACATACATCTAAGTAGTGTACTATTTTGTACCTAGATACTGTGAAAGTCCAGGCAAAAGTACACACCTGCTGCTGTTCTAGACAAATACTGTTTTAAGCGTATTTAACTCCCCTCATATTCGGACTAAGTATGTCAGGCAGAGAAGTGCCAGGACATGCACAGAGGAGTGGCAGAGGCCCAAATTCATCATGCGCAGGCAGGGGTCACAGCAGACTAGGGGCCAGTGGCAACAGGAGTCGCAGCGAGAGGCCTTAGCTCCCGGTAACAGCTAGCAGTCATGTCTCGACCAGCAACCCATCTGCCGTCATTGATTGGTTAAAACGGTCATCCACTTCATCACAAGTGATCTTATGCTGTTGGAAGCCAGGGGAGCCAGGTGGCAATTGGGAGCCAGATGCAGAAGGGGCTTCATCACCATCAGGAGAAGAGGGTTGCAGGTTGCCCATGAGGCAGCAGCTGAGCCAGCAAGGTGGTAGCGTGGTCGGCAGTCAACATGGGGGCAGAAGTGGAAATTTTGAGCCAAACATTCCCAGGGGAGACCACCTGCTTCGCGGCAGCCTTCCTTCCCGGGAGGTAGTGGAGAAGTGGTTCCTAGAGAGGGCGGTAGTAGCAGTCAATTAGTGCAGATTTTTGGTGGGAAAATCAGCTACTCGGCGATGTGGCAGTTTTTCATCAAGCATCCGGAGGAGGTTAACATAGCCACATGCAAGATGTGTTGGCAGAAGGTGAAGCGTGGCCAGGGTTCCAATGTTGGCACCACAGCCCTGCATCAACATAAACTGCGTCACCATAAAGCAGCCTGGCTCCAATGTAGTGGTCCAGCCTTCTGCATCACCCAGTGGCACGCTGCTCCATCTTTCAGCCAGCCAAGGCTCCACAAGCTCAGCCAATGGGAGCTGTGTTTCATGCCCTCCTTCTGTCACTCCAGATGCTCCTGCTCCTCCTACTTTTAGTCAGTCATTCCGCCAACAATCCATCGGCGAAGCCATGTCCAAGAGACAACAGTTTGCGCCCACTCGTCCAACGGCGCAGAAGCTGAATGTGCTCATGTCCAAGTTGCTGGTGCTGCAGTCCCTCCCTTTTCAATTGGTGGACTCTGCACCTTTCAGAGAACTGATGGCTTGTGCCGAGCCGAGATGGAGAGTGACAAGTGTCATTTATTTGCAAAGAAGGCAAAATGAGCCCTGCACAATTTTGTAGAAGAGAAGGTGGGCCAGTCCTTGAGCCTTTCGGTGTGTACCAAAGTACATGACAGCGTCGACATCTGAAGCTGTAACTATGGTCCGGGACAATACATGTCTGTCACGATTCGGCTTCCAGGTAGTGGATCCTCTGTGTCAGCGAGGGATTGGCGTGGACCGTGCTAGTGGACCGGTTCTAAGAGGCTACTGGTTTTCACCAGAGCCCGCCGCAAAGCGGGATGGTCTTGCTCCGGCAGTAGCAACCAGGTCGTATCCACTAGCAACGGCTCAACCTCGCTGACTGCTGAGAAGGCGTGGGACAGAAGGACTAGGCAGTGGCAAGGTCAGACGTAGCAGAAGGTCGGGGGCAGGCGGCAAGGTTCGTAGTCAGGATGGATAGCAGAAGTTCAGGTACACAGGCTTTGGACACACTAAACGCTTTCACTGGCACAAGGCAACAAGATCCGGCCAGGGAGTGCAAGGGAGGAGATCAGATATAGCCAGGGAGCAGATGGAAGCCAATTAAGCTAATTGGGCCAGGCACCAATCATTGGTGCACTGGCCCTTTAAGTCTCAGAGAGCTGGCGCGCGTGCGCCCTAGAGAGCGGAGCCGCGCGCGCCAGCACATGACAGCAGGGGACCGGGACGGGTAAGTGACCTGGGATGCGATTCGCGAGCGGGCGCGTCCCGCTGTGCGAATCGCATCCCCAACGGCCATGACAGTGCAGCGCTCCCGGTCAGCGGGACTGACCGGGGCGCTGCAGGGAAAAAGACGCCGTGAGCGCTCCGGGGAGGAGCGGGGACCCGGAGCGCTAGGCGTAACAATGTCCTTTATGGCTCACTGGGTGAATGTGCTTCCTGCACAGCCAAAACAAAAAACTTGGACAGGTCACGCAGCTTCCTCTTCCATGCTCTCAGGCCGTTGGTCCTGTTACAGTGTGCGATTCCACCTCCTCATTCTCCACTGTGTCCTCAGCCTCCACTGCTCAGACAAGTCTCAGTGCCCCCTCAGCATACCATGTGTGACAGGCATGTCTGTGTCATGTTGTTCTTCACATGGTTTGCCTTGGTGAACAGAGTCACACAGGGGAAGAACTGTTAAAAGTCAGTCGTAAAGAAATTGGAGCATGGCTTACTCCACGAAAACTGGAAAGGGGAACCATAGTGACTGACAACGGGAAGAACATCTTGTCTGTGCTGCTACTGGGAAGCCTGAGACATGCGCCCTGCATGGCACACATGTTCCATCTGATTGTCAAGCGGTTCCTGAAGTGTTCCCCTCATTTGCAAGATATCTTAACAAAGGGAAGGAAACTTTGCATGCACTTCAGACACTCGTACACCGCAAAGCACACCCTCTTTGAGCTGCAGTGTCAGAACGGTAATCCCCAACATAGTCCACACAATGGAATTTCACACTTCATATGTTGGACCGACTATACTAACAGAGAAAAGCCATCACCAATTTCTTGATGATCCAAGGGGATAGGGGTACTGCCCTGTTTAACTTCAATGTCAACGAGTGGCAGCTCATACGTGACACCTGCCGTTTGCTCAGGCCCTTTGAGGAAGCCACATTATTAGTAAATTGCCAGGATTACTGGATGGACAACATGTAGAGATGAGCGAACTTTTCAAAAATTTGATTCGGCCGATTCGCCGAATTTTCCGAAAAAGTTTGTTTCGATCCGAATTTTTTCTCGCCAAATCTATATTAAAAAGGCTATTTCTAGCCTACATACAGCCTCTATAGGGGTATAGAACACTTTGCTGTGTTCTAAAACGCATATGGAGTGTGCTGGGGTCGTGAAATAATACTGTTATTCAGAATAACATGCAGATTACCGGCATCGCTTTTAGAATCACTTCCGCACAGCAGCACAATGACAGAGCCTGGTGGTGGCATCAGTGTCAGGAGACCATATAGCCCCTTAAGGACCCAGCCCAAATATACCTTAAGGACCCGGCCATTTTTTGAACATCTGACCACTGTCACTTCAAGCATTAATAACTCTGGGATGCTTTTACCTTTCATTCTGATTACGAGATTGTTTTTTCGTGACATATTCTACTTTATGTTAGTGGTAAAATTTTTGTCGATACTTGCATCATAAAATTGACGTGTTTTTACTTTTGGAAGACATCAGAGGGCTTCAAAGTTCAGCAACAATTTTCCAATTTTTGACAACATTTTCAAAATCAGAATTTTTCAGGGACCAGTTCAGTTTTGAAGTAGATTTGAAGGGCCTTCATATTAGAAATACCCCACAAATTACCCCATTATAAAAACTGCACCCCTCAAAGTATTCAAAATGACATTCAGTAAGTTTGTTAACCCTTTAGGTGTTTCACAGGAATAGCAGCAAAGTGAAGGAGAAAATTCAAAATCTTCATTTTTTGCACTCGCATGTTCTTGTAGACCCAGTTTTTGAATTTTTACAAGGGGTAATAGATGAAAAATCCCCCCAAAATTTGTAACCCAATTTCTCTCGAGTAAGGAAATACCTCATATGTGTATGTCAAGTGTTCGGCGGGTGCACTAGAGGGCTCGGAAGGGAAGGAGCGACAATGGGATTTTGGAGAGGGAATTTTGCTGAAATGGTTTTTGGGGGGCATGTCACATTTAGGTAGCCCCTATGGTGCCAGAACAGCAGAAAACCCCGACATGGCATACCATTTTGGAAACTAGACCCCTCAAGGCACGTAACAAGGGGTCCAGTGAGCCTTAACACCCCACAGGTGTTTGACGACTTTTTGTTAAAGTCGGATGTGTAAATGAAAAAAAAAATTTTCACTAAAGTGCAGTTTTTCCCCCAAATTTACAATTTTTACAAAGGGTAATGGGAGAAAATGCCCCCCCCCCCCCCAAATTTGTAACCCCATCTCACATTTGGCTTTTTGAAAGCAACTTTTGCTGAAATGTTTTTTTGGGGGCATGTCGCATTTAGGAAGCCCCTGTGGTGCCAGAACAGCAAAAAATACCCACATGGCATACTATTTTGGAAACTACACCCCTCAAGGAACGTAACAAGGGGTCCGCTGAGCCTTAAAACCCCACAGGTGTTTGACGACTTTTTGTTTTAAAATTGGATGTGTAAATGAAAAAAAAAATTTTTTTTTACTAAAATGCAGTTTTTCCCCTAAATTTTACATTTTTACAAGGAGTAATAGGATAAAATTACCCCCAAAATTTGTAACCCCATTTCTTCTGAGTATGGAAATACCCCATGTTAGGACGTAAAATTCTCTGCTGGCGAACTACAATGCTCAGAAGAGGAGGAGCGCCATTGAGCTTTTGGAAAGAGAATTAGTTTGGAATGGTAGTCAGGGGCCAAGTGCGTTTACAAAGCCCCCCGTGGTGCCAGAACAGTGGACCCCCCACATGTGACTCCATTTTGGAAACTACACCCCTCACAGAATTTAATAAGGGGTGCAGTGAGTATTTACACCCCACAGATCTTTGGAACAGTGGGCTGTGCAAATGAAAAATTTAATTTTTCATTTTTACGGACCACTGTTCCAAAAATCTGTCAGACACCTGTGGGAGGTAATTTCTCAATGTACCCCTTATTACATTACGTGAGGGGTGTAGTTTCCAAAATGGGGTCACGTGTGTCGGGGGTCCATTGTTCTGGCACTATGGGGGCTTTGTAAACACATGTGGCCTTCAATTCCGGACAAATTTTCTCTACAAAATCCCAATGGCGCTCCTTCTCTTCTGAGCATTGTAGTCCGCCCGCAGAGCACTTTAAATTCACATATGGGGTATGTTCTTACTCAGAAGAGATGGGGTTAAAAATTTGGGGGGGCTTTTTTCCTATTTTCCCTTGTAAAAATGAAAAATTTAGGGTAACACCAGCATTTTAGTGAAAAAATATATTTTTTTTCATTTTCCCATCCAAATTTAATGAAAATTCGTCAAACACCTGTGGGGTGTTCAGGCTCACTATACCCCTTGTCACGTTCGGTGAGGGGTGTAGTTTCCAAAATGGGGTCACATGTGGGTATTTTTTTTTGCGTTTGTCAGAACCGCTGTAAAATCAGCCACCCCTGTGCAAATCAGCAATTTAGGCCTCAAATGTACATGGTGCGCTCTCACTCCTGAGCCTTGTTGTGCGCCCACAGAGCATTTTACGTCCACATCTGGGGTATTTCCGTAGTCAGGAGAAATTGCGTTACAAATTTTGGGGGTCTTTTTTTCCTTTTACCGCTTGTGGAAATAAAAAGTATGGGGCAACACCAGCATGTTAGTGTGCATTTTTTTTTTGACACTAACAGGCTGGTGTAGCCCCCAACTTTTCCTTTTCACAAGCGGTAAAAGTAAAAAAAGACCCCCAAAATTTGTAGTGCAATTTCTCCCGAGTACGGCGATATCCGGTATATGGCCCTAAACTGTTTCCTTGAAATACGACAGGGCTCCGAAGTAATAGAGCACCATGCGCATTTGAGGACTAAATTAGGGATTGCATAGGGGTGGACATAGGGGTATTCTACGACAGTGATTCCCAAACAGGGTGCCTCCAGCTGTTGCTAAACTCAGTCAGTGGCTGTCCAGAAATGCTGTGAGTTGTTGTTTTGCAACAGCTGGAGGCTCCGTTTTGGAAACACTGCCGTACAAGAAGTTTTAAATTGTTTATTGGGGGGGGGGACAGTGTAAGGGGGTGTATATGTTGTGTTTTACTCTTTATTATGTGTTAGTGTAGTGTAGTGTTTTTAGAGTACATTCACACTGGCGTGTATTACGGTGAATTTCCCGCTAGGAGTCTGCGCTGCGGCGAAAAATTTGCCATAGCCCAAACTTGAAGCAGGAAATTTACTGTAAACCTGCCAGTGTGAATGTACCCTGTATGTTCACATGGGGGGGGGGGGGGGGGGGCAAACCTCCAGCTGTTTCAAAACTACAACTCCCAGCATGTACTGACAGACCGTGCATGCTGGGAGTTGTACTTTTGCAACAGCTGGAGACAACCTTCAGTTAGGTTCTGTTACCTAACTCAATATTTTCCAACCAGTGTGCCTCCAGCTGTTGCAAAACTACAACTCCCAGCATGTACTAATCACCGAAGGGCATGCTGGGAGATGTAGTTATGCAACAGCTGGAGGTACCCAACTACAACTCCCAGCATGCCGAGACAGCTGTTTGCTTTCTGGGCATGCTGGGAATTGCAGTTTTGCAACATCTGGAGAGCTACAGTTTTTAGACCACTGCACAGTGATCTCCAAACTGTGGACCTCCAGATGTTGCAAAACTACAACTCCCAGCATGCCCAGACAACAAACAGCTATGTGGGCATGCTAGGAGTTGTAGTTTTGCGACATCTGGAGGGATATAGTTTAGAGACCACTGTATAGTGGTCTCAAACTGAAGCCCTCCAGCTGTTGCAAAACTACATATTCCAGCATGCCCAAACAGCTGTCTGGGCATGCTGGGAGTTGTAGTTTTGAAACATCTGGAGGGCTACAGTTAGGGACCACGGTCTCAGACTGTAGCCCTCCAGATCAACTTACCGGCTTCCGTAGGATCCCGGGAGCCGTCCTCTTCAGACGCACGTCACGCCGCCCGCCGATCAACGTCGCCACAGCCTCCGGATGGGTAAGTGGACGTCGGTGCCCGGTCCCCTTCGGTTCCCTGTTCTGCCCCGCCTATTGTGGGTGGGCAGGACGGGGAAAACTAAAGTTAACCCCCCGCCCCCGGTCTGCTATTGGTCGTTGCCTCTGACGATCAATAGCAGACCAATTACAGGGATAGGAGGGGTGGCAACCCTGCCACCTCACTCCTATGCCTACAGGGGGATCGTGGGTGTCTTAGACAACCGCGATCCCCCTTCTATTCCGGGTCACCGGGTCACAATAGACCCGTATGACCCGGAATCGGCGCAAATCGCAAGTGTGAATTCACTTGCGATTTGCGCCGATCGCCGACGGGGGGGGGGGGGGGGGTCTGATGACCCCCTGAGCATTTGCACGGGGTGCCTGCTGATTGATATCAGCAGTCACCCCGGTCCGGTCCCCGCCCGGCACGCGGCGGGGACCGAAATTCCCACGGGCCTATGGATACGCCCTGGGTCCTTAAGTACCAGGATGTCAAGGTGTATCCATATGCCCTAGGTCCTTAAGTGGATAGTGACTGAATAACATAGTGTGGAGGTGTTGGCAGCATGAGGACACCATATAGTGGCTGAATGACACAGCATGGACATGTTGTCAGCATGAGGAGACCATATAGTGGCAGAATGACACAGCGTGGAGGTGTTGGCAGCATGAGGAGACCATATAGTGGCTGAATGACACAGCTTGGATGAGGCCGAAGCATGAGGATACCATATAGTGGCTGAATGACACAGTTTGGATGAGGCTGAAGCATGAGGACACCATATAGTGGCTGAATGACACAGCATGGAGGTTTTAGCAGCATGAGGACCCCATATAGTGGCTGAATGACACAGCATGCACATGTTGTCAGCATGAGGAGACCATATAGTGGCTGAATGGCACAGCGTGAAGGTGTTGGCAGCATAACACCATATAGTGGCTGAATGACACAGCATGGACATGTTGTCAGCATGAGAAGACCATATAGCGGCTGAATGGCACAGCATGGAGGTGTTGGCAGCATGAGGAGACCATATAGTGGATCAATGGCACAGCCCGGAGTTGCCAGCAGCATGAGTAGGCACTAGGCCTTCACAATCCCTAAGATTAAAAGATGAATTAAGAAATTTAAACCTATGAGGAAATGTGAAATTACCAGACCCAGGCCCCACAGCGGCATCAGTATCCCATACATTGCCTAAATGACACAGCCTGGAGTTGGCTGATGCACAAGTTCACACCAGGGCTTCCCAATCCACCCCAAAAAACACCACAATTTTAGAAATGTCTTTAAAAGATTTTGGATAGCGGGTGCTACCTATGAGAAAATTTGAAATTCCCAGACCCAGGCCCCACAGCGGCATAAGTAACCCGGCACTTATTGCCTGAATGACACAGCCTGGAGTTAGCTGATGCACGAGTTCACACCAGGGCTTCACAATCCACCCCCCAAAAACACCACCATTTTTGAAATTTTTGAAAAAGATTTTGGATAGCGGGTGCTACCTATGAGAAAGTTTGAAATGACCAGACCCTGGCCCCAATGCGGCATCAGTAACCCATATATTTTCTGAATGACACAGCCTGGAGTTGGCTGATGCACGAGTTCACACCAGGGCTTCACAATCCCCCCCCCCCCCCAAAAAAAAACACCACAATTTTAGACATTTTTGAAAAAGATTTTGGATAGCGGGTGCTACCTATGAGAAAATGTGAAATTATCAGACCCAGGCCCCACAGCGGCATCAGTAACCCATATATTGCCTGAATGACACAGCCTTGAGTTGGCTAATGCACGAGTTCACACCAGGGCTTCACAATCCACCCCAGAAAAACACCACAATTTTAGAAATGTTTGAAAAAGATTTTGGATAGCGGGTGCTACCTATGAGCAAATTTGAAATTACCAGACCCAGGCCCCACAGCGGCATCAGTAACCCATACATTGCCTGAATGACACAGCCTTGAGTTGGCTGATGCACAAGTTCACACCAGGGCTTCACAATACCCCCCCCCCCCCCAAAAAAAAACACCACAATTTTAGACATTTTTGAAAAAGATTTTGAATAGCGGGTGCTACCTATGAGAAAATGTGAAATTACCAGACCCAGGCCCCACAGCGGCATCAGTAACCCATATATTGCCTGAATGACACAGCCTGGAGTTGGCTAATGCACAAGTTCACACCAGGGCTTCACAATCCACCCCAAAAAAAAACACAATTTTAGAAATTTTTGAAAAAGATTTTGGATAGCGGGTGCTACCTATGAGAAAATTTGAAATTACCAGACCCAGGCCCCACAGCGGCATCAGTAACTCATATATTGCCTGAATGCCACAAGCTGTAGTTGGCTGATGCATGAGTACGCACCAAAGCTTCACAATCCCTAATAAAAAAAGACAATCCCTAAGATTAAAAGATGAATTAAGAAATTTAAACCTATGAGAAAATGTGAAATTACCAGACCCAGGCCCCACAGCGGCATCAGTATCCCATATATTGCCTAAATGACACAGCCTAGAGTTGGCTGATGCACAAGTTCACACCAGGGCTTCACAATCCACCCCAAAAAAACACCACAATTTTAGAAATTTCTTTAAAAGATTTTGGATAGACTTCCGGTTCCGGCGCGGCCATGTAATGATCCAGGAGACGGAGCTCCCACTCACCACTATCGTACCCGCAAAGTACCAGCACCGGCCCCGCTCCCTGTACGTACCGGACTGCCCCGGGACACACCAGCACTGCCAGGGACTCTGTATTCGGGCCACCCGGACATCGGGATCGCACGGCAGCATGGAGTCTCAGGTGCGGCCGCTCCAACCCGCCGCCATCTTCATTATCTACAGCGGGCAGGAGACCGCGCCACAGGAGGGGAGCACAGCAGCTCTGCGATCAGGAGTGGATCCCGGAATTACACAGAAGGCATCTCTGGGGTGCACAGCAACTGTACCTATCCTCACGACCTGGTCACCTCTTCCACTATCTGGGAGCCACTGCTGGAACTGTTATATAACCCTGTTGCGCCTCTGGGTGCTGTGCCTTGCCCTTTGACCAGTCCTGTCCTGGGTGAGGACAGTATAAGGGACATTCTCCATTTAAGCTCCTGCTGCCTATTATATTATATCTCTTGGTGGTGATCCACAGCCAATACACAGACTGCATACTTACCTTCAAGGGTCCAGATTACTAGGAGTTATATTCACATATATGGTTCAAAGTATTTTATTCGGATACATCATAGGTAGTGTACAAACATATCAATCATGTCTTAACAAGTACCCAATTTTTTTCATTCATGTTTCACATCACATGTATAGTATACACAAGTTAAGTGAAGGAAAGAAACAATAAGGAAAAATAAAACATAACTTGCAGGTTAGCATGGTCAGGAGTACATGCATATAATGGGGGGGATACAGAAAAGTTTACTCCCACGGTCGCCCCATTAGCTTAGAATAGAAAACCTGCTCTGAGCAACATGCAGTACATCCACAGGTACAAGTAATAAAAGAAACATCTCACAATTGTGATGGTAAATGAGACAACCATAAAATAACCAGCAAACCTAAGTAACGAAGGTGGAGAGTGAGAAAACAGACCGTCTACCGAGGATTATGAATATGACATATTAAGGTACTACTGGAATAGAAGATAAAAGATAAGATGGACTCCAAGGGGTTCCCGGGGTACTGAGTGCATTATGAAGTGGAGAGAACACAAAGGGAGGGAGGTAGGGGGAGGGAAGTAGGAAAAGAAGAAGAGGAAGGAAATGGAGAGTGGGGAAATAGAGGGAAAAGGACGAAGGCCTAAAGGCTCCCAGGATTCCCAGAGAGACATGTGGTCAACTCTAATATTCTATCATATCACGGAGTGTATTGGTAAGGAGGTAATGGATCTAGTCCCATCCCAATATTTTTTCCAACCGGTCCACATTTCACGGAATCGGCGATGTCGACCTTGGCCTATCGCCCAAATCTCCTCCATGACATAGGCATGATTAATAACTGTGCATAGCTCATTAAGTGATGGGCTGGTGGAAGTTTTCCAATGCCTAGTGAGAATCAATTTGGCTATTATTAAGATTTTACATATCAGGCATCTGATATTGGGAGGAAATTGATCCAGACCTATCAGCAATAAAGCTAGACTTGGGGTTAGTTGTACTCTAATTGAAAGGACAGCTGTAAGGAGGTGTTCTACGCCCTTCCAATATGATGAGATTATCGGGCAGTCCCACAAAATGTGTAAAAGTGTACCCCTGTATGAGCAACCCCTCCAGCATAGGTCAGAACAAGTCGGGTACATGCGGTGAAGCCGTGCAGGGGTGTGGTACCATCTGAGATGGGTTTTCATGGCCGCTTCAATGTGAGTCATACTCTGGAGGGATTTATAGATATATTTGTATGCCAAAGCCCAATGAGCAGGAGTAAATACTTCATTAAGGTCTAGTTCCCAGGCTCTCATTACCGGTGTAAGTGTGAGGTCGCAATGAGAGCTTAATTCGGAGTAGATAGGTTTTAAACCTACCTTTCTAAGAGAAAAAGCTCTAAACAAAGATGAGTTCAGTGGAGGGGGGCGGCAGTTTTGTATAAAATTTTTAATCCTAAGATAGGGAAAGAGTAAGCGCGGTGGTAAGTTGTATTTGTGTTGCAATGTGGGGTAGGGAAGAATCGCGTCACCTTCACTTAAATGACCTACCGTAGTGATATGACACTGTAGCCAAGGTGACACGTTTAAGTCAGGTATAGCCAGTCGTAACAGCTCCAATGGAGCCTGTAATTTACAGGATATGTCTTTCGCCGAACTCATGGAATGGGACAATTTCCAACAGTGGAGCCCTGCCAGGGTTAGGGGTGACAGTGTAGGAGGGGGTGTGATGCCCCATGCATATATGTACAACAGGGTTTTGGGGCTGACTCCCCGTGCATAGAAACTTTCTATCGCAACCCATGGGATTGCCATGTTGTCCTCCCACAGGGGCCGTAAAAGAGAGACCAGTGTGGCTAAGTAATACCTGCGTATATCTGGGATTCCCAGACCGCCCACTCCCTTATGTTTAGTCGCTATAGAGTGATGGATGCGGGGTCTGGACCCTCCCCAAATATAAGAGTTGACCAATGTTCTAACCTTCGAGAAGAAAGATAATGGGATAGTGATAGGCAATGTTCGGAATAGATATAGTAGTTTGGGCAACGTGGACATCTTAAAGGCCGCAACTCTACCAAGCCATGAAACCTCAACCCTGCCCATCTGTGTAAGTTCTGCTTGTAGAGATTGGAGAAAGGGAGTGTAATTAGCATTGTAGAGAGTGTGGAGCCAGGGGGTGAGAGTAACACCTAGATATCTAATGCCACCGGATTGCCAGTCTAATTGGTATTTCCTTTTAAGGGAAGCAAGGGAAGAGGGGGGAAGGTGGAGGGGTAGTACTTGAGATTTTAGGTGGTTCAGTTTGTAATATGATATTTCTCCAAATCTTTGCAGTAAGGAAAGTATCACCGGGAGGGAACTGTCAGGGTGTGATAAAGATAAAAGTATATCGTCAGCATAAAGTGATATAACATGTGTGCGATTGCCCATACGTATGCCGTGGATATCAACATGCGTCCGTACCGCCTGAGCCAAAGGTTCCAGAGAGAGAATAAACAAAAGGGGCGACAAGGGGCAACCCTGTCTAGTCCCATTGGTCAGGCGGAAGGAGTCTGATAGAGTTCCATTGACATAAACGGCAGCGGTGGGGTGTGTATATAGAGCATTAATTGCTGATACTATGGGGCCATAGAAACCCATAACTTCAAGGACTTTAAAGGCATAAGACCAGTGTATGCGGTCAAACGCTTTTTCCGCGTCTAAAGCAACCAAGAGGGCTGGCAACTTGTGGTGGTTGATGTAATGTATGAGATTGAGGGCCCTGCGGGAATTATCGGAGGACTGACGGTTCTTTACAAATCCAGTTTGGTCTGTAGCAATTAGATATGGGAGAACTTGAGAGAGTCTAGACGCAAGCAGTTTTGCGTATATCTTAACATCACAATTTAACAAAGATATGGGGCGGAAATTTTGGGGGGTGTCAGGTTCCTTTCCGGGCTTAGTTAGGGCAACAATTAGTGCCTGTTGATTTTCTGTGGGCAATGAACCACGGTCTATGGCATGTTGAAAGAGGTTCAGCATGGGGGTCACCAGAACAGAGGTAAATGCTTTAAAATACTCATTAGTCAGACCATCCGGTCCCGGCGACTTCCCCATGGGGAGGGACTTTATGGTCCTAGTAAGCTCGTCAGTAGTGATAGGGGAGTTGAGGATAGTGAGGTGGTCGGGTTGTAAAGAGGGGAGCTTAATTGATGTGAGGAAGTCCTCTATGGTGTCACTTGTCGGCTGAGGGGTATTGGCGTCATCCCTAAGATTATACAGAGATTCATAATAGGTTTTAAATCGGTTTGCTATTTCCTTCGGATGTGTCAGCTTGGCTGATTTATCCTGATTCCAAAGGAAAGGGATTTTTGATTTGGCCTGCCTACGTTTAAGTGCAAAGGCTAACAGTTTGCCAGCCTTATTGGAGCAGGTGTAGTAAGTTGCTTTTATTCGCCGCAACCGTCGTTCATGGTCAACGAACAGTCTCTCCCTCAGTGTAGTTCTTAGTTCTAACAAACGTGTTTTAAGTGCTAGGGTTTGGGAGGATTTATTGAGGGACTCTATGTCTCGGATATCTTGAAGTAACCTATTCATTTCAGCTGTCCTAGCGGCTTTTAGTTTGGAGCCTAGCTTAATGAATGTGCCCCTGATGAACGCCTTATGGGCATTCCAAGTAGTATCAGCAGGTGTAGTAGTGCAGGAATGTATGTCAAAATATTCTCTTAAGTCAGACTCCAACACTTGCGAGTGGACGGGGTGGTGTAACAGGAATTGGTTGGTACGCCAAAGGTACGTCAGAGGTACACATGTGGTTTCTTTAATCGTTAGCAGAACTGGTGCATGATCCGACCATTTTATTTGACCAATAGAAGACGTAAGCACGTCCAGTAATAATGCTCTGTCTAATAGGAAAAAATCTAGTCGGGAGTAACTATTATGGGCCGACGAGAAGAAGGAATAATCCCTCTCGCCGCTATGCTGGGTTCTCCAAACATCAAACAAATCAGCACCATGAAGAATTTTAATAAAATCAGAGGAGCCCGAATGGAACCCCTTAGTGCTATCCCACTCCCCGTCCATCACAGTGTTGAAGTCTCCACATACCAGCAGTCTGCCTTCACAGCAGCGTTTTACCCTCTTAAGTATTTTATTTAGAAACCTCCCCTGACCCCTATTAGGAGCGTAGACCGATACAAGTGTGTAGAGTATATTATTCAGGGATCCCACTAAAATGATGTATCTACCCGAAGGGTCCTCGATACAGGACTTTAGAGTGAAAGCCACTGAATTTTTAATTGCAATTGAGACACCTCTTGTCTTGGAGGAGGCATGGGAATGAAAAATATTAGCATATTGGGGGTGTTTTAATCTATGAGCATCACCCTGTAAAAGATGCGTCTTTTGAATACATATGACATCAGCACCTAGTTGTTTCATTTCAGACCATAGCATCGCCCTTTTATACGGACTGTTGAGTCCATTTACATTAAGTGACACAAATGTCAACACCATGACAGCAACTTATCCTCTGCTAAAAATGCATACATCCTGATCTGTTTACATAACTGAGACTGTAGTACCTCACGGGCGGTTGGGAGACAATCTATCCACCTAGAACAGAACAACACAAAGTAGTAGAACAGAACAAACAAACATAAAGTAAAACAAAAAAATAAAAAGAACCAACGCATAGCATCAGTGTGGGAAAGTCTGTGGTATACCGCTCCCGCAGACAACTCATCAGGGGACATAGTCTACTTGTGCTGGTGTAGCCAGTCAGACCGGTCCGTGCCTTGGATAACCGGTGTGGACTCATTTTACAGATCCCACTGTAGACCATTCCGGGTCTACCCTATTAGGTGGAGGGCGACTCGGAGGGGCTTCATTTTCTTCTAGCAGCCGCCATTTGGCTAGCAACTGCTGACCCTCCTCAACCGTTTTTAATACATGCAGAGTATTGTCTTTTTGAACTAAAAGACGAACAGGGAATCCCCAACGATACATGATCTTGTTCCTCCTCAGTATGGAAGTGACAGGGAAAAATGATCTTCTCTGCTGCAGGGTGGCAGCAGAGAGGTCTGTGAAGAGAGTGATCTTTCCAAAGTCCCCAGACAGTGGAGGAGCCCTCCGAGAGGTAGCCATGAGCTCATCCTTAACATGGAAGTAGTGCAATCTAGCTAGTACGTCCCTGGGGATGTCATCAGCCAGATGGTTGGGTTTAGGCACCCTGTGTGCCCTATCAATAGTCAAGTCGAGAGGAGAACAATTAGGCAGTAGCTGTTTGATGAAATCTTGCAAGAACTTCTTTAGAGCGGAGGGGGGGACAGACTCCGGTACCCCTCTAAACTTCACATTATTTCTACGGGACCTGTCCTCCAGATCCGCCATTTTAGCCCGCATGGTAGCCACCTCAGCTTCTAGCTCATAGTGTGCATCAATGAGGGCGTTATGTGAGGTAGCATATTCACCCAGCTTTGTTTCAGCATGCCCGACTCTCTGCTTCACCTCCACTAGGTCTAATTGTACCGGTTTTAGCATGGAGGCAACATCAGCATGGATGGATTGTTGTAAGGCAACCAGCATGTTTTTGAGAGTAAGACCCGTAATCGGATCCTCACTAGTGGGGTGGCTCGCTAGGCAGTCTGCAATACATGGGGCAGGAGAAACACTCACCCCTGGCGCCTCCTGAAGTCGCTGGCGTTGTTTCGCAGGGCTTCCAGACAGGGGAGATGCAGGGGCTGAAGCAGACGCCCTGTCCGCAACCCGATGAGGACTTCCCGCTGCCAGCACGGATCTCCCAGACGAAGACACCGGGGCCTCCGGTGGTGAGGATGGAGGTACCGAGGAGCTTCTGCAAGCTGCACGTGTAGCGGGTAGGTGTGCAGGCGGACTTTGGTGACACGCGGAGGACTCCGAGGCCGCCGGAGAAGAAGCGCCATCTTGAGAGTCCAGAGGATCTGCCGAGATGTAGAAATCGGTCAGTTTTCGGAGTTTCACTCCAGATTTCACCCTCTTTCTGTTCCTATGGGACATAGCTGGTGGTATGGATCAGGTGGGGTAGTAATTCTTTGCTGTGGACAGTCCACAAGTCGCTGTAGTAGTCGCTTGGGCACGGAGCTCTCAGCCTAAGCTGCCATCTCCAGCAAGCGCCAAGCCACGCCCCCTATATTCACATATAGATCTGGTGGTTCCTGATCATCTTTATTTTCCTCACTGCTGCAATTCACAGTACTTGCTCTGGAGGGAGCTCTTATCACAACCATCCATTGAACGTTCTCCCACACTGGTAGGATCCTCCTGTCCTCACTCCAGCAATATTGTTGAGCCTATGGACCGCTATATTACCAAGGGTCAAGCACGGGACCCAGTGGGTGGCCTGAAGGCCTCACAAGTTAACCCCCCACTGGCTGTGTCCTCGCAACAGACAATAACTGCGGGTGTAAACTTTCCCTCTGAAGGGATGGAGGTGACAGGCAGCCAACTGCTTTTTTCCCAAACCGCACCTGATCAAGACACCTCTGCCCCGCCTCCACATCACCCCCCAGTCACGGGGGGGCCGGCAGATGCTATATTGAACTGTCCCGCTGACCTTCAATCTCTGGCGGCTGCCCTAATGCAACTGATCTCCCCTACTATACAGAACACTGTGAAGGACACGATTCACTCGTCATTATCTCAATTGCAGTCTGCAGTGCAAGATCATGATATCAGGTTGGGAGAGGCGGAAAAACATATAACTACCTTGGAGGAAGTGAATGGAGGGCTATTCGCCAGAGTACGGCAAGTGGAAAAAGACCTATGCAGCGTCAGCGAGAAACTAGATGACTTGGAAAATAGATCCAGGCGTAACAATCTCCGCCTGGTGGGGGTGGGTGAAACTCTCCTACATTCTGATTTACAAGCATTCTGCGAAGGTGACCTCCCTAAAGCTCTGGGATTACAACACAAGTGCCGAGTTGAGAGGGCACATCGTCTGGGACAATTACAGTCCAGCCGCTCGAAAGCTCCAGATGACGCTGCTTCTCGCCCACGCCAGGTGATCCTGAAGTTGCTGGATTACAACGACAAGATTGAAATCCTAAAGGCTTTCCGAAAGCGCACCTCCCCATTGACTTATCGCAACAAAAAAGTTTAGATTTTTGAAGATTTTTCAGCAGAAATTACCAAGCGCCGCAAGGCTTTCAGCACCGTATGCACGGCACTGTACAGGGCGAAGAAGCGCTTCTCCCTGCAATACCCAGCCACTTTAAAAGTCTTTTTGCCAGATGGCTCCTACAGATCCTTTCAGACCCCAGAGGATGCTTCGACCATGCTTCAGGAACTGCTAACTCAGACGACTGATCGACCTCAGACTCCCACCACACGCTCCTCAACACCCCAGGTGGGCAGGGGTGAAACATCTTCCAGGTCCCACCGCCGCCGGGACGATAGAGCTTGGTCGCCGTATGACCATGGGAAAAGGAGGAAGTCGCCAAATCGACGCAGCAGGAGCCGCAGCAGCCGATCTTCTTCCCCGGACTGAGGACTGATTGTCTTTCTCTTGTTATGACATTTGCTCAGGGGTGGTAGTACAGGTAGGAGAGGAGACAGATGGGGATCCAGTTATATCAGTTATTAATGTTCATGGGTTATGGGTCCTGTATTCCTGTCATTGATGTGAGTAGTCCGGGGCGAATTTGCTGATGCGCTGGGTACTCCAGGGACCCAATACTAGGTACTGTCTTTGCAGTGAAAAGTTACTGCTAGTTAAGATATTCACAAGATATCATGGGGTGGTCACTGTCCATTGTTCAGCGAGGTGGGGGCGGGAGTACTGGCCTCGCTATGTGTCCGAAAAAAGAGAAGTCTCATACCACCCTGATGGCGTCCATAGTGTCATCCTGGACGCCTCTATATGGTGGATTGTTCTTAATATTGTTTATTTTTCTGATGTTATTTGTTTCTTATTTCTTTTCTATCTTTCTTCGCATTCTCTGTGCTGATCTGGTCCGATTGTTTCTCCTCTCTGCTGTACCGCACTCTGTTCCACTACTGTCCTCAGTACAACTTCCTGAACTACTCTCATCCTCATCGCACCACCTGCTACTGTGTCTGCCGCTCCCACTCTTTTTCTCCACATGCTGGGATGTCCCTGGTGAGAGAACGAATATCATCTGTTATCATCTGTCCTCCTGTGCCTATGGGGACAGGGGGCTATTGTAAACATGTGTAGAGTCATTTCATGGAATGTTAAGGGCCTGAAGTCGCCACAGAAACGTATGTCCATTCTGAGGTATCTCAAACGTCTCCACCCCGATATTGTATTACTGCAAGAGACGCATCTCATGGAGGGTGATTATCAGAGGATGCGCAAACTATGGGTGGGACAGGTAGTAGGCTCGCCTGCAGTAGATGGCAAGTCTGGGGTGTTAACACTAATACACAAGGCTTTTCCCTGCAGACTGATTTCTCACGTACATGACGGTGAGGGTCGTATATCCCATATCACACTTGAACAGGAGGGTCAGACATATGATGTTTTTAATGTGTACACGCCTAATGATGATAATGCTTCTTTTTTCACCTCTTTAACAGATACTATCAATCGCGTTGCAGGTCCGCTCACTTTACTGGGTGGAGACCTCAACACGGTAGTGAACCCAATGTTGGATAGATCTGGGACATCGAACCCGCCAGTGGTCATCCGTCAAAGTGACAAGGTTCTCCCCCCTCTACTCGACCAAACCAGTATGCAAGACGCCTGGCGTCACATTCACCCTGACGCTCGTGAGTACACTCATTTCTCCCACGCACACAACACGTGGTCCCGGATTGACTACTTTCTGGTGAGCCCATCCCTTTGCTCTAGAATACTGGAGGTACACATCCAGGAGATGGTCTTGTCTGATCATTCTCCTGTGACTTTAGACATCATGCCAACCAGTTCCAAGGGCACTGATTTCCTTTGGCGATTCCCGACCTATTTACACACTGATGACTCGTTCTTGGACCTGCTACGGGGGTGGTGGGTGGAGTTTGAGACTGACAATGCAGCTCACAGGGACACGCCAGTTTTATATTGGGAAACAGCCAAGACAGTGGTCCGTGGAAAAATCATGATGTATTGCTCCTCCTTAAAATGTAAGACCAGGGAGGGTTTCGAGGCTGCTAGTGTGAAGTTATCTGATGCGTACTCTCGCTTTGTTGGCTCCCCCACTCCGCCTAACAAATTGAAATGGCAGGAAGCTCGATCTAACTATGAGTTATGGCTTGATAGGAGGGAACGGATATATAGGTCCCACATAGAAACGGATTTTTTAAAATATGGTAACAAATCGGGACGGCTGTTAGCTAGGTTAGCTAAAGCGACGCTAGCCCCATCCCATATCCTGGCATTATGTGACCCACAGGGTCAGACTAAACATGGCCCACGTGAGCTGAACCATATCTTGTGTTCTTATTATACCGATTTATGTGCGGCACCCCGAGACTCCTATGGAGAGGGAGAACGATTTCTTAATTCACTGACTTTGCCGTCTCTGTCGGACGAACAGCGTCAGGAACTGGACGCTGAAATATCGGAGGAGGAAGTACGTCCGGCAATAGGCTCCCTATCTGGGGGCAAGGCCCCGGGACCTGATGGTTACCCGGGAGAATTTTATAAGGCATTAAAGGACAAACTATCCCCCACCCTGACGGCTTACTACAACGACATTTATAGTACGGGAAGTGTTTGTTTCCAAGGTATTACCCAAGTCGGGGAAAGACCCCCTGGACCCTGGCTCCTACCGTCCCATTTCCCTCATCAATCAGGATGTGAAAATACTCTCTAAGATATTAGCAGATAGATTGGCTCGGTTTTTGCCTCATTTAGTGGGGGGTCACCAGGTTGGATTTGTAAAATCCAGATCTGCGGTAACCAATATACGTAAGGTGCTGGCGGTGATGGATGGGATCCGGGGTTAGTCGCAGCCGGACACCCAGCCTTCACTGTTGACGCTTGATGCCGAGAAGGCTTTCGACAATGTTTGCTGGGACTGGCTGGGACTGGTCTTATCTAAATTCGGGATCAGTGGGAAATTTAACTCCTTTTTATCCGGCCTTTACGATGGTCTAACTGCCAAGGTAGCAACCCCAGGCTTCCTATCTCCCCCTATCCCGCTGTTGAGGGGCACGAGACAGGGCTGCCCATTATCCCCCTTAATGTTTGACTTAGCTATCGAGCCCCTGGCTCGAGCACTTTTATCGGGTGATGTATTTGAGGGGATCATGGTAGGCTCCAGGGAATTACGACTTTCCATGTTTGCGGACGATGTCCTACTTTATCTCAATAATCCTGTGCAAGATGTAGTTAAAATATTGGAATTTCTAACGGAAGTAGGTCAATTCACGGGTTATAGGGTAAATGCAAGCAAAAGCATGCTGTTACCTCTGGGTACTGGGACTCCTAGAAACTTACTCTCCGCGGGAGACTTGGGGGTAACAGTAACAATGTCTCATATCACCTATCTGGGGATCCGCATAGGGCGCACGTCAGACACCCTCTATAAATTAAATTACGCCCCCATTCTTAAAAGGATTTCATTGGAACTAAAACGCTGGGAAAATTTACCACTATCTTTTCTGGGACGTTGTCACCTGGTCAAGATGATTAGCTTTCCTCGCCTCCTATACCCTCTCCAAACGCTGCCTATACTTTTGCGACATGTTGATATTCGTCAACTTAATGCTGATTTCACCCGCTTTCTATGGCAGGGGAAACGCCCACGAATTGCCCTACAAAAACTCATGCTGAGCAAGGCGGAGGGGGGAGTCAACTTCCCGAATGTGCGGGGATACAATTTGGCGTGCTTATTCCGGCATGTAAGGGACTGGCTGCATGGCACAACCTATTACTCTAATATATTGGTAGAACGAGCATTGGCGGCACCTTGGTCTCTGAGTGCGTTACTTCACACATCGTATGCTAAGTTGCCTCCTATGGTCAAGTCTTCTATCTTGTTACTAGACACTATAGTGCTTGGAGGGAAGTGCGCAAGCTGTATCGCCTTCCCTTTCTCCTTTCTAAACACATGCCCTTTAGGGGCCACCCCGAACTGCCCCACTGTGCCACCTCTCACTGGTTACGACTTTGGGAATCTAGGGGGGTACTGACGGCAGGTCACCTTATCGACAAGAACAATGCACATTGGCTTTCACCCGGGGATATCTTAAGGACCTTTGGTTTACCCCAGTCACATTTACTCTATGCCAACCAACTGTACTCCTTCTGTTCGTCAGGTTGAGAGATCTATCAGGGGAAGCTGTCGATCACCCCCTTGACCATGTTATTGGCCTGGAGCCGAGGAGGGCGTCTATTTATTCGCTCTACTCCTCTTTTCGGAATAGACTTATTAAACTGGACCCGCAGAAACTGTTCCCCACATGGGAACGCTGAACGGGGGACACGAATATACACAATATAATTTTGTCGGGTTGGGGTTTAGTGCGCAAACACATCATCAACGAGAGATGGAGGGAGACTTATTACAAATTTTCTCACGCAGCTCTTTACGGATTTAATATCCTACCCTCACCCACATTTCCTGATAGACTCACGAGTTGTCCTAAATGTACCACACCCTTGACTAATCTATATCATGGAGTTTGGAGTTGTCCGGACACGGCTGACTACTGGCGGATGGTATGTACTTATATACATGATAAGTGGAGGGTTACTCTCCCTTTCACACCTCAGGCCCTGCTCTTTCACCAATTTAGGCCACCGGAGGGAGGGGGGGGGTAGACATATACCGCATATCATTCATGTAGTGCTACTGGTGGCTTTGCGGTGTCTCTTTTTGAGGTGGTTGGAACAGCTGATTCCAGACTTAATCTTATTGATAACCCAATTGAAGGTTTATATGGGAGTAGACCGTTTAGATGCAGAACGCCATCGCAACTCAGGAACAAAGAAGTTCTTCTCTAAATGGAAGTCCTTTATTGTAACACACTTTGATTCCCAGGGGATAGCTGACATAGTTAGACCCTTCAGACACACAGAGTGGTATATTTTGGAGCTCCTAAAGGGCACTTTGGGAGCGCTACAGCTTCCGGACAGCTAGGAGCTGATGGATCAATGAATCTAGATGACAAATGGACTCCCACGGGAGTCGAGGGGTGAAGGAAGGGGATTGTTTGGTTCTTTATTATTGCTACTCTTAGAACAGTTTATTATACTGTCACTTTTGTATGATTATAATTTTGTTTTGCAAAATATATTATAAAAAAAAAAAAGATTTTGAATAGCGGGTGCTACCTATGAGAAAATTTGAAATTCCCAGACCCAGGCCCCACAACGGCATAAGTAACCCATTTATTGCCTGAATGACACAGCCTGGAGTTGGCTGATGCACGAGTTCACATCAGGGCTTCACAATCCCCCCCAAAAAACACCACAATTTTAGACATTTTTTAAAAAGATTTTGGATAGCGGGTGCTACCTATGAGAAAATGTGAAATTACCAGACCCAGGCCCCACAGCGGCATCAGTAACCCATATATTGCCTGAATGATACAGCCTGGAGTTGGCTAATGCACGAGTTCACACCAGGGCTTCACAATCCACCCCAGAAAAACACCACAATTTTAGAAATGTTTGAAAAAGATTTTGGATAGCGGGTGCTACCTATGAGAAAATTTGAAATTACCAGACCCAGGCCCCACAGCGGCATCAGTAACCCATATATTGCCTGAATGACACAGCCTTGAGTTGACTGATGCACGAGTTCACACCAGGGCTTCACAATCCCCCCCAAAAAACACCACAATTTTAGAAATTTTTGAAAAATATTTGGGATAGCGGGTGCTACCTATGAGAAAATGTGACATTACCAGACCCAGGCCCCACAGCGGCATCAGTAACCCATATATTGCCTGAATGACACAGCCTGGAGTTGGCTTATGCACAAGTTCACACCAGGGCTTCACAATCCACCCCAGAAAAACACCACAATTTTAGAAATTTTTGAAAATGATTTTGGATAGCGGGTGCTACCCATGAGAACATTTGAAATTCTCAGACCCAGGCCCAGCAGCGCCATCATTTTTTTATTTAAAACAAACTTTGCGTGTCCCGGACCCCAGCATGTGGGTACGAAGGACCAAATCCAACAAGCCCCCACAGGGCTCATGTAGCCGTGAGATTTCGGCGAAACATCTCCATTGCCCTGACCGGCCATTGTTTCCAAGACTTTTTGCCAAGGCAAACCATGTGAAGAACAGTGTGACACCGCCGTGACCTGCACACATGGTATGCTGAACGGCCACTGAGACTTGTCCGGGCAGTGGAGGCTTAAGACACAGTGGAGGATGTGGAGGTGGTGTAGCACACAGTCGCAGGACCAACGGGCTGACAGAATGTAGCAGGAAGCAGCATTGAGGACACACCAGGGCTTCAGAATCCCAAAGTAAAAACAAGGATTTTTAAAATAATTTTAAGAATATTTAGGACAGCGGGTGCTACCTATATGTTGCATGAATGACACACCCTGGAGTTGGCTGAGGCATGAGTACACACTAGGGCTTCACAATCCCTCCAAAAAAACACAACAATTGTAGAAATTTATGAAGAAGACTTATGGATAGTGGGGTGCTACCTATGAGAAAATTTTAAATTCCCAGACCCAGGCCCAGCAGCGCCATCAGTAAACCATATATTGCCTGAATGCCACAAGCTGTAGTTGGCTGATGCATGAGTATGCACCAAAGCTTCACAATTCCTAATAAAAAAGACAAAAAATGTTTACAGAAAATTTTTACGAAAATTTAGGACAGCGAGTGCTCTCTATATATTGCCAGAATGACGCAGCCTGGAGTTGGCTGCAGCATGAGGAAACCATTGAAATGTGCTATTTTTTTATTGGAAATTTAAATCAAAATTTGTGTTCCGGACCCCGCCGTGTGGGTACAAAGGACCTAATCTCACAAGCACCCACAGGGCTCATGTGGCCGTAAGATGTAGGCGCAACGTCTCCATAGCCCTAACCAGCCATTTTTTGTTTTTGTACGTTTGTTTAAGAACAAGCGCATATACAAAAGTCCAGAAGACTCTATAATGCAGGACTGTGGACCACCAAAAGACATTCTTCCCAAAAATAATAAACAACACAATTTGTGAAATTTAAAAAAAAAAATTTAATTCCAAGACCCATGCCCCACCTCTGCTGCATCAGTAACCCATATATTGCCTAAAGGACACAGACTGGAGTTGACTGATGCACAAGTACACACCCGTCACCCGGGCTTCACAATCCACCCCCTCCCCAAAATCAACAAAATTGTATACATTTTTTTAAGAAATGTATACCTTTATGTAAAAACAAGCGCATATCCAACAGTTCAGAAGACTCTATAATGCAGGACAGTGGACCACCCAAAGACTTTCTTCTCAAAAATAATAAACCACACAATGTTTGAAATAAAATAAAAAAAATGATGACATATTTGTGTAAACGCATCTGTCTTCAAAAGATCAGATCACCATAGGAGTTTTTTCGCCAAAAATGACTAAGCAGAGTTAATCCCTCTCCGTATTTTTTTATTTTTATTTTCATTAAAAAATCACACGCAACAAGCGTTCCGTTGTGTAACGGTTAGCATTCTGCAAAATTCAATTTTATTACTGATAAAATTATCAGTAAATTTAAAAATAACACTACCCAAAAGTGTTTAATTACCCCATACATTGCACCAGGAACAGTCAGGAGTAGACCTCAGCAGTACCCAAGAGGCTTTAATAACCCCTTACATTGCACAATCAATTGCGAGATCGAGCAATAACAGGTGTGTTATGGCCTCAGATGTCTGGGCCGCACTAGCGCTCCACTGAACGGATTAGCGTGTCTCTATCTTTCACCGACAGGTGCGGGTAACCCACTACCTCTCTGAAAGGTAAGCTGCCTCGAAGCAGGTGGTCTCCCCCGGGCACGTTTGTCTCCTGAATTTCCACTACTGCCACACCACGCTGACTGCCAACCGTGTTACCGCCTTGCTGACTCAAGGGCAACCTGCAACTCTCTTCTCCTTATGATGATTAAGCCCCTTCTGCACCCGACTCCTGTTGGCAATAGGGATCATTTTTGCCAGGAAAGACGAATCACAACTAAGTGAGGGTAATAAGCTAGGTTTCATTAAGTCCCTGCCCCTTGTACACACCGCATGTCTCTACTAACAATTGGATGGTTTAGTAAGGTCCTCGGATCGGCCCCGGCGGGGTAGGAGAAGGCCCTGGCAGAGCGCCCAGAATTTAACGATCATTGTTGAAATTTGCATTAAGCATCTATTTAGCTACTGCTAAACTTCAAAAAATTATAGGCCCAAGGCCTGAGGCACCAGGGAGGCAAGTAGTTCCTGAAAGACACAGAATGATTTTGGAGCAGTCATTCGCAGTACCCAAGAGGGTTTCATAACCCCTTACATTTAAAGATCAATGTTGACATTTGCATTTAGCATGTATTTAGCTACTGCTAAACTTCAAAAAATTATAGGCCCAAGGCCAGAGGCATCAGTTTCCCCCATATTAGGAGCATACTTGTCCCCCAGATTAGGCAGCATAGTTGTCCCCCAGATTAGGAGCATAGTTGTCCCCCAGATTAGGAGCATAGTTGTCCCCCAGATTGGGCAGCATAGATGTTCCCCAGATTAGAAGCATACTTGTCCCCCAGATTAGGCAGCATAGATGTCCCACAGATTAGGCAGCATAGATGTCTCCCAGATTAGGAGCATAGTTGTCCCCCAGATTAGGAGCATAGTTGTCCCCCAGATTAGGCAGCATAGATGTCCCCCAGATTAGGAGCATAGTTGTCCCCCAGATTAGGAGCATATTTGTTCCCCAGATTAGCCAGTATAGATGTCCCCCAGATTAGGCAGCATAGTTGTCCCCCAGTCAGCGCGGGCCGGTCAGAGCCAATCAAAGGGCCGTATATGGCAAGCGGGCCATACAATGCCCAGGTCTGCCCCAGAGGGTTTCATTACCAACCATAGTTGAGAAATTTTTGTTGTAGGAGCATGGTCAATCTACTCCGAGCCATCTGGCATTGGTGGCTGGAAATTCTGGCTGATCCATCCCTGATTCATCTTGACAAACGTCATTCTCTTCACATTTTTAGTGGACAGACGAGTTCGCCTTCCCGGCTGCACTAAACACCCGCTCTGATGGCACACCACTGGCCGGACAGGACAGCTTTTCCAGGGCAAACTCTGCTAGTTGTGGCCATAAAGCAAGTTTGGCTGCCCAGAAGTCCAGCGGATCTTCAATGGTTGTTGGCATGGCCATGTCAAGGTATGCCATCACCTGCTGGTTCAGGTCCTGCTCCATGTCTACCTGCTGCTGATGAGTTGCTTCACTATGCGGGTGAAGAATGCTACTCATCAGCAACTGTAGACTCAGAGGGCCCCCCGAGTCAGACCTGCGAGTGGATGAACCATGTGGCCGATTACGTAGAATCTCTCTGTAGTAGGTCAGTTTGTCCTCCCTCTCAGTGGGTGTAAAAAACGCCCCCATTTTGGGACGGTAGCGAGGTTCTAATAAAGTGGAGATTCAGAAGTCATCCCGCTGACGAATTTTGACAATTCGGGGGTCACTACGCAAGCAACTGAGCATGTATCGTGCCATTTGCGCCAGTGACTCGGAGGGACTACCTGCCTCCATCTCCACTGCATACTGCCATGGTGTGTCTGGGTCCTCTGTCTCAACTTGCTCATAGCCCTCCAGCTCCTCTGGCTGCTCCTGCTCCTCCTCTCCTGTCCGAAGACTAGAAACACCGGCCATCTCATCCAACCTAAACTGTGCTCCGCTCTGCCCCTCATCATCCTCCTCCTCCAGTTCAGCCCCCACAGGGCTCATGTAGCCTAGAGATGTAGGCGCAGCATCTCCATTGCCGTAACCAGCCATGGTTTCAATCATTTGTTGTAGGAAATGTAGGAGTAGAATTACGTCGTTCATGGTATAATCCACGCGACTCACAAATAATGTGGCTTCCTCAAAGGGCCTCAGCAAACGGCAGGTGTCACGTATGAGCTGCCACTGGTTCACATTGAAGTTACACAGGGGAGTACTCCTATCTGCTTGGATCATCAAGAAATCGTCGATGGCTTTTCTTTGTTCGTATAGTCTGTCCAACATATGGAGGGTGGAATTCCAACGTGTGGCAACATCACAAATAAGACTATGTTGTGGGATACCGTTCTGACCCTGTAGCTCAAGGAAGGTGTGCTTGGCGGTGTACGAGTGGCTGAAGTGCATGCACAGTTTCCTTGCCATTTTCAGGATGTTTTCCAAATGGGGTGAAGACTTGAGGAAGTGCTTGACAACCAGATTCAACACGTGTGCCATGCAGGGCACATGTTTCACACTTCCTTGTCGCAGCGCGGACACGATGTTCTTCCCGTTGTCGGTCACCATGGTTCCCATTTCCAGATTTCGTGGAGTAAGCCATACTTGGATTTCTTTACAAATTAACTTTAGCAGTTCCTCCCCTGTGTGACTCCGCTCGCCAAGGCAAACCATGTGAAGAACAGCTTTACACCGCTGTGCCCTACACACATGGTACGATGAAGGGCCACCGAGATTTGGACGTGCAGTGGAGGCCGAGAAAACGGTGAAGGATGAGGAGGTGGCGTCGCACACTGTAACAGGACAAACTGCCTGTGAGCGAGAGTGTGGAGGAGGAAGTGGTGTGACCTGTCCAAGTTGCTGTTGTGGCTGTGCAGGAACAACATTTACCCAGTGAGCCGTAAAAGACAAGTATTGTCCCTGCCCGTAGTTGCAGCTCCACACGTCGGCGCTGCCGTGCACTTTTGAACACACCGACAGGCTCAAGGACTGGCCCACCTTCTCTTGTACAAACTTATGCAGGGCTGGTACTGCCTTCTTCGCAAAGAAATGACGGCTTGGGACTCTCCACCTCGGCTCGGCACAAGCCATCAATTCTCTGAAAGGTGCAAAGTCCACCACTTGAAAAGGGAGGGACTGCAACACCAGCAACTTGGATAGGAGCACATTCAACTTCTGCGCCGTTGGATGAGTGGGCGCATACTATTGGCTTTTGGACATGGCTTCGCCGATGGATTGTTGGCGGAATGGCTGACTAAAAGCTGGAGAAGCAGGAGCGACAGAAGGAGGGTTTGACACACAGCTCCCTTCGGCTGAGGTGGTGGAGCCTTGGCTGGATGAAGGAGGGAGCGGATGGCCACTGGGTGATGCAGTAGGCTGGACCACTACATCGGAGCCACGGTTACATAGTTACATAGTTACATAGTTTGTACAGTCGAAAAAGGACATACGTCCATCATGTTCAACCAGGAAATTGAAGGGTAGGGGTGTGGTGGGATATTGGGGGAAGGGATGGGATTTTATATTTCTGCATAAGCATTAATGTTATTTTGTTCCAGGAATGTATCTAACCCTGTTTTTAATTTATTAATCGTTCCTGCTGTGACTAGTTCCTGAGGTAGACTGTTCCATAAATTCACAGTTCTTATGGTAAAGAAGGCGTGTCTCCCCTTGAGACTAAACAATTTCTTCTCCAAACAGAGGGAGTGCTCCCTTGTCCTTTGAGGGGGCTTAACCTGGAACAGTTTTTCTCCATATGTTTTGTATGGGCCATTTATATATATTTATCATATCCCCCCTTAAACATCTCTTCTCAAGACTAAACAATTGTAACTCCTTTAATCGCTCCTCATAGCTAAGATGTCTCATGCCCCATATTAGTTTAGTCGCGCATCTCTGCACCCTTTCCAGCAACACAGTGTCCCTTTTATGGACTGGTGACCAAAACTGAACAGCATATTCCAGGTAAGGCCGTACCACTGCTTTATAAAGGGGGAGTATTATGTCCCTGTCCCTCGAGTCCATGCCTCTTTTGATACATGACAATATCCTGCTGGCCTTGGAAGCAGCATCCTGACATTGCATGCTATTCTGTAGTCTACGATCTACAAGTACACCCAGATCCTTCTCTACAGTGACTCTGCCAGTTTAATCCCCCCTAAGACATACGACGCATGCAGATTATTAGCACCCAGACGCATAACTTTACATTTATCCACATTAAACCTCATTTGCCAAGTGGATGCCCAGACACTTAGTCTATCCAAGTCATCTTGTTACTTATGCATATCCTCTATAGACTGTACTGTGCTATAAAGCTTGGTGTCATCTGCAAAGATAGAAACAGAGCTGTTAATGCCATCCTCTATATCATTGATAAATAAATTAAACAACAGCGGTCCCAGTACTGAACCTTGGGGTACACCACTGATAACCGGGGACCAATCAGAGTATGAATCATTGACCACCACTCTCTGGGTACGATCCACGAGCCATTGCTCAATCCATTTACAAACTAAAGTTTCCAAACCCAAAGACCTTAACTTACCTGTCAGACGACTATGAGGGACAGTATCAAACGCTTTAGCAAAATCCAGAAACACTATGAGGGGCATTTACTAATCTTTTACTATGTAGTCTGGTTTTTACCCTGTTTTTTCTACTTCATTTTTGACTATGTGCGACAAATTTACTAAATTGCTGCACGGCATTAATAAATTTGGCGCACATAGGCAAAAGTGGGAAATTTACTTCATGTAGTAGAAAAAATAGTCTGTTCCTTTTTCCTGCTGTCTGAATAGGTTTGGCTGCTGGTTTCCTTCTGGATCTTTTGTTTTTGAGTTTTTTTTTAGCTTTTTCACCACATCTAAATAATTCAATAACTACAGTGGTCCCTCAAGTTACAATATTAATTGGTTCCAGGAAAACCATTGTAAGTTGAAACCATTGTATGTTGAGACCATAACTCTATGGAAACCTGGTAATTGGTTCTAAAGGCACCAAAATGTCATCCAAAATAGGAAAAAGTGACAAAGAAAAATAAGTAGATAACTGATATAGATAAAGCAAATCCTTACATATAAAAGTAATAAAGATCTGCTGGGAGCTGTAAATTACTGTCTATGTCAGTGTTTCCCAAGCAGGGAGCCTCCAGCTGTTGCAAAACTATAACTCCCAGCATGCCTGGACAGCCAAAGGCTGTCCGGGCATGCTGGGAGTTGTAGTTTTGTAAAAGATGGGGCCACCCTGCTTGAGAAACACTGGTCTATGTAGAGGACAGGAGCTTCTTCAGGGGTCCTGTACAGTACAGGCAATGTCCCAAACAAGTAATGGAGTCGCCCTCACCTGGTGTCCAAAAGAGCAGCTAACCCTGATACAGGTAAAGTGTACAGAGCATGTAATACCAGACACCAGTCAGTGCATACACTTCAGTAATACAGGGGTTTTACCAGTGAATGCCCATTTTGATTGGTTGGTTCTTCCAGCCATTGACACGTTTTACAGATCTGGACTGTCTGTAGCATTGTATGTTGAGTCTGGTTTCAACTTACGATGGTCCAGAAAAGACCATTGTATGTTGAAACTATTGTATGTTGAGGCCATTGTAAGTTGAGGGATCACTGTAAATTGTAGTCATGGCTCAGAAGTGGTAAATGGCGTTTAGTGTGTGTGTTTATTACATTTTTTTAACAGTTTTTTTCTCCCTAAATGTACTTACACTTTTTTTTTTTTTGGGTTACTTCTTCTACAGATCTGTGTATCCTGTGGACTCCTTCGGATTCGGTGGACTACTTCGATGACCAGCGTTTTTCTTTGCTTGATGTTAATAAAATGGTTAACGAGGGCTTGTGGGGGAGTGTTTTTTGTAATACATTTTTTTTTAAACCTGTTGTGTTTTATTTTTATTTTACTTTACTAGACAGGCTTAGTAGTGGAAGCTGTCTTACTAAGTCCATTACTAAGTCCATTACTAAGCCGGGCTTAGCGTTAGCCACAAAAACAGCTAGCGCTAACCCCCAATTATTACCCCGGTACCCAACACCACAGGGGTGCCGGGAAGAGCCGGAACCAACAGGCCCGGAGCGTCAAAAATGGCGCTCCTGGGCCTAGGCGGTAACAGGCTGGCGTTATTTAGGTTGGGGAGGGCCAGTAACAATGGTCCTCGCCCACCCTGGTAACGTCAGGCTGTTACTGTTTGGTTGGTATTTGGTTGAGAATAAAAATAGGGGGACCCTATGCGTTTTTTCTAATATATTTAATTATTTATTTAAAAAAAAACGCATAGGGTCCCCCCTATTTTCATTCTCAGCCAAACACCAACCAAACAGTAACAGCCTGACGTTCCCAGGGTGGGCGAGGACCATTGTTACTGGCCCTCCCCAGCCTAAATAACGCCAGCCTGTTACCGCTTAGGCCCAGGAGCGCCATTTTTGACGCTCCAGGCCTGTTGGTACCGGCTCTTCCCGGCACCCCTGTGGCGTTCGGTACCGGGGTAATAATAGGGGGTTAGCGCTAGCTGTTTTTGTGGCTAGCGCTAAGCCCAGGTTAGTAATGGACTCTGTCTATAAGACAGCTTCCACTACTAAGCCTGTCTAGTAAAGTAAGAAAAAAACACAACAGGTTTTAAAAAAATTTTATTACAAAAAACACTCCCCCACAAGCCCTCGTTAACCATTTTATTAAAATCAAACAAAGAAAAACGCTGGTCATCGAAGTAGTCCACCGAATCCGAAGGAGTCCACAGGATACACGGATCTGAAATGAGAAGAAAACAAAAAAAATGGGTTAGTACATTTATTATCACCTGCTCACACATCTCCCGCCCCGCACGACTACAACTGCCAGCATGCCCTTACAGTAAGGACATGCTGGGAGTTGTAGTTGTGTGGTGCAGGAGATGTGTGGGCAAGTGACAAGCTTGTCCCCTGCCCCCAGCTGCAGGACTACAACTCCCAGCATGCCCTTACAGTAAGGTGGGGAGGAGGCCGGGCACAGTGTTTCCCAACCTGGGACTTGTAGTTTTGCAACATCTGGAGGCACCCTGGTTGGGAAACACTGTTTTAGGCCAGTGTTTCCCAACCAGGGTGCCTCCAGATGTTGCAAAGTGCCGATCGTCGCTGGAGCCTCGGAAGGGTAAGTGAACTTCTTCGCCGGTCCCCTTCAGCTGTTTAGTTTTGCAACAGCTGGAGGACTACAGTTTACAGACCACAAACCAGTGGTCTGCAAACTGTGGCCCTCCAGCTGTTGCAAAACTACAACTCCCAGCATGCCTGGACAGCCAATGGCTGTCCAGGCATGCTGGGAGTTGTAGTCTTGCAACATCTGGAGGCACCCTGGTTGGGAAACACTGTTTTAGGCCAGTGTTTCCCAACAAGGGTGCCTCCAGCTGTTGCAAAACTACAACTCCCAGCATGCCCGGACAGCCAAAGGGTGTCCAGGCATGCTGGGAGTTGTAGTCTTGCAACATTTGGAGGCACCCTGGTTGGGAAGCTTGCGCAACTTACCGGCTTCCGTAGGGTCCAGCGCTGCACGACACTGCCGCGCGACACTGCCGCGCGACAGTGCCGCGCGACGATCTCCGTCAGCGATCGTCGCTGGAGCCTCGGAAGGGTAAGTGAACTTCTTCGCCGGTCCCCTTCAGCTGTTTAGTTTTGCAACAGCTGGAGGACTACAGTTTACAGACCACACACCAGTGGTCTGCAAACTGTGGCCCTCCAGCTGTTGCAAAACTACAACACCCAGCATGCCTTGACAGCCAAAGCCTATGGCTCTCAGGGCAGGAGCCCGGGCTGACATTACAGTGCAGCCGCCCGGGCTCCTCATACGGTCTCCCCGCTACCCCCCTTGTCTCCCGCCCGGGCTCCTCATACGGCCTCCCCGCTACCCCCCCCCCCCCTTGTCTCCCGCCCGCGCCGCTCAGCTCCCGCTGCTACAAGACTACAACTCCCAGCATGTCCTCACTGTAAGGCCATGCTGGGACTTGTAGTCTTGCAACAGCAGACAGATGGGAGTTGTGTGGCGCTGGCAGGTGAGGGGGGGGGGATGTAAATCACTGTAGTGTCCCGGTAGCGCAGTGAGGATAGCGGGGAGAAAGTATGTCGGAGCCCGGGCGGCAGTAGCTTTTCCTGCTCCATGTTGGAGCTGGAGTAAATTTAGTCAATTTTTATGGCCGTTGTGACAGTTTATTGCGCAACTGCGACTGTCTCAGTTAATAAATTCCTGACCACTGCAAGTCAAAAATGTAAACTTGCGTAAATTAAGCGGGAAATTTTTTTTTTACTTTCTAGCTCTTGCTAGGGAAAGTCGCACAATTTATAGGGTAGGCGCAATTGCAACAATTTTGCGCCAAAAATAGTCAGAAAAAAATGACTAAACCCCTTAGTAAATGCCCCTCTATATCCACAGCCATTCCTCTGTCCTCTGCTTCCACTCACCTCTTCATAAAAGCAAATTAGATTGGTTTGACAACTTCTATACTTAGTAAACCCATGCTGGCTATCACCTATAATACAATCATCCCCTATGTATTCCTGTATGTAGTCCCCTATAAGTCCTTCAAACAATTTATCCACAATGCACGTTAAACTTACCGGTCTATAATTTCCTGGGGAAGACCTAGAGCCCTTCTTGAAGATTGGTGCCACATTCGCCTTGCACCAGTCCCTAGGCACAATACCAGACACCAGATGTGTTGACGCAGGGCCGTGGTGCCCACATTGGGACCCTGGCCATGCTTCACCTTCTGCCGACAGATCTTGCATGTGGCTACGTGAGCCTCCTCCGGATGCCTTATGAAAAACTTCCACACCGCCGAGTAGCTGATTTTCCCACCCGCAGTCCGCACTAATCGACTGCTACTGGCGCCGTCTCCATGAACCCCTGTTCCACTACCTCCCGGAAAGGTAGGCTGCCGCGAAGCAGGTGGTCTCCCCCGGGCACGTTTGGCTCCTGAATTTACACTACTGCCACCACGCTGACTGCCAACCGTGCTACCGCCTTGCTGCCTCAAGGGCAACCTGCTACTCTCTTCTCCTGATGATGATGAAGCCCCTTCTGCACCCGGCTCCCAATTGTGATCGCCTTCATCATCATCAACAGTTGTGTGCACGTCACTGATGTCCTCCTCAGGTTCCCCAACAGTGTCTGCTTCAGGACCCTGAACACTTGCAACACCACCTCCCACGTCACTCTCCGCATCACTACTTGGCCGCCTAGCGGAGCAAGCGGTGCATGTCTCCTCCCCTTCTTGGCTGTCCAGTAGCTGCTGACTGTCCTCTATTAGATCGTCCTCAGTAAATAGTGGAGCTGAACCCACAGCATAAGATTCTTCTTTAGGAGAGGGAACAGCATAGGACAAAGGCAATGGGAGGACACGGACTGCTCCCAGGCCATGCCAACTGAGGGTTGTGTCTGAGGAACCCACCGACTGTTGACTGGGGGTGTCAGATGTCACTTGTGATGATGTGGATGAGCGTGTTAACCAATCGACGACGGCAGATGGGTTGCTGGTTGAGACACGACCGCTGGCTGATAAAGGGAGCTCAGGCCTCTCACTGCGACTCCTGCTGCCACTCGCCCCAAGTCTGCTGCCAACTCTGCCTGAAGTATTTAGGCCTCTGCCACTCCTCTGTGCACGTCCTGGCACTTCTCTGCCTGACATACTTAGTGCGTTTATGAGGGTATTACAATACGCTATGCTACTCTTTAAACAGTATTTGTGTAAAACAGCAGCAGATGATTACTTACGGCTGTCCTTGAACAGTATGTAGGCCCTTGAAAGCTTAACAGGTACTAGATAGTACAATACTTGGATGTACCTATGCGCTATGCACTGATGAGGGCAGTAATATGCCTAACTATTAGCAGAAAAAACTCTGATTTTTGTAAAACACCAGCCGGTGGATACTATGGTTTGGACTGTGACGGTATGGAGCACCTTGACAGCTTAACAGGTACTAGATTGTACAATACTTGGATGTACCTATGCGGTATGCACTGATGAGGGCAGTAATATGCCTAACTATTAGCAGAAAAAACTCAGTTTTTTTGTATAACACCAGCCGGTGGATACTATGGTTTGGATTTTGACGGTATGGAGCACCTTGACAGCTTAACAGGTACTAGATGGTACAATACTTGGATGTACCTATGCGCTATGCACTGATGAGGGCAGTAATATGCCTAACTATTAGCAGAAAAAACTCTGTTTTTTTGCAAAACACCAGCCGGTGGATACTACGGTTTTGACTTTGACTTTTTGGAGCACCTTGACAGCTTAACAGGCACTAAATGGTACAATACTTGCATGTACCTATGTGGTATGCGGTATGCACTGATGAGGGCAGCTATATATGCGTAACTATACGCAGAAAAAACGCACTACAGTCCACTGAACAATCACGTATTTCTGAACAGCAGCAGGACCCAACAGTGCAGCACCACAAAAAAAATAAAAATCCAGGAATTAAACTCTAAATAGCACTCTGTTACACAATTCTGAGCAGCAGAAGATTTGTGGAGCAAATAAAAATAAACTCAATTGGGCTGAAAAATGAGGAGATAAGATGCTTCAGAAATTCAGGCAGCTTGGAGATCTGTATGAGGCAGCTGACAGCTATCTGCCCCTCTCTGCTGCAATGCTCAATAACGTGAATAGGAGGTTTAGCTATCAATGATCCTTCTCAGTGTAACAGCAAAGCACTCTGCACTCCTGTCTTTCCCTAATGCTGATGTGACTAGCAGTTGCAGAGTAACGCTGTGGTATGAGCTATTCACACACACGCAGTGGACAGAGGACCCAGACACACCGTGGCAGTATGCAGTGAAGATGGAGGCAGGGAGGCCCTCCGAGTCACTTGCACAAATGACATGATGCATGCTCACTTGCTTGCGTAGTGACAGCCAAATTATCACCATTCGGCAGTGGGATGACTTCTGCCTCTCCACCTTATTGGACCCTTGCTACTTGCACAAAATGGGGGCCTTTTTCACACCCACTGAGAGGGAGGACTAATTGACCTACTACAGAGACAGCCTACGTAGTCAGTTGGCCGATGCTTATCGGCGCCATTGTCCATCCTCTTGCAGGTCTGACTCGGGGGGCCCTCTGTGCTCACCTTCCACTGCAATGGCTTCTAGGGAGGGTTGGGGTGGCAGGAGCAGTACTAGCTCAATCAGAAGCAGCCTGAGTCTGCACTCGCTGATGAGTACCTTTCTTCACTCGCATAGTGAAGCAACTCATCAGCAGCAGGTAGACCTGGACTAGGACCTGTACCAGCAACCAAACTTGATATGTGGCCCCAACTAGCAGAGTTTGCCCTGGAAAACCTATCCTTCCCAGCCAATAGTGTGCCATCAGAGTTAGGGGCCATAGTCACTAGAGATGAGCGAACTTACACTAAATTCGATTCGTCACAAACTTCTCGTCTCGGCAGTTGATGACTTTTCCTGCATAAATTAGTTCAGCTTTCAGGTGCTCCGGTGGGCTTTAAAAGGTGGATACATTCCTAGGAGACTCTTTCCTAGCAATGTATCCACCTTATCCAGCCCACCGGAGCACCTGAAGGCTGAACTAACTTATGCAGGAAAAGTCATCAACTGGCGAGCCGAGAAGTTCGTGACAAATCAAATTTACTGTAAGTTCGCTCATCTCTAATAGTCACCCAAAGGAGAACTCATCTGTCCACTAAAAATGTGTAGAGTCTGACCTTTGTGAAGATGAATCAGGCATGATCAGCCAGGATTTCCACCCACTAACGCCTGATGCATCACTGTAGATTAACCATGGTGCCACACCAACACTTCACAATTATGGATAGTACCAAACAGATTTAAGGTGCTGCTCCCCAGTTACAAACATTCCTTTGCATCAGACCTTTTTTCACCCACCTTCTTCACCGGGTACTGGTATTGGCACCCACCGCACCACTCTGTCACCAGGTCACTTTCAGAACTCCTGATGCTGCTGCTGCCACCCCCAGGCTGTCTCATTCTTCCAATATATTGTCTCCTCATGCTTCAGCCAACTCCAGGCTTTGCCATTCAGCCACTATATGGTCTCCCCATGATTCACCACCTCCAGGCTGTGGCATTAAGCCACTATATGGTCTCCTCATGCTTCAGCCAACTCCAGGCTGTGCCATTAAGCCACTATATGGTCTTCTTATGCTTCACCACCTCCAGGCTGTGCCATTTAGCCACTCTATGGTCTCCTCAAGATTCAGCCAACTCCAGGTTGTGCCATTCAAACACTATATGGTCTCCTAATGCTTCACCACCTTCAGGCTGTGCCATTTAGCCCCTATATGGTTTTGTATCCTCATTCTTCAGCCAACTCCAAGATGTGCCATTCAGACACTATATGGTCTCCTCATGCTTCAGCCACTTCCAGGCTGTGCCATTCAGACACTACATGGTCTCCTCATGCTGCCACAAACTCCAGGCTGTGCCATTCATCCACTATATGTTCTACTGATGCTGCCGCCAACTCCAGGCTGTGCCATTCAGCCATTATATGGTCTCCTCATGCTACCACAAACTTCAGGCGGTCATTCAGCCACTAAATGGTCTCCTCATACTGATGCCACCTCCAGGCTCTGTCATTGTGCCACCATGTGACATGGGACTGCTTGTTAGAGTTAGACCTTTGTAACAACACATCAGGGACATTAAAACTTTGGAGCGTAATCTCAAATTTCAATTTCAAAATCTTCCATTTCAAATTTTAAAATTCATCTTTTAATCTTAGGGATTGTGAAGCCCTATTGTCTATTCATGCTGCCGCCAGCTCAAAGCTAAGCTATTCAGCCACTTTATGGTTTACTGATGCTCCTGGGCCTGGGACATTACCATAAATCTTCAATTTCAATTTTAAAATTCATCTTTTAATCTTAGGGATTGTGAAGCCCTATTGTTTATTCATGCTTCCATCACCTCCAGGCTGTGCCATTCAGCCACTATATGGTTTATTGATGCTGCTGGGCCTGGGACATTATCTAAAAATATTTAACAGTAGTACTAGCTACCATAAATCCTCAATTTCAATTTTAAAATCCATCTTTTAATCTTAGGGATTGTGAAGCCCCATTGTCTATTCATGCTGTCGCCAGCTCCAGGCTGTGCCATTTAGCCACTATATAGTTTACTGATGCTGCTGGGCCTGGGTCATTACCTAAAACTATTTTGTGGTAGCACTAGCTACCATAAATCTTCAATTTCAATTTTAAAATTCATCTTTTTACCTTAGGGATTGTGAAGCCCTATTGTCTACTCATGCTGCGCCAGCTCCAGGCTGTGTCATTGTGCCACCATATGGTCTCCTTATGCTCCTGGCACCTTAAATTAAACGTAATATTTTAATACATCTAAAATCTTCAATTTAAAATTTCAAAAAATGTCTTTAATCTTCTCTATTGTGAGGCCCTATGGTATTGTCAGGATGTTGCCACCTCCAGACTGGGTCATTCTTCCACTATATGGTCTCCTCGTACTGCCCCCAATTCCAGGCTGTGTCATTCTGCCAGATTATGGTCTCCTCATTCTGCTGCCACCTTTAGGCTCTGTCATTGTGCCGCCATGTGACTTCTTGTTAGATTGGGTCTTGTGGTCATACAGTATTAGTTCAAAGTAAACACCAGGACATTGAACTTGGAAATCTAATATAAATCTTAAATTTTAAAAAATCGATGTAATCTTTTCAAGACTGAGGCCCTATGGTCGTCTACGTCATATTACCTGTGGAATTATCCCAAGAATCCAATGAAACAGCTTTGTGTGATAACTGATAACTGATTAAATGAAACATTGGCACTTTCATAGTCAGGGGGGCGCTAAGAGGCAGTGGCTGGAACTGGTGGTATCTCGCTTGGTGGAGGACCACCAGCTTGATACTCACCAGAATGGGTACCCAAAAAATGAATTCAAATTAAATTAAATTAAAATTACATAAAAAAAATCTCTTTATTCTCTTCAATTTTGACACCATTTGGTCTCCCTGCTGCCACATTGATGCTCTGCAGCAGTGATTCTAATAGCAATGCCCGTAATCTGCATGTCATACTGAATAACAGTATTATTTCAATAACACAGCACACTCCCTATGCGTGTTAGGACAAGGCAATGTGATCTACACCCCTATTGAGGGTCTCTGTTGGCCAGAAATAGCCATTTCCAATAGTGATGCGCCGTGAATAAATTCGCCTGGATCAAATTTTTTAAAAGTTCGCTCATCTCTACTTCTGAAATAAAATCTAAAAAAAAAAAAAACTGGCAAGTGACCACAATTTTGAAACTACACCACTCAAGGAAGGTAACAAGGGGAACAGTGGGTACTTATACCTCACAGGTTTTATGAACAGTTGACCGTAAAATGAAAAATTTGATTTTTTACACTAAAATGCTGGGGTTACCCAATTTTTATCATTTTCACAAGGGGTAATGGGAGAAATTGGGTTACAAATTTTGGAGGGATTTTTCTCCTGACTATGGAAATACATCCACATATGGGGTAACATGCAGGGTGGGCACACAACAAGGCTCAGAAGTGATAGAGGTCTGTTTGCATTTGAGGCCTATGGCATATCAGTAGCTGATGGTTACATTCATTCAGAGGAGAATACAAAAATGAAAAACCCACATGTGACACAATTACAGAAAGTACCCCCCTGAGGAATGGTTATAGGGCTAAACAGGACATTTTGAATGTACAGGTGTTTCCAAAATTTATTTTCCAGGAAGGGATGATGAGTAGTTTGGGAAAATTGCAATTTTCCACCTATACTTTGCTTCATCATTCTGTGAACAACTAACATGTGACTCCGAATTCTCACCTGGAAATACCACAGAGCTCATGAGGGAGAACTCTTCGCATTTGAGGCCAATGTTTCTTAAAGGGGTACTCCCATGGAAAACTTTTTTTTCCTTAAATCAACCGGTGCCAGAAAGTTAAACAGATTTGTAAATCACTTCTACTAAAAAATCTTAATCCTTCCAGTATACTAAAGAGAAATTCAAAAAAGAAATGCATTTCCTCTGATGTCATGACCACAGTGCTCTCTGCTGACCTCTGCTGTCCAGTTCCTAAAATGGACAGCAGAGGTCAGCAGAGAGCACTGTGGTCATGACATCAGAGGAAATGCATTTCTTTTTTGGATTTCTCTTTAGTATACAGCCCCTAAAAAGTACTGAAAGGATTGACATTTTTTAATTTTTAGAAATGATTTACAAATCTGTTTAACTTTCTGGCACCAGTTGATTTAAAAACATTTTTTTTTTCCACGAGAGTACCCCTTTAAGGACCTAACTGACATACATTACACATATTCAGAGGAAAATACAAGAAAGGAACACCCTCATGTGAGCTTATTACAAACAGTACACCCCCTAGGAAAGGTGTATAGGGGGGAAGTGGAGATTTGGAACAGACGAGTGTTTCCTAAATGTATTTTCCAAGAATGGTTGAAGTGACTCTGTGTCCCATGACCCATTTTCTTTTTTTTTTTTTATGGGGGGGATGGGGGCTGCTGTGATATTATCAGGGGTATTGGGAAGGAGTTTTTTTTGGGGGGGTTGGGGATGTTTGGGTTTAAAATTTGGAAGACAATGTACTCTGGACTTCTACATTGGAGTAGAATTCTGGGAAATTAAAATGAGGGAAAAGGATTATAAATGTAGTGCTCCATTGAAGTGTGATACTCCCTAAAGCAATCTTTAATGCAGAGGCCCGGATGATCAGGGCAAGTGTCACATTGAGTGGTGGTGTCCTTCCGTATCCTCCTCCTGTGACACACTCTGCATTTTTTGGGGGGATCGTCTCTTCTTTCCAGTGTAAGGGACCTCACCTGGGAAATGTTGGCCGGGGGCGATCCGGGTGCCCACAGTTCCAGAGGTGCTCTGGCCCACTCTTTGGCAGCCACCAAAGATTAGGGCCTTTAGTACTTCCTCTTGGAACTGCAGGAATGCCCCTTCGTTGTCAGCGTACTGGGACAGTACAAAAGAGTTGTACTTGGCAACCTGTACCATGTAGACTGCAACTTTTTTGTACCATGTCTGTGTTTTCCACATACCGTTATATAGCTTGAGGACTTGATCAGAGAGATCAACTCCCCCCATATACTGATTGTAGTCCATACAATCGGGCTGGTGGACTGCGGTACCTCGCACAGAGACAGGGGTGCTGCCGTTTCCATGAATTGTGGTCAGCATAAGTAAAACCGTCTTATCCTTATACCTGACCAGCAACAGGCTTTCATGGGTAAGGCCATGGGGATAGGTTGGGAGGCCTCTTTGATTCTTCCACACTGTCCACAAGTGACTGTGGATCTGGCGGCAAAGGATATGAAAAGAGGGATACTGGTATAAAAGTTATCCACGTAAAGGTGGTAACCCTTATTCAGCAATGGGTACAAAAGCAAAATTTCCCCCGCTAACACCCAGAGTGGGGGAACATTCTGGGGTTCAATAACGGAATCTCATCCCTCGTATACACTAAACTTGCAAATGTACCCTGAGGTACTCTCACAAAGTTTGTAGAGTTTCACGCCAGACCTTGCCCACTTAGTGGGAATGTACTGGCGGAAGATGAGTCTTCCAGCTGATGAGACTCATCAATAGAGACCTCTCTTCCAGGGACCTCCCTTCCCTTTGGCCCCAAAGTGATCGATGACTGGCCTGATTTTATACAGGCGGGAACAGGTGGTCATGCCGCATTAACAGCATAATGCAAACATTTCCTAAAGGCCTCAAATCGGGGACGTGTTATGGCCATACTTTAGAGTGGGGTCTGGTAGAGGACGTCCCCACTCCATACTGCCTGACACTGTTTTTTTTTTTTTTTTTTTTTTAACTAGGCCCACATGCAGCACGAGGCCCCAAAATGTCCTAATTTCGGCTGCATTGACGACATCAAGTTAAAAAGGAGCCCAGGTTTGCGGCGACAAACTGTTGGGCATGCAGGTTCATCTGGTCAACCATTAGATTGACAAAGTTGTCACTGAAAAAAAAACTAAAATATTCCATTTCAGTGAACGCGACAATGTCAATCATGATTCCCGAGTTGCCAACAAACTCAGGAATAACAGGCTTGTGGTCCGCTTGGAGTCCAGACAAGTTCTCCTGTAGGGGGCACCAATGAACTTGGCCAGGGGGTTTGACTAGTACGAGCGGCACTAGGCTGGGGCAGACCGCGGTGCCCCTGTAGTACCCAGGTCACGCAGCTAAAGGTGCTGCGGACCTGTGGACAGCTGCAGATGGTGCGCCGCAAAAAAAATTATTCTTTCATTTTTTTACACCTAAACTGTCTCTTTTACGGCGATCCCTCGGCAATATGCAGGGATGTCTGCTGAACAATTTCGGCAGGCATCCCAGTCCGGTCCTTGCCTGGCGAGGCGCTGGGACTGGAAATACTCAGGGCGTACAGGTACACCCTTAGTACTTAAGTACCAGGACGTTAGGGCAGACCTGTATGCCCTGCATACTTAAGGTGTTAAATAATAACATTTTCTCCACTGTATCAAAGAAAGAAGAGAAATATACAAGGGTCAGTAATTAAGCATTTTATTATGTATATGCTCACTGTAATGACTCAACACAAAGTTATCAGGCTGCCTGCCACACTTAAATGAAATGGATATAAATTATATATAATTAAATTATTAGAGCAAATTAACATAAACAACAATAAGAGGGAGGCAATGTCTTCTAGCGTCTCAGTTGCTTTTTCTACAGACAGTTGATCGAGTTTCCCAGCACACTGACAACCAAACAGCTTTGGTCACGAGACATTACCTTCTCAGCATGAGGCATGTCTATCAGCAAAAAACAGTTGTAAAAAAAGGAAGTGACTATCTGTATTTATGATATCTGTCTTGCTTACAAACCCATTTACATAATGGATGGGTATCATTAGCAATCCAACAACAAACTAAAAGTACAATGATGAGTTTCATAGGTTCATTAAAATTATATTTCAGAAGAATCATTAGGATCCACCAGACAGTGCGTTGTCTCCAAATAAATGAGATGGAACTAAAGTATTTTCAAGTACTGTAGATTGAAAGAGGGTGAGACAAAAAAAAAAAAAAAATCAAATATATTAAAGCCATAAAGCGCTGGAGACGGCAAAGAAAAGTATTGCAAAAATATTCAATTTACTAGAACAGAGTCGAAATGGCCTTTTAATGATGTGTGCAGCATCCTGAGCGACAGATAATGTCGATCAATATTTCATAATTATCATTCCATTTATGAATGTGCAGTAACAAAATCTGATATAAAGCAGCGGATGTGTATGACTGCTCGTGTCCTTCCTACTCTATTGTATCTTGGACTTGGATACTTGGCTTGGATTTCCCCCTCCCCTTATACATTTGATCACATTAGTCCGGACATGGCAAGCTTATTTTATATACCTATTAGAAGAAGTGGTAACATTTGTGGTTGAGCTGCCCTAATAATAAAGCCTCCCCATATTTCATATTTCTGGTAAATGTACGTCTTTAAAGGTTGAATACATTGGCGTTGAACCATCCCTTCTTGAGACTGTCTCTCTTATAATGACTGAAGTTTCCATAATATTTTGTTTGTTGTCTCTTTTAAAAATAGCGATTGACATCAAGGATGAGATGAATAACTGTTATTTTCTGAATGGCATCTCACATCCGATGGAGGTTACAGTAAAGAGGTTTGCTTTCCTGGATGTCAGATACTTCACTTCCAATGCACAATGTCAGATAGACCTTCAAAGTAAATAGAAACATTCTTTCTTCGTCATTATTGTTCTCTACTTGATGTGTCAGGAACTTTCCTCTCCTGTTAAGTATGCTGAACTGACATAGAAGATGGTGTATACCACCAGAATTGTTCAATACATACTGACTGTGCAACCTTGCATGTATATTTCGGCTTTGGCCAGGGCAGGGATAAGGGGCCAGCATGGAAGGCAGCCATAGGTAGGAAAGTGCAAGTTTGTTAAAAAATAAAAATTCAATCAACAGTTGCCATTGCACCATTTATTTCCACTATTGACATCTCTTATTATCACCATTTAATGATACTGCACAAGTTCATTGATAATGAATGATGCTGTCAGTGATAGTGAGGTTTGGATGCTCATGGGGGCAGCTGGGGCACCAATCCTCCCATCTGCCTAGGCCCCTTTCACAAAGCAGAACTGTATACACAGTACCCCTATAGCAGTACACAAAGGCTGTACAGTTCACTAGTCCAGAGCTCTATGGCAGTGCTTTCAATACTGGCTGCAATCCTGGCGGCCATCCCCAGGTGTGTGACTGGGCGGTCTAGACCCACAGCAGCAGCCATTGTTGCAACCTGTTTTAAAGTGGCCATGGCACCAGGTGCCTATTTAAGATCAGCAGCATGGGCCACAGCCACCTTAATGAGCTGCAGTGGCTGCTGGTACTGACGATTGACAAACCTGACGTCACGCCGAGAAGCGGAACAGGAGGTCGTCATTTGTCAGTGCTGTGCAAAGGACGTCACTCATCAGTCCCTCTGAGACAACAAACCCTGCAGCTGAACCAAGGGGACATAGGTCTTGTGAGAAATGCAGTGGCACAGTGGAGGATCAGAGGGAGAAGTAGAGGGGGAATGATGATGTATTTGGAGTGATACATAAAGGGGGATATTGAAATGGCCAGGGGGGATAAAGGAGGTGATAAAACGACACAAAGGGGTAGTAGCCACATTTTTAATAATTATTCTAGATACTAGTATCACTTTGAGAATCATCGGACACAAGGCGTGATACGTGCAATTGGTAGCACAGCGAGAGATGTGTCACCAAACTATACATGTCTCAAAAGGGTGTCACCAATGTGAAAAGTTTAGAAAGCTCTGCTCTATAGCTTTAGCATGTTACCACACAAAATTCATTTGGTGTCCTACATATGGATTTATTCTACCCTATACACAAATGTCATTCTTAATTTTGTTACTGTATCAAAGCTGGGGACCAGGTGGGCTGGAGAGCAGTGAGGAACCTAGTATTTAAACTCCCATCCCAAAAGCACCAATTCCTTTTCTCATCTCCTTGGTGTAGGGACTATTCCGTGTGTACCTAATCTTATCCTAGGGTGCACAATGTGACTGATCGCAGAACAGGGCTTAAAGGAGGCTTCCCACCCCCCTTTGCCTTAGACGGTCGCAAAGCCAAAAGCAGCTGAAGAAGTGGAGTTATGTAATTGACTTTAATGGGAGTTGAGCAAACAGTTCAGCCTTGCGAGCTACGCTGCTTATGTAACTTCTGGAGCACCACAAGTGGCCACAAACAGGTGAGAGGGGACCAGGTAGCCAAAATTAGTAGACTATCCATTTAAAGGGGTACTCCAGCCCTAGACATCTTGTCTCCTATTTAAAAGATAGGAGATAAGATGCCTGATTGCGGGGGTTCCCCGCAATCTCTCATGCTGCACCCCCTATCATCACCCTCACAGAGCGAAGATCGCTCCATGTCTGATGACTCGCATTAACAGGGCCGGAGTATCATGACATCACAGCTCCACCCCCTTATGATGTCACCCACCACCCCCTCAATGCAAGCCTATGAAAGGGACGAGACGGCCGTCAAGCCCCTTCCCATAGACTTGCACTGAAGGGGCGAGGCTCTTCGCTCCGTGAGGCTGATGATAGGGGGTGCTGCATGAGAGATTGCGGGGATCCCCAGCAACGCGACCCCGCAATAAGACATCTTATCCCCTATCCTTTGGATAGAGGATAAGATGTCTAGGGCCAGAGTACCCCTTTAAGTCTTCAGCCCTGTGGGTAAATTGCTGAGCTATGCCAACAAAATGTTGTTGTTATCATATATTCTGCATACAGAGACAAGAATATATATTCAGTAAAGACAGGAAGATAAGGTGGGGTGGGAAAGAGGAAATTGCTTCTATACATTTACCTCATACTAAAGGTATTCTGGAAATATCTGTCCTGTTCTCAGCAGTAGCCAATGTGTCCAGAGGAGGAACACAGCTTCAGTTACTTCATCTGTTGTACTCATCTTTATCATTACAATATAATTCACCAACCTGTACCTCTCCAGCTGGCACACAACTACAACTCTCAGCATAAGTGTTGCACAACAGCTATAAAGCTACAGGTTGAAGACCATTGGTATAAATCATTGGATCTGTATAGTAGGGAGCTGTCTGCAGGTTTGGCAGTCCCTCACTCTTGATACAAACATATTGCTTATGTTGCTTTCAGCTTCGTGTCAGCATCCAAATCTAACAACATTTAATACCACAAAAAAATCCAGATGGCATTACATAGAGCCAAGAAAAATCTGGTTGGCTGACACAGTAAGTAATGTGTACCTGCACATTTCAGTATTATATTTATTATTCTGCTTTCCCTCAATCATATGGGCTCGGTACCCTTGTGGTTTTTCATTAGTGATGAACATATGACATGAGAGTTGCAAATAAAGGCCCTTTGCCACATATACAGTATATGTATCTTGTAGTGAATTCAGAGATATATTTACTTTTTAACTCTTTGAGGTAGCATAATAATTTGGTAATAACTCACTAGTTATAATATTGCATTAGTCCAAATTGTAATCCAGTGCCTCTACTCATATTCCTTAATGTGGATTTTCTGTTTTCTAAATTAGTGTTTCCTAAACCAGTGGGTCAGGTGCTAAGTGTGACATTGAGGCACCATGCATGTGGCTCACCAGCTGGAATCTGCAGGTATTGTTGGACACTAGGGACTTGGTACTCCAGTTAAAAGCACATAATAGACTTAACACTAGAATAAAAGTCATATCAATTGCTTAAACCTTTAAATGGGATTTCTCATATCAACAACCCTTTGTTAACTGGAAGCTGGTCTAGCTTCTGGGCTGTAAACTGGGAAAGTCACATTTGAGCTTCAGACATATTTTCTCATTTTATCCGCTATCCATAGGATAGGTAGGGGATAACTAGTAACTCTATGTGAGTCCAGTCCCCCTGACAATCCCAAAAATGCCGTAACATTAGAGCCCTGAATAAACCACTAACCCAGTGAGCTACGCACGGTCAGCCACCACACCATTTATTCTTTATGAGCCTTCTAAATGCTGCCAAGTGCAGCATTTATTTGGGGGTCTAATATTACATTGTTCAGGGGATCATCAGGGGTCTGAGCAAGTGGGACCCATACTGAGCCGAAAATAATCACCTAACCTATGGATAAAGGATAACTTGATGAAATTAGAAACCCCTGTTAAAGTTCAGTTTAGTAAAATGTATCCCCTATGCAAAGGATAGGAAATAAGTGTCAGGTCACAGTGGGTGCGACTCCTGGGACCCACAGCAATTTCCAGCCTGGCAGTGGTGAACACGCCACCTCTATTTACCTCTATGAGAGAGCCAGAGATACACAAGTTTTCCTGGAGATGCATGGAAGGCACGTGCCAACCTCCACCTCATGCACAAGGAGAGCTGGAGCAGCATGGAGGAGATTGCGAGGGGTCTTAGGAGTTGGAAAAACCAACCCCTATCGATCTGACACTTATCCTTATTCACAAAATGTCTCAGTTGATAAATTCATTACCACTGCGTAAGACTAACCTTAACAGCTGGTCTGTACACACTTAAAAAAAAAAAAGTGTAACCCAAAAAGGTGAAATGGGGTGCAGGGCTGCACTAAATGTGCGAGTAATATACACACAAAAACTGTTCTAAAGACAATGATGAATGCCCCCCACCCACCCACCAACCAATGTGTGCAGCTGAAGTTTGTTATCATGATAGGTATACTGTCTCTATATTTCCCTACTGTGACCTATGAAGACACAGTTAGTACTTTTTTGTTTTTTTGGCACTGTAGCACTACCACTCTGTAGCTACCTGCATATGATATAGGGACAGATAGTATTCATTAGCTGCTATATTCAAGTGCTGCTGTTTCTAAGTGCATTGGAGAGATACTGCAACATCTGTGTTTCTGCTGACCACTGCTTGAGAACAGGTAAGGAATTTGTTCCAGTGATTGGTATTGCGTGTTTGCTAATGAGCCTAGCTCATTAAAGGGGTACTCCGCCCCTAGACATCTTATCCCCTATCCAAAGGATAGGGGATAAGATGTCATATCGCCGCGGTCCCGCTGCTGGGGACCCCCGGGATTGCCGCTGCAGCACCCCGCTGTCATTACTGCACAGAGTGAGTTTGCTCTGCACGTAATGACGGGCAGTACAGGGGCCAGAGCATCGTTACGTCACGGCCCGCCCCCCTCAATACGAGACTATGGGAGGGGGCGTGGCAGTTGTCCCTGCCATAGACTTGTATTAAGGGGGTGGGCTGTGATGTCACGAGGGGCAGAGCCATGACCTCACATTGCTCCGTCCCCTGTATTGCCCGTCATTACACGCAGAGCAAACTTGCTCTGTGCAGTAATGACAGCGGGGTGCCGCAACGGCGATCCCGAGGGTCCCCAGCAGCGGGACTGCGGTGATCTGACATCTTATCCCCTATCCTTTGGATAGGGGATAAGATGTCTAGGGGCGGAGTACCTCTTTAAGTTGTTAGAAAATGTCGTGCCCATTTACAAGAAAGGTAGTAGGGAGGAGCCAAGCAACCATAGGCCAGTAAGTCTGACATCAATAGTGGGGAAATTAATGGAAACCCTATTAAAGGATAGGATTGTAGAACGTCTAAAATGCCATGGATTGCAAGATGAAAAATAACATGGTTTTACTTCAGGGAGATCATGTCAAACAAATCTTTTTGATTTTTTTACTGGGTGAATAAAATAATAGATGGTGGAGGGGCAGTAGACATCGCATATCTAGATTTTTGTAAGGCTTTTGACACTGTCCCACATAGAAGACTTATCAATAAACTAAAGTCATTGAGCTTGGACTCCCATATTGTTGAGTGGATTAGACAGTGGCTGAATGACAGACAACAGAGGGTTGTGGTCAATGGAGTATATTCAGAGCAAGGTCCTGTTACCAGTGGGGACCTCAGGGATCTCTACTGGGACCAATTTTGCTTAATATCTTCATTAGTGACATCGCAAAAGGTCTCCATGGTAAGGTGTGTCTTTTTGCTGATGACACAAAGATATGTAACAGGGTTGATGTTCCTGGAGGAATACGCCAAATGGAAAATAATTTAGGAAAACTAGAAGAATGGTCAGAACTATGGCAACTGAAATTTAATGTGGGGTGCAAGATAATGTAACTGGGGTGCAAAAAGCCTGAGGCAGAATATAGAATATTTCACACAGTCCTGACCTCAGTATCTGAGGAGAGGCATTTAGGAGTAATTATTTCAGAAGACTTTAAGGTAGGATGCAGCAGGAAATGCTAGCAGAAAGCTTGGATGTATAGGGAAAGGTATAAGCAGTAGAAAGAGTAGAAAAAGAGAAGTGCTCTCTTTCTACAGAACACTGTTGAGACCTCACTTGGAGTATTGTGCACAGTGCTGGAGGCTGTATCTCCAAAAGGATATAGAAACTCTAGAGAGAGTTCAGAGGTGAGTTACTAAACTAGTCCATGATTGCAGGATACAACTTACCAGGAAAGGTTAAAGGACCTTAAAATGTATAGCTTGGAAGAAAGAAGAGACAGAGGGGATATGATAGAGACTTTTAAATACATAGAAGGAATCAACACGGTAAAGGAGGAGAGCATTTTTAAAAGATGAAAAACTACCACAAGAGGACATTGTTTTAAAGTAGAGGGGCAAAGGTTTAAAAGTAATATCAGGAAGTATTACTTTACTGAGAGAGTAGTGGATGCATGGAATAGCCTTCCTGCAGAAGTGGTCGCTGCAAATACAGTGAAGAAGTTTAAACATTCATGGGATAAGCATAAGGCTATCCTTCATATAAGATAGGGTGAGGGACTATTCATAGTATTCAGATTATTGGGCAGACTAGATGGGCAAAATGGTTCTTATCTGCTGACACATTCTATGTTTCTATTGCTGCCCTATCTCTCCCTGTAAATATTGTAACCCGGATAGTACTGTTTCCTTGTTTCTCCCTGTAAATGATGTGTGTACTATAGTCCTGATCCCCTGCACCTTCCTGTAAATGATGAAGAGACAGAAAGTACTGCCCCCTGTCTCTTCATGTATATAATTAATTCAGAATCTATGAGAAAATAAATGTTTCCATGCCTGATTGTATACTGAATTATGGAGGCAGAAAAAATGTGTCACTGTGCAGTAGTGCCAGAGTTACACTTGAAGTCCCTGTGGCTCTGTAGTATAGAAATGTAAGGACTTTATACACTACTATACCGCTTCTGAGTTCATGAAGCCTTACTCACCAAGCTGTTATACTGCACAATCGAAAAGGGTAAAAATAAAAATATTTGTTCTGCTACAACTATAGGTATATTAATATAAAAGTTCCATATTGAATTGTATGTTGAATAAAAACTACTCTAAATCCGACAAATGGAGACAAATGAAAATATACTGTTACACTGAAAGAGCATACAAACAGTGATAGAAAATGTTTAAACATTGTATCAGATATTCTCAAATCTAAAGCCTTCTTCTTTATTGCAAACTTAATTTGAGTCTAACATAATTTAATATACATTCTACGGCACATAGCATTTCACTATTACGGGTCATTTTCCAGTCCAATAAAAAGGCGTCACCTGTAGGCTAAACTTCTCAGAATGTATTCCTGTTTCATGTAAAATGCAAATAAGGTACAAATCTAAATCACAACAAACTCAACTCGCCAATAGAATAATTAATTAAACCAAAGGGAATAGCAAGACGGCCGCAGGGAGACTGACTCTGCATGCCTTAGTTCAGGGGAAAGATACTAAGTGTATTGATCTTAAATATTTCATTTTATGTGCAACAATTATTAAATGACAGTAGTGACCGTTCCAGGCAAATTCATTATCCTCTGACACAAGACTCATGTTTATATGCAGGGCTGGAAATCTAATGAGGTCTCCTGCCTCTGCTTTGTTTCAAGTCTAGTAATTGTCATTTCAAGAAAACATGGTAGACATGTTGGTTCTTTTTTAGAGCACATTTTCAAATATTTATCTTATTATCTGAAAAATATATAATTAGATTATTTATAATAATAAGAACAACAGCAATCATAATTGTAGTATAAAAAGTTAGAAAAATACATTATATATTTATTAGCATAATAATAGTAGAAAAACTAACCGTTTATATATAGAGTCATACGAGACCAGATACATATAATAAATAGTAGTATAGAACATTTTGAAAATAATAGAAATTAATAAAACAATGCTACCACTACCATTATTATTATAACAACAATATTATTACTACTACTACTATTATAACAATCTTACTACTACTACTGTAACACTCATGTTTCAGAAGACAGGAACCCATGTGGATCTGCTGGACCTGTGTGGCAGATGACTCGCCTCATACCAGGGAGCGGAGTCTAAGGTGCTGCTGGTTTTTTATCAGAGCCTGCCGAAAAGCGGGATTGACTTGCAGTGGCAGGGGGCACCCAGGTCGCTACCCCTGGAACAGCTCGACTACACAGGTGGCTGAGGAGATGCGAGGCACAGGAGGGATAAGACAGCTCGTAGTCTGGATAGCAGAAGGTGAGGGCAGGCGGCACGTTGCGTCGTCAGGACATAGCAGGAGGTCAATAGGCAGGCGACAGAGAAGCAAGGTCGGGTCACAAAGCGAAGGATCAGATACACGGCAAGGCAGAAACAGGAATGCTTTCTCTCAGGCTCAAGGCAACAAAGATCCGGGATGGGAGTGAGGAGGGTGGAGGAATATATAAATGAGCCACAGGTCAATTACACTAATGAGCACACTGGCCCTTTAAATCTTAAAGCTCCGGCACACGTGCCGGAGCAATGAGACAGAGGCTGGGGCAGGAGAAGCACCAGGTGAGTGACGGTCTGGGGCTCACATGCGGGCGCGTCCCGCGATGCGAGTCCCAGCCCGCCGGCAGCAGCAGGTAACAGGACCATGTGCGGCCGGAGCACATAACGTAATAACTACTACTACTACTAATCATCATCATTATTATGGTATTTTCATTCTTATTAAGTTATTTTATTTTTATTTGTTATCATCATTACAATTATATTCTTCCTCATATTAGTTGAAGTGTGCCATAGAGACACGTCAGAGATTTGTATCGGTGGAGACCCCCTACAGTAGCATGCAGCTGCACACGCTGTGCCCCTAAATCTCTTTTATGCACAGCTAAAAAAAGATTTACAATGAGAGTGTATGGAAGTCTAGCAATATGTGGGGATTTCACAACCCTGCTGTGTCAGCCCACATTTAATATTTTATATAATGGAAACCATCAATGGGTTCTGATTGGGGTCATGTGATGTGGGAAAAATGCTGATACTGAGGAATAGACCATAGCAGGAATGGTAAGAATATACATTTCAGTTTCCAATGTACAACAGTTAGAGGGGATGACTGGCCTTTTCTCCTGTACTCACTTTCCATATTATCCTACTGCAATAGTGTAGGGTGAACTAGAAAAAGAAGCAGGAACACCTGTCATTTTTTACAGGAGACCCTATTTCTGTACAGTGAGCAATGATGTGCTATGCATCACTGCTTACTGTCTGGCAATCTCTGCCATCCTTATTGCTAATCTACTGGGTGACAGTATAGCTATTGTGAGTCTTTTGGAACAATTCCTAAACAATAAACTATGGGATGTTATGTAGTTGTATCTTATTGTATGCAACAATCTTCTATAGGTTTGTAGGATCCAAGATTCAAGTTATCAGGGCCGGCAGTACCACCTTTAGTAGTGATATAGCATTAAAGCCATTCCTGGCACAGGATACTTCATACATGTCTTTAATAAATATTTCAATAAGAAACCAAATGGGTAATAATTTTACATATTGTATTGTGTTTTATTACGGCAGAAGTAGTTTTTCTGTTATTCTCATGCTATCATTATTTTTTTGGAAAGTATAACAAAATTCCAAGAAAAATTGCTTTGCTCAGCCAGATCTATGCCATATATGTAAATGCTTGAGTCAATTAGTGGATACGAGTAGAACTGTGTCTTGCCAGATTGAGCTATATGGACAATCTGGAATAACAGATGCCTACGTGGCTCAAACAGTATTCTGTATCCCCGGTACACTTCCTAATCACTATGTAAATGCAGTTATGCTTGAATAAGACGTGTGTCAGTGTTAAAAGAGCAATGTTTTGTTTCACATGAAGTTTGAGATAATAAATATAAAAGTCGTCCAGATTACTCCCCATTTTCAGTATGAGAGATGAGAGCTGGAAAGTGTTTCACTTCTGCTATTTCCATGACCCTAAACTAATTCTCCACTGTAGAGGTCAGGTTAATATGAGCTCTCTCACAGATGGTCTCTATTTCTGGCTCAAATTAAAACTCCCCCCCCCCCCCCCCTGAAACTTTTTTTTTTTTTTACCAAAAATCAATCTTTTCATATAAAATATTGGATTACTGAAAAGAATTTAAAGGGAAAGGGTTACCAATATATTTTTTCTACTAATTAATATTATAAAATTAGATACTGATACATATTCTTCTCATCTGTTTTGATTTTCTGACTGTAGACTTGTTTTATTCTATTTTATGTACATGATTATGGGGACCGCCATATTTCTTTTGTTCTTTTTAGCATGATTTAGAGATGTGCTTTACAACAGCCCCATGAACCTTAGGAACCTATAGTCTGGATGTCTCTAAGCATGCCTTGTGACCTATGAAAAGGAGCAAGAAGAAGGAGAATGGAGGGAATTGTCTATCACCTACTGTGAGTGGTGGGTCCAATGTTACCTAAAATATATATATTTGTTACTTTTCATTATAAACCTGAATGTGGTAATAATGAGGTGATAGGTAAAAAAAAAAAAAAAAACACAATCTTTACTCAACAGGCAGTGTCATGTACTTTACTAGTAAACAAAAGGTGCATAACACTCTCTAAGAACACAAAAGGCCTTGTATAATATGGTTAGGTCACCAAGGATCACCAAGTATCTATGGATAAAAATAATTAATAATTCTGTAGCAACAGGATGCATGGGGGCATTATATGTGAGGGGCGCATGCGGCCCAGCCTCACCCAGCCTCTACCTCCAGTGGTCCCCAGATAATTTGAGTTTGAGCCCCCTGTTTTTATGGGCAATAAACTTCAAGCAATACATAAGTCCCTGACTCTACTTTTCATGCATAGGAGACTTTATGGCAGCACATGGAGGTCATTGAGTGCATTTCTCTGCTGCCAAATAGCCTCAAGGTCATGTAAGAAGATATTGCATGCACAAGAATTCAGCTGGTTGTAATATATATATACTATATAAATAATAGATGTATAACAGCTATGTGGAACTGGTCTATGAAATATTATAGAACTGAAAAAAAAAATAATAAACATACACACTGAAGCAGATGCAGATATCTAAAAGATAGCAAGTGGATCCCCTGTTGCATTAAACCAGTAATTCCATAAGTAGGTGGACTAAAAATTGTGATGCACCAGTGTATTATTCTATCATCAGGCTATATGCAGTTTTTAAACTAGTACAGAATGTTTTAAAGTTTTTGTCTGTTATGCTTTATCTTTAAATATTGCAGCTGTCATGCTGAAAACATTGGGCTTACACTTTTTGTCAGCTTATGCTGTGTACACTGAGGGTACGATCAGCAGTAGACATGAACGATCATACAATAAATTCAAAGATGGACAACTACAAAGTCAGTTTTTATTTGTCAGAATTTTACTGATTTACTGAAAAAGTGTTCAGTGTTCAAAGTGTTCAGGTTGCATTGAACAGTCTGGTATGACTCTTTGAATGTAGCACTATTTATTTTTTTCCCAGCAAAATGAATGGAGAATAGTAAAGTTCAGACAAATACAAATATATATTGTATTCACCAGTATTAGAGATGAGCAAATCGAAGTTGACGAACCCGAATTCGTTACGAATTTCATGAAAAATTTGATTTGCAACGAATGCGAATATCGCCGCGATTCGATCGCGCAAATCACTTCATTAAACTCCATTTTACAGCGTTCCAGGCTATTAGAGACCTAAGATGGCGGATCCACATGTGAGTACATGGGGCAGGGGATTATGGGAGGGCGGGAAATAGCGGACGGAATTAAAGTAGGCGGGTTGACCCTGAATCACATGTGAGATGCAGCCTATCAGTGTTCACTGACCCCTGTGATGTCACAGCCCCTACATAATCGTCAGCCATCTTGCCTCTCTTCATTTCATCTATGCACTCAGATAGAGAGGACGGGACTGCGTGTGTGTGAATAGCTCATACCACAGTGTTACACTGCAACTGCTAGTCACATCAGCATTAGGGAAAGGCAGGAGTGCAGAGTGCTTTGCCATTCACACTGAGAAGGATCATTGATTGCTAAACCTCCAATTCACATTATTGAGCATTGCAGCAGAGAGGGGCAGATACCTGTCAGCTGCCTCATACAGATCTCCAAGCTGCCTGAACTTTCTGAAGCATCTCATCTCCTAATTTTTCAGCCCAATTGAGTTGTTTTTTTTTTGCTCCACAAATCTTCTGCTGCTCAGAATTGTGTGACAGAGTGCAATTTAGGGTTTAATCCCAGTATTTTTTGTTTTTTTGTGGTGCTGCACTGTTGGGTCCTGCTGCTGTTCAGAAATACGTGATTGTTCAGTGGACTGTAGTGCATTTGTACCATTTTGTACCTGTTAATCTGTCAAGGGGCTACATACTGTGCAAGTCCAAACAATAGTATTCACCGGCTGTTTTATTTTATTTATTTTTTTAAATACAGAGTTTTTTCTGCGTATAGTTACGCATATTACTGCCCTCATCAGTGCATACTGCATAGGTACATCCAAGTATTGTACCATTTAGTTCCTGTTAAGCTGTCAAGGTGCCCCATACCGTCAAAGTCCAAACAATAGTATCCACCGGCTGGTGTTTTACAAAAATACAGAGTTTTTTCTGCATATAGTTACGTATATTACTGCCCTCATCAGTGCATACCGCATAGGTACATCCAAGTATTGTACCATTTAGTACCTGTTAATCTGTCAAGGTGCTCTATACCGTCAAAGTCCAAACAATAGTATCCACCGACTGGTGTTTTACAAAAATACAGAGTTTTTTCTGCGTACAGTTACGCATATTACTGTCCTCATCAGTGCATACCGCATAGGTACATCCAAGTATTGTACCATTTAGTACCTGTTAATCTGTCAAGGTGCTCTATACCGTCAAAGTCCAAACAATAGTATCCACCGACTGGTGTTTTACAAAAATGCAGAGTTTTTTCTGCGTACAGTTACGCATATTACTGCCCTCATCAGTGCATACCGCATAGGTACATCCAAGTATTGTACCATTTAGTACCTGTTAATCTGTCAAGGAGCTCCATACCGTCAAAGTACAAACAATAGTATTAACCGGCTGGTGTTTTTTCTGGCCATAGTTGCGCATCTTACTGCCCTCAACTGTGCATACCGCATACGTACATCCAAGTAGTGTACCATCTTGTACCTGTTAATCTGTTAAGGGCCTACATACTGTGAAAGGACAGCCGTAAGTAATCACCTGCTGCTGTTCTAGACAAATACTGTTTAAAGAGTAGTGTAGCATATTGTAATACCCTCATAAATGCACTAAGTATGTCAGGCAGAGAAGTGCCAGGACGTGAACAGAGGAGTGGCAGAGGCCTAAATACTTCAGGCAGAGTTGGCAGCAGACTTGGGGCGAGTGGCAGCAGGAGTCGCAGCGAGAGACCTGAGCACCCGTTATCAGCCAGCGGTCGTGTCTCCACCAGCAACCCTTCTGTCGTCGTCGATTGGTTAACACGCTCATCCACATCATCACAAGTGACATCTGACACCCTCAGTCAACAGTCGGTGGGTTCCTCAGACACAACCCTCAGTTGGCATGGCCCGGGCATGTCCTCCCATTGCCTTTGTCCTATTCTGTTCCCTCTCCTAAAGAAGTATCTTATGCTGTGGGTTCAGCTCCACTATTTACTGAGGACGATCTAATAGAGGACAGTCAGCAGCTACTAGACAGCCAAGAAGGGGAGGAGACATGCGCCGCTTGCTCCGCTAGGCGGCCAAGTAGTGATGCGGAGAGTGACGTGGGAGGCGGTGTTGCAAGTGTTCAGGGTCCTGAAGCAGACACTGTTGGGGAACCTGAGGAGGACATCAGTGACGTGCACACACCTGTTGATGATGATGAAGCCGATCGCAATTGGGAGCCGGGTGCAGAAGGGGCTTCATCATCATCAGGAGAAGAGAGTTGCAGGTTGCCCTTGAGGCAGCAAGGCGGTAGCACGGTTGGCAGTCAGAGTGGTGGCAGGAGTGGAAATTCAGGAGCCAAACGTGCCCGGGGGAGACCACCTGCTTAGCGGCAGCCTACCTTTTCGGGAGGTAGTGGTAGTGGTTCCTGGAGACCGCACCAGAAAAGTCAATTAGTGCAGACTGCGGGTGGGAAAATAAGCTATTCGGTGGTGTGGAAGTTTTTCATAAGGCATCCGGAGGAGGTTCACGTAGCCACATGCAAGATCTGTGGGCAGAAGGTGAAGCGTGGCCAGGGTAGCAATGTCGGCACTATGGCCCTGCATCAACACATGCTTCGCCACCATAAAGCGGCCTGGGAGAACCGTGGCTCCGATGTAGTGGTCCAGCCTGCTGCATCACCCAGTGGCCATCCGCTCGCTCCTTCATCCAGCCAAGGCTCCACCACCTCAGCCGAAGGGAGCTGTGTGTCAAACCCTCCTTCTGTCGCTCCTGCTTCTCCAGCTTTTAATCAGCCATTCTGCCAACATTCCATCAACGAAGCCAAGTCCAAGAGACAACAGTATGCGCCCACTCATCCAACAGCGCAGAAGTTGAATGTGCTCCTGTCCAAGTTGCTGGTGTTGCAGTCCCTCTCTTTTGAAGTGGTGGACTCTGCACCTTTCAGAGAATTGATGGCTTGTGCCGAGCCGAGGTGGAGAGTCCCAAGCCATAATTTCTTTGCGAAGTCAGTACCAGCCCTGCATAAGTTTGTACAAGAGAAGGTGGGCCAGTCCTCGAGCCTGTCGGTGTGTTCAGCGCCGACGTGTGGAGCTGTTACTACGGGCAGGGACAATACTTGTCTTTTACGGCCCACTGGGTAAATGTGGTTCCTGCACAGCCACAACAGCAACATGGACAGGTCACACCTCTTCCTCCTCCACACTCTCGCTCCCAAGCAGTTGGTCCTGTTACAGTGTGCGATGCCGCCTCCTCATCCTCCACCGTGTCCTTGGCCTCCACTGCACGTCCAAATCTCGGTGGCCCTTCATCTTACCATGTGTGTAGGGCACGGCGGTGTCAAGCTGTTCTTCACATGGTTTGCCTTGGCGATCGGAGTCACACAGGGGAGGAACTGCTAAAGTTCATTTGTAAAGAAATCCGAGTATGGCTTACTCCACGAAATCTGGAAATGGAAACCATTGTGACCGACAATGGGAAGAACATCGTGTCCGCGCTACGATAAGGAAGTGTGAAACATGCGCCCTGCATGGCACACGTGTTGAATCTGGTTGTCAAGCACTTCCTCAAGTCTTCACCCCATTTGCAAAACATCCTAAAAATGGCAAGGAAACTGTGCATGCACTTCAGCCACTCGTACACCGCCAAGCACACCTTCCTTGAGCTGCAGTGTCAGAATGGTATCCCACAACATAGTCATATTTCTTGATGATCCAAGCAGATAGGAGTACTCCCCTGTGACACCTGCCGTTTGCTGAGGCCCTTTGAGGAAGCCACATTATTTGTAAGTCGCTTGGATTACGCCATGAACGACGTAATTCCACTCCTACATTTCCTACAACAAATGATTGAAACCATGGCTGGTCACGGCAATAGAGACGTTGCGCCTACATCTCAAGGCTACATGAGCCCTGTGGGGGCTGAACTGGAGGAGGAGGAGGATGAGGAGCAGAGTGGAGCACAGTTTAGGTTGGATGAGATGGCCGGTGTTTCTAGTCATCGGACAGGAGAGGATGGGCAGGACCAGCCAGAGGAGCTGGAGGGTTATGAGGAAGGCGAGACATAGGACCCAGACACACCGTGGCAGTATGCAGTGGAGATGGAGGCAGGTAGTCCCTCCGAGTCACTGGCGACAATGGAACGATGCATGCTCAGTTGCTTGCGTAGTGATCCCTGAATTGCCACAATTCGTCAGCGGGATGACTTCTGGATCTCCACCTAATTGGACCCTCGCTACCGTCCCAGAATGGGGGCCTTTTTTACACCCACTGAGAGGGAGGACAAACTGACCTACTACAGAGAGATTCTATGTAGTCAGTTGGCCGTTGCCTATCGGCCACATGGTCCGTCCACTCGCAGGTCTGACTCGGGGGGCCCTCTGCGCTCACCTTCCACTGCCATGGCTGCTGGGGAGGGGTGGCAGGAGCAGTACCAGCTCAATCAGCAGCAGCCTGAGTCTACAGTCGCTGATGAGTAGCTTTCTTCACCCGCATAGTGAAGCAACTCCTCAGCAGCAGGTAGACATGGAGCAGGACCTGAACCAGCAGGTGGTGGCATACCTTGACATGACCAATGCCAACAACTATTGAAGATCCGCTGGACTTCTGGGCAGCCAAACTTGATTTATGGCCGCAAGTAGCAGAGTTTGCCCTGGAAAAGCTGTCCTGCCCGACCAGTAGTGTGCCATCAGAGCGGGTGTTTAGTGCGGCCGGGGCCATAGTCACCACAAGGCGAACTCGTCTGTCCACTAAAAATGTGGAGAGACTGACGTTTGTCAAGATGAATCAGGAATGGATCAGCCAGGATTTCCAGCCACCAATGCCAGATGCCTCAGAGTAGATTGACAATGCTGATACACCAACATTTCCCAATTATGGTTGGTTATGAAACCCTCTTGGGTTATCAATTAGGGTTATGAAACCCTCTTTGGTACTGCCATTGCCTGCTCCTGGCTCATCCTGTGTCTTTCAGGAACTACTTGCCTCATTGATGCTTCTGGCCTTGGGCCTTTAATTTTTGGAAGTTTAGCAGTAGCTAAATACATGTTTAATGCAAATGTCAACATTGATCTTTAAATGTAAGGGGTTATGAAACCCTCTTGGGTACTGCGAATGCCTGCTCCTGACTCATCCTGTGTCTTTCAGGAACTACTTGCCTCCCTGATGCCTCAGGCCTTGGGCCTTCAATTTTTGGATGTTTAGCAGTAGCTAAATACATGTTTAATGCAAATGTCAACATTGATCTTTAAATGTAAGGGGTTATGAAACCCTCTTGGGTACTGCGAATGCCTGCTCCTGACTCATCCTGTGTCTTTCAGGATCTACTTGCCTCACTGACGCTTCTGACCTTGAGCCTTTACTTTTTGGATGTTTAGCAGTAGCTAAATACATACTTAATGCAAATGTCAACATTGATCTTTAAATGTAAGAGATTATGAAACCCTCTTGGGTACTGAGAATGACTACTCCTGACTCATCCTGTGTCTTTCAGGAACTACTTGCCTCCCTGCATGCCTCAGGCCTTGGGCCTTCAATTTTTGGATGTTTAGCAGTAGCTAAATACATGCTTAATGCAAATTTCAACATTGATCTTTAAATGTAAGGGGTTATGAAACTCTCTTGGGTACTGTGAATGCCTGCTCCTGACTCATCCTGTGTCTTTCAGAAACTACTTGCCTCACTGACACTTCTGGCCTTGGGCCTTTAATTTTTGGAAGTTTAGCAGTAGCTAATACATGCTTAATGCAAATTTCAACATTGATCTTTAAATTCTCGGCGCTCTGCCAGGGCCTTCTCCTATCCCGCCGAGGATGATCCGAGGACCTCACTAAACCATCCAATCAGTAGTAGAGACATGCGGTGTGTACAACGGGCAAGGACTTAATGAACCCGAGCTTATGATCCGCACTTAGTTGTGATTCTTCTTTCCTGGCAAATAATTGCAATCCCTGATCCCTATCGTGAACAGGGTTCAGCGGGTTACCCGCACCTGTCGGTGAAAGATAGACACACGCTGGTCCGTTCAGTGTAGCGCGCGTGCAGCCCTGGACATCTGAGGGCATAACACACCGGTTATTGCTCGATCTCGCGATTGATTGTGCAATGTAAGGGTTTATTAATGCCTCTTGAGTACTGCTGATGCCTACTCCTGACTGCTCCTGTGTCTTTCAGGAACTCCTTGACTTCATGATGCTTCTGGGCTTGGGCCTTTAATTTTAGGATTTTTGAAATACATACATACATGCTTAATTTAAATTTCAACATTTATGGTGCAATGTATGGGGTTATTAAACACTCTTGGGTAGTATTTCTTTTTAAAATTTTCTGATAATTATCACTGTAATAAACTTGAATTTCCCAGAATAATAACCATTACACTATTGAACGCTTGTTGCGTGTGATTTTTTTAAAGTAAAATTTTCCAAAAAAATACGGAGAGGGATGAACTCTGCTTCTTTATTTCATAAAAAATTATTTTATAGAAGAATGTCTTTTGGTGGTCCACCGTCCTGCATTATAGAGTCTTCTGGACTCTTGGATATGTGCTTGTTCTTAAACAAAGGTACAAAAACCTAAAATGGCCGGTCAGGGCTATAGAGACGTTGCGCCTACATCTTATGGCCACATGAGCCCTGTGGGTGCTTGTGAGATACGGTCCTTTGTACCCACACGGCGGGGTCCGGGACACAAATTTTGATTTAAATTTAAAATAAAAAAAATCACACATTTCAATGGTCTCATTCTGCAGCAAACTCCAGGCTTTGTCATTCTGGTAATATATAGAGAGCACAAGCTAGTCAAAAATGTTTGTCTTTTTTATTAGGGATTGTGAAGCTTTGGTGCGTACTCATGCATCAGCCAACACCAGCCTGTGTCATTCAAACAATATATGGTTTACTGATGGCGCTGCTGGGCCTGGGTCTGGGAATTTCAAATTTTCTCATAGGTAGCACCCGCTATCCAAAAGTCTTCTTCATAAATTTCTACAATTATTGTGTTTTTTTGGGGGGATTGGGGGATTGTGAAGCCCTAGTGTGTACTCATGCATCAGCCAACTCCAGGCTGTGTCATTCAGGCAATATATAGGTAGCACCCGCTGTCCTAAATATTCTTACATTTTTTTTTTAAATGGTTGTTTTTTCTTTGGGATTCTGAAGCCCCGGTGTGTACTCAATGCTGCTTCCTGCTACACTCTGTCAGCCCGTTGGCCCTGTGACAGTGTGCTACTCCGCCTCCACATCCTCCACTGTGTCTTAAGCCTCCACTGCCCGGAAAAGTCTCAGTGGCCCTTCAGCATACCATGTGTGCAGGTCACGGTGGTGTCACGCTGTTCTTCACATGGTTTGCCTTGGCGAGAAGTCTTGGAAACAATGACCGGTCAGGGCAATGGAGACATTGCGCCTACATCTCAGGGCCACATGAGCCCTGTGGGGGCTTGTTGGATTTGGTCCTTCGTACCCACACGCTGGGGTCCGGGACACGCAAAAGTTGTTTTAAATTTCAAATCAAAAAATGATGGTGCTGCTGGGCCTGGGTCTGGGAATTTCAAATTTTCTCATAGGTAGCACCCGCTATCCAAAATCTTTTTCAAAAATTTCTAAAATTGTGTTGTTTTTGGGGGGGAATTGGGAAGAGCTGCTGTGTACTCGTGAATCAGCCAACTCCAGGCTGTGTCATTCAGGCAATATATGCTTTACTGATGTTGCTGTGGGGGCTTGTTGGATTTGGTCATTCGTACCCACACGATGGGGTCCAGGACACTCAAAGTTTGTTCTAATTTTCAAATAAAAAAATGATGGTGCTGCTGGGCCTGGGTCTGGGAATTTCAAATTTTCTCATAGGTAGCGCCCGCTATCCAAAATCTTCTTCAAAAATGTCTAAAATTGTGGTGTTTTTTATGCGGGAATTGTGAAGCCCTGCTGTGTACTCGTGAATCAGCCAACCACAGGCTGTGTCATTCAGGCAATATATGCTTTACTGATGTTGCTGTGGGGGCTTGTTGGATTTAGTCCTTCGTACCCACACGATGGGGTCCGGGACACTCAAAGTTTGTTTTTATTTTCAATTAAAAAAATGATGGCGCTGCTGGGCCTGGGTCTGGGAATTTAAAAGTTTCTCATAGGTAGCACCCGCTATTCAAAATCTTTTTCAAAAATTTCTAAAATTGTGGTGTTTTGGGGGGGGAATTGGGAAGCCCTGCTGTGTACTCGTGAATCAGCCAACTCCAGGCTGTGTCATTCATGCAATATATGCTTTACTGATGTTGCTGTGGGGGCTTGTTGGATTTGGTCATTCGTACCCACACGATGGGGTCCAGGACACTCAAAGTTTGTTCTAATTTTCAAATAAAAAAATGATGGTGCTGCTGGGCCTGGGTCTGGGAATTTCAAATTTTCTCATAGGTAGCACCCGCTATCCAAAATCTTTTTCAAAAATTTCTAAAATTGTGGTGTTTTTTGGGGGGAATTGTGAAGCCCTGCTGTGTACTCGTGAATCAGCCAACTCCAGGCTGTGTCATTCAGGCAATATATGCTTTACTGATGTTGCTGTGGGGGCTTGTTGGATTTGGTCATTCGTACCCACACAATGGGGTCCCGGACACTCAAAGTTTGTTCTAATTTTCAAATAAAAAAATGATGGCGCTGCTGGGCCTGGGTCTGGGAATTTAACATTTTCTCATAGGTAGCACCCGCTATCCAAAATCTTTTTCAAAAATTTCTAAAATTGTGGTGTTTTGGGGGAGAAATTGTGAAGCCCTGCTGTGAACTCGTGAATCAGCCAACTCCAGGCTGTGTCATTCAGGCAATATATGCTTTACTGATGTTGCTGTGGGGGCTTGTTGGATTTGGTCCTTCGTACCCACATGATGGGGTCCGGAACACTCAAAGTTTGTTTTAATTTTCAATTAAAAAAATGATGGCACTGCTGGGCCTTGATCTAGGTATTTCAATTTTCTCATAGGTAGCACCCGCTATCCAAAATCTTTTTCAAAAATTTCAAAAATGTTGGTGTTTTTTGGTGGGGATTGTGAAGCCCTGATGTATACTCGTGCATCAGCCAACTCCAGGCTGTGTCATTCAGGCAATATATGGGTTACTGGTGCCGCTGTGGGGCCTGGGTCTGGGAATTTCAAATTTTCTCATAGGTAGTAGTGTTGAGCGGCATAGGCCATATTCCAATTCGCGAATATTCGCGAATATATGGACAAATATTCATCATATATTCGCGAATATTCGAATATTCGTAATATTCTCGTGTTATTTTCACATATGTGAAAATTTGCGAATGCGAAAATTAACATATGTGAAAATTAACATATACAAAAATTAACATAAGCGAGAATTCGCATGTGCGAAAATTAGCATATGTGAAAATTCGCACACCTGTCTCACACAGTAGTATTAGAGCCTTCTTTACACCACACAAGCTGGAAGCAGAGAGGGATGATCACTGTGATGTGTACTGGGAAAAAAACAAAAACGAATATTCGTAATTACGAATATATAGTGCTATATTCTCGAATATTTGCGAATTCGCGAATATTAGATATTCGCGAGCAACACTAATAGGTAGCACCCGCTATCCGAAATCTTTTTCAAAAATTTACAAAATTGTTGTGTTTTTTGGCGGGAAATGTGAAGCCCTGCTTTGTGCTCGTGCATCAGCCAACTCCAGGCTGTGTCATTTAGGCAATATATGGTTTACTGATGCCGCTGTGGGGCCTGGGTCTAGGAATTTTAAATTTTCTCATAGGTAGCACCCGCTATCCAAAATCTTCGGTTTAAATGTCTTAATTAATCTTTTAATCTTAGGGATTGTGAAGGCCTAGTGCCTACTCATGCTGCTGGCAACTCCGGGCTGTGCCATTTATCCACTATATGGTCTCCTCATGCTGCCAACACCTCCACGCTGTGCCATTCAGACACTATGTGGTCTCCTCATGCTGCCAACACCTCCATGCTGTGTCATTCAGCCACTATGTGGTGTTGTTACGCCGAGCGCTCCGGGTTCCCGCTCCTCCCCGGAGCGCTCGCTTCACCTCCTCCGCTGCAGCGCCCCGGTCACGTCCTCTGACCCGGGGCGCTGCGATCCTGCTGCTAGCCGGGATGCGATTCGCGATGCGGGTAGCGCCCGCTCGCGATGCGCACCCCGGCTCCCCTACCTGACTCGCTCCCCGTCTGTTCTGTCCCGGCGCGCGCGGCCCCGCTCCCTAGGGCGCGCGCGCGCCGGGTCTCTGCGATTTAAAGGGCCACTGCGCCGCTGATTGGCGCAGTGGTCCCAATTAGGGTTATCACCTGTGCACTCCCTATATTACCTCACTTCCCCTGCACTCCCTTGCCGGATCTTGTTGCCTTAGTGCCAGTGAAAGCGTTCCTTGTGTGTCCCTTGCCAGTGTTTCCAGACCTTCTGCCGTTGCCCCTGACTACGATCCTTGCTGCCTGCCCCGACCTTCTGCTACGTCCGACCTTGCTTCTGCCTACTCCCTTGTACCGCGCCTATCTTCAGCAGCCAGAGAGGTGAGCCGTTGCTAGTGGATACGACCTGGTCACTACCGCCGCAGCAAGACCATCCCGCTTTGCGGCGGGCTCTGGTGAAAACCAGTAGTGGCTTAGAACCGGTCCACTAGCACGGTCCACGCCAATCCCTCTCTGGCACAGAGGGTCCACTACCTGCCAGCCGGCATCGTGACAGTAGATCCGGCCATGGATCCCGCTGAAGTTCCTCTGCCAGTTGTCGCTGACCTCACCACGGTGGTCGCCCAGCAGTCACAACAGATTGCGCAACAAGGCCAACAGCTGTCTCAACTGACCGTTATGCTACAACAGTTGCTACCACAGCTTCAGCAGTCATCTCCTCCGCCAGCTCCTGCACCTCCTCCGCAGCGAGTGGCCGCTCCTGGGATACGCTTATCCTTGCCGGATAAATTTGATGGGGACTCTAAGTTTTGCCGTGGCTTCCTTTCCCAATGTTCCCTGCATCTGGAGATGATGTCGGACCTGTTTCCCACTGAAAGGTCTAAGGTGGCTTTCGTAGTCAGTCTTCTGTCCGGAAAAGCCCTGTCATGGGCCACACCGCTCTGGGACCGCAATGACCCCGTCACTGCCTCTGTACACTCCTTCTTCTCGGAAATCCGAAGTGTCTTTGAGGAACCTGCCCGAGCCTCTTCTGCTGAGACTGCCCTGTTGAACCTGGTCCAGGGTAATTCTTCCGTTGGCGAGTATGCCGTACAATTCCGTACACTTGCTTCAGAATTGTCCTGGAATAATGAGGCCCTCTGCGCGACCTTCAAAAAAGGCCTATCCAGCAACATTAAAGATGTTCTGGCCGCACGAGAAATTCCTGCTAATCTACATGAACTTATTCACCTAGCCACTCGCATTGACATGCGTTTTTCTGAAAGGCGTCAGGAACTCCGCCAAGATATGGACTCTGTTCGCACGAGGCGTTTCGTCTCCTCGGCCCCTCTCTCCTCTGGTCCCCTGCAATCTGTTCCTGTGCCTCCCGCCGTGGAGGCTATGCAGGTCGACCGGTCTCGCCTGACACCTCAAGAGAGGACACGACGCCGTATGGAGAACCTCTGCCTGTACTGTGCTAGTACCGAACACTTCCTGAGGGATTGTCCTATCCGTCCTCCCCGCCTGGAAAGACGTACGCTGACTCCGCACAAGGGTGAGACAGTCCTTGATGTTTACTCTGCTTCTCCACGTCTTACTGTGCCGGTGCGGATGTCTGCTTCTGCCTTCTCCTTCTCTACAGTGGCCTTCTTGGACTCTGGTTCTGCAGGAAATTTTATTTTGGCCTCTCTCGTCAACAGGTTCAACATCCCAGTGACCAGTCTCGCCAGACCCCTCTACATCAATTGTGTAAATAATGAAAGATTGGACTGTACCATACGTTTCCGCACGGAGCCCCTTCTTATGAGCATCGGATCTCATCATGAGAGGATTGAACTTTTGGTCCTCCCCAATTGCACCTCGGAGATTCTCCTTGGACTTCCCTGGCTTCAACTTCATTCCCCAACCCTGGATTGGTCCACTGGGGAGATCAAGAGTTGGGGGTCCTCTTGTTCCAAGAACTGTCTAAAACCGGTTCCCAGTAACCCTTGCCGTAACTCTGTGGTTCCTCCAGTAACCGGTCTCCCTAAGGCCTATATGGACTTCGCGGATGTTTTCTGCAAAAAACAAGCTGAGACTCTACCTCCTCACAGGCCTTATGATTGCCCTATCGACCTCCTCCCGGGTACTACTCCACCCCGGGGCAGAATTTATCCTCTCTCTGCCCCAGAGACTCTTGCCATGTCCGAATACGTCCAGGAGAATCTAAAAAAGGGCTTTATCCGTAAATCCTCCTCTCCTGCCGGAGCCGGATTTTTCTTTGTCTCCAAAAAAGATGGCTCCCTACGTCCTTGCATTGACTACCGCGGTCTTAATAAAATCACGGTTAAGAACCGCTACCCCTTACCCCTCATCTCTGAACTCTTTGATCGCCTCCAAGGTGCCCACATCTTCACTAAATTGGACTTAAGAGGCGCCTACAACCTCATCCGCATCAGAGAGGGGGACGAGTGGAAAACGGCATTTAACACCAGAGATGGACACTTTGAGTATCTGGTCATGCCCTTTGGACTGTGCAATGCCCCTGCCGTCTTCCAAGACTTTGTCAATGAAATTTTTCGTGATCTATTATACTCCTGTGTTGTGGTATATCTGGACGATATCCTAATTTTTTCTGCCAATCTAGAAGAACACCGCCAGCATGTCCGTATGGTTCTTCAGAGACTTCGTGACAACCAACTCTATGCCAAAATTGAGAAATGTCTGTTTGAATGCCAATCTCTTCCTTTTCTAGGATATTTGGTCTCTGGCCAGGGACTACAGATGGATCCAGACAAACTCTCTGCCGTCTTAAATTGGCCACGCCCCTCCGGACTCCGTGCTATCCAACGCTTTTTGGGGTTCGCCAATTATTACAGGCAATTTATTCCACATTTTTCTACCATTGTGGCTCCTATCGTGGCTTTAACCAAGAAAAATGCTGATCCCAAGTCCTGGCCTCCTCAAGCAGAAGACTCCTTTAAACAACTCAAGTCTGCCTTTTCTTCGGCTCCCGTGCTCTCCAGACCTGACCCTTCCAAACCCTTCCTATTGGAGGTTGATGCCTCCTCAGTAGGAGCTGGAGCTGTTCTTCTACAAAAAAATCCTTCCGGGCATGCTGTCACTTGTGGTTTTTTCTCTAGGACCTTCTCTCCAGCGGAGAGGAACTACTCCATCGGGGATCGAGAGCTTCTAGCCATTAAATTAGCACTTGAGGAATGGAGGCATCTGCTGGAGGGATCAAGATTTCCTGTTATTATCTACACCGACCACAAGAACCTCTCCTACCTCCAGTCGGCCCAACGGCTGAATCCTCGCCAGGCCCGGTGGTCTCTGTTCTTTGCCCGATTTAATTTTGAGATTCACTTTCGTCCTGCCGATAAGAACATTAGAGCCGATGCTCTCTCTCGCTCCTCGGATGCCTCAGAAGTTGATCTCCCTCCGCAACACATCATTCCACCTGACTGCCTGATCTCCACTTCTCCTGCCTCCATCAGGCAGACTCCCCCAGGAAAGACCTTTGTTTCTCCACGCCAACGCCTCGGAATCCTCAAATGGGGTCACTCCTCCCATCTCGCAGGTCATGCGGGCATCAAGAAATCTGTGCAACTCATCTCCCGCTTCTATTGGTGGCCGACTCTGGAGACGGATGTTGGGGACTTTGTGCGAGCCTGCACTATCTGTGCCCGGGATAAGACTCCTCGCCAGAAGCCCGCTGGTTTTCTTCATCCTCTGCCTGTCCCCGAACAGCCTTGGTCTCTGATTGGTATGGATTTTATTACTGATTTACCCCCTTCCCGTGGCAACACCGTTATTTGGGTGGTCGTTGATCGATTCTCCAAAATGGCACATTTCATTCCTCTTCCTGGTCTTCCTTCTGCGCCTCAGTTGGCTAAACAATTTTTTGTACACATTTTTCGTCTTCACGGGTTGCCTACGCAGATTGTCTCGGATAGAGGGGTCCAATTCGTGTCTAAATTCTGGAGAGCTCTCTGTAAACAACTCAAGATTAAATTAAATTTTTCCTCTGCATATCATCCCCAGTCCAATGGACAAGTAGAAAGAATTAACCAGATCCTGGGTGATTATTTGCGACATTTTGTTTCCTCCCGCCAGGATGACTGGGCAGATCTCCTTCCATGGGCCGAATTCTCGTATAACTTCAGGGTCTCTGAATCTTCCTCCAAATCCCCATTTTTCGTGGTGTACGGCCGTCACCCTCTTCCCTCCCTCCCTACCCCCTTGCCCTCTGGTCTGCCCGCTGTGGATGAAATTTCTCGTGACCTTTCCATTATATGGAGAGAGACCCAAAATTCTCTCTTACAGGCTTCTTCACGCATGAAGAGGTTCGCGGATAAGAAAAGAAGAGCTCCCCCCGTTTTTTCCCCTGGAGACAAGGTATGGCTCTCCGCTAAATATGTCCGCTTCCGTGTCCCTAGCTACAAGTTGGGACCACGCTATCTTGGTCCTTTCAAAATTTTGTGTCAAATTAATCCTGTCTCTTATAAACTTCTTCTTCCTCCTTCTCTTCGTATCCCTAATACCTTTCACGTCTCTCTTCTCAAACCACTCATCCTCAACCGTTTTTCTCCCAAATCTGTTCCTCCCACTCCTGTTTCCGGCTCCTCGGACGTCTTCTCGGTCAAGGAGATTTTGGCTGCCAAAAAGGTCAGAGGGAAAAATTTTTTTTTAGTAGACTGGGAGGGTTGTGGTCCTGAAGAGAGATCCTGGGAACCTGAGGACAACATCCTTGACAAAAGTCTGCTCCTCAGGTTCTCAGGCTCCAAGAAGAGGGGGAGACCCAAGGGGGGGGGTACTGTTACGCCGAGCGCTCCGGGTTCCCGCTCCTCCCCGGAGCGCTCGCTTCACCTCCTCCGCTGCAGCGCCCCGGTCACGTCCTCTGACCCGGGGCGCTGCGATCCTGCTGCTAGCCGGGATGCGATTCGCGATGCGGGTAGCGCCCGCTCGCGATGCGCACCCCGGCTCCCCTACCTGACTCGCTCCCCGTCTGTTCTGTCCCGGCGCGCGCGGCCCCGCTCCCTAGGGCGCGCGCGCGCCGGGTCTCTGCGATTTAAAGGGCCACTGCGCCGCTGATTGGCGCAGTGGTCCCAATTAGGGTTATCACCTGTGCACTCCCTATATTACCTCACTTCCCCTGCACTCCCTTGCCGGATCTTGTTGCCTTAGTGCCAGTGAAAGCGTTCCTTGTGTGTCCCTTGCCAGTGTTTCCAGACCTTCTGCCGTTGCCCCTGACTACGATCCTTGCTGCCTGCCCCGACCTTCTGCTACGTCCGACCTTGCTTCTGCCTACTCCCTTGTACCGCGCCTATCTTCAGCAGCCAGAGAGGTGAGCCGTTGCTAGTGGATACGACCTGGTCACTACCGCCGCAGCAAGACCATCCCGCTTTGCGGCGGGCTCTGGTGAAAACCAGTAGTGGCTTAGAACCGGTCCACTAGCACGGTCCACGCCAATCCCTCTCTGGCACAGAGGGTCCACTACCTGCCAGCCGGCATCGTGACAGGTGTCCTCATACTTCAGCCTCATCAAAGCTGTGTCATTCAGCCACTATATGGTGTCCTTATGCTGCCAACACCTCCACACTGTGCCATTCAGCCGCTATATGGTCTCCTCATGCTGCCAACACCTCCACGCTATTTCATTCAGTCACTATATGGTCTCCTGACACTGATGCCACCACCAGGCTCTGTCATTGTGCTGTTGTGTGGCAGTAATTCTAAAAGCGATGCCGGTAATCTGCATGTTATTCTGAATAACAGTATTATTTCACTACCCCAGCACACTCCATATGCGTTTTAGAACACAGCAAAGTGTTCTTTACCCCTATAGAGGCTGTATGTAGGCTAGAAATAGCCTTTTTAATATAGATTCACTGCGAAAAAATTCGGATCGAAACAAACTTTTTCGGAAAATTCGGCGAATCGGCCAAATTACATTTTTGAAAAGTTTGCTTATCTCTAACCGGTATCTCTAGTCAGCAGTCATCTCATTGCTAACAGGCGGGATTACAATGAAAGGTAAAACATATTTTATATTTCTAAACTGGGATAGCAAACGACCACAGAGCTGAAAATAGTCATAACTCACCTCCTCCCCCTCTCTGCTCAATTGTCCACTGATCGATATGACTAGAATGGAATTAATTCAGTTTATTCCTAGGTTGACTTAATCCCTTAAGGACCCAGCCCATTTTCACCTTAACGACCCGGGCATTTTTTTGCCCATCTGACCACTGTCACATTAATCATTAATAACTCTGGGATGCGTTTACTTTTCATTCTTATTCCAAGACTGTTTTTTCATGACTTATCCTATTTTATGTTAATGGTAAATTTCCGTCAATACTTGCATCATTTCTTGGTGAAAAATGCTAAAATTTTATGAAAAAATTAAAAATTTTGCATTTTATTTTTTACTTTGAAGCTCTCTCCTTATAAGGAAAATGGATATTCCAAATAAATTATATATTGATTCACATATACAATATGTCTACTTTATGTTTGCATCATGAAGTTGACATGTTTTTACTTTTGGAAGACATCAGAGGGCTTTAAAGTTCAACAGCAATTTTCCACAAAATTTTCAAAATCGAAATTTTTCAGGGACCAGTTCAGTTTGTTAATCCTTTAGGTGTTTCACAGGAATAGCAGCAAAGTAAAGGAGAAAATTCTATATCTTCATTTTTTACACTCACATGTTCTTGTAGGCCCAGTTTTTGAATTTTTACAAGGGGTAAAAGGAGAGAAATCTTCCTAAAATTTGTAACCCAATTTCTCTCGAGTCAGGAAATACCTCATATGTGTATGTCAAGTGGTCTGCGTGTGCACTACAAGGTTCAGAAGGGAAGGTGCAACAATGGGATTTTGGAGAGTGAGTTTTTCTCAAATGGTTTTTGGTGCCTAAAGCGCAAAAAAAAAAAAAACACATGGCATACTATTTTGGAAACTACACCCCCTAAGGAACGTAACAAGGGGTACAGTGATCCTTAACACCCCCCAGGTGTTTGACGACTTTTCGTTAAAGTTGGATGTGCAAATTATTCTTTTTTTCTCTAAAATGCTAGTTTTCCCCCAAATTTTACATTTTTACAAGGGGTAATAGGAGAAAATGCTCCCCCAAAATTTGTAACCCCATCTCTTCTGAGTATGGAAATACCCCATCTGTGGAAATCAAGTACACTGTGGGTGTGCTACAATGCTCAGAAGGGAAGGAGTCACATTTGGCTTTTGGAAAGCAAATTTTGCTGAAATGTTTTTGGGGGGGCATGTCACATTTAGGAAGCACCTATAGTGCCAGAACAGTAAAAAAAAAAAACACATGGCATATTATACACCCCTCAAGGAACGTAACAAGGGGTACAGCGATCCTTAAAACCCCACAGATGTTTGACAACTTTTTGTTAAAGTTGGATGTGTAAATGATTTTTTTTTTTCACTAAAATGCTGGTTTCTCCCCAAATTTAACATTTTTACAAGAGGTAATAGGAGAAAATGCCCCCCAAAATTTGTAACCCCATCTCTTTTGGAAAGCAAATTTTTCTAAAATGGTTGCAGAACAGAAAAAAAAAAAACATGGCATACCATTTTGGAAACTACACCCCTCAAGGAACATGACAAGGGGTACAGTGAGCCTTAACACCTCACAGGTGTTTGACGACTTTGGATGTGTAAATAAATTACTTTATTACTTTTTTTGCTGTTTTTTCCTCAAATTTTTAATTTCTACGAGGGCTAATGGGAGAAAATGCCCACCTCTTCTGAGTATGGAAATACTCCAAGTGTGGACGACAAGTGCACGGTGGGCGCAATTCAATGCTCAGAAGAGAAGGAGTCACATTTGCTAATTTTGCTGAAATGGGGGGGGGGGGGCTATGTCACATTTAGGAAGCCCCTATGGTGCCAGAACAGCAAAAAAAATTAAAAACACATGGCACTCTATTTTGGAAACTACACCCCTCAAGGCACGTAACAAGCGGTACAGTGAGCCTTAACACCCCAAAGGTGTTTGATAAATGTTCATTAAATTGGAATGTGAAAAGGAAAATTTTTATTTTTTACACTAAAATGCTGGGGTTACCCCAAATATTTCATTTTCACAAGTGGTAACAGGAGAAAATGTCAGCGTAAATACTTTTCTTTGGAGTAAGGACATACCTCATTTCTGGACACAAACAGCTCTGCAGGAGCACACCGGTCTGGAAAGTGCAGGAGCGCAGTCAGGGGCCATGAACATTTACATAGCTGCCTATGGAGCCAGAACAGCGGGACCCCCCTCAAGGAGCATTACATGGGGTAAATTACTAAAATGGGGTACAGTGGGATGTAAAATGATAAAACAGGTTATGTTCCCAGAATAATGACCCAGAGCATAGCCAAAACTAAAAAATATGCCCACTCCAAACCCTATGCTCTGAATCATCATTCTGGGAATGTGATGTGTGTGGCTGTCCCTAACCTGTTCCTCAAATGCACACACCGCTCAGGTGGAAAGAGAGAGCTGTGCATTTGAGGCAACATAAAAAAGTCCCCGATGATAGTGACTCAGTGACTCAGTGATAGTGACTCAGTGAACCATGACCCATTTTTGGAAAAAAATACCCCCAGAGGTCTTATCAGGTTTTCTTTTTTTTTATGAAATTTTTTTTTTGAGCAATTTAGTAGTTTATAGGGTTAGAACTTGGAATGTACTCTGGATTTGGTACATTGGGGTCAAATTATGGGAAATTTAAATGAAAAGGGAAAATTTAGTACTGCATGGAAGTGTGATACTCCCTGAAGCAGTTTTTAATGCAGAGTCCCGGATGTTCGGGTCAAGTGTCACATTGAGTGGTGGTATCCTTCCGTTTCCCCCTCTTTTTACACACTCTGCATTTGTGAAGGATTTCACCTGAAAAGTGTTGGCCTGGGACGTTCCTTGCACCTATATCTTCAGTTCCTTGGGAACTCCGGCCATCTCTTTCCCGGTCATCAAAGATCAGGGCCTTTAGGACTTCTTCTTGGAACTGAAGGTATTTCCCTGTGTTGCCATGGTGTTGGGACAGTACAAAAGAGTTGTACATGGCAACCTGTGCCAAGTAGACCGCAACTTTTTTGTACCATACCCGTGTTTTGCGCATGATGTTAAATGGCTTGAGGATTTGATCAGAGAGATCAACTCCCCCTATATACTGATTGTAGCCCAGAATACAATCAGTTTGAGGACCATGGTTGTGGTACGTCGCACAAGGACAGGTGAGCTGCCGTTACTATGAATTGTGGTCAGCATAAGGACATCCCTCTTATCCTTATACCTGACCAGCAACAGGTTTTCATGGGTAAGGGCACGGGACTCCCCCTTGGGCATAGGTGTCTTAACAAAATTTAGGTGGAGGCCTCTCTGGTTCTTCCGCACGGTCCCAAAATCGGATGTGGATCCTGCGGCAAGGGATGTGAACAGAGGGATGCTGGTATAAAAGTTGTCCACGTAAAGGTGGTAACCCTTATACAGCAATGGGTGCACAAGGTCACAAACTATTTTGGGGGGACATTCTGGGGGTTCAATACGGGAATCTCATCCCTCATATGCTCTAAACTTGTAAGTGTACCCGGAGGTACTCTCACAAAGTTTGTAGAGTTTCACACCATACCGCGCCTGCTTCGAAGGAATATACTGGGGGAAGATGAATCTGCCCTTAAAACTGATAATATCTGGAAAAAACGGGAAACATCACTCCGTGGTGTATTAAAAGAGGATGAAGAATTGTTATAAAAAGGCATGTAACCTGCTCATCTGGTAGGGTTATGTAAGCACATACACAACAATGGTGAGCACATGATAGGGTGTCATATATGTATAAGATAAGAGACGCCGGCTCAACGTGGCGCTGGACACAGACCAAGCAGGTATGTGATAGACAAGGTGTTTATTTACCCAGAATGCAACGCGTTTCGCTGCCTAAGCAGCTTCATCAGGTATAGGTGGGAACAACAAAGCAGTGCATTTTATAACAGCATTAAAATAAACACCTTGTCTATCACCTACCTGCTTGGTCTGTGCCCAGCGCCACGTTGAGCCGGCGTCTCCATTGAAGCTGCTTACTCTTATACATATTCTTGTGCCGGAGGGCTGCGGACACCCTATCATGTGCTCACCATTGTTGTGTATGTGCTTACACAACCCTACCAGGTGAGCAGGTTACATGCCTTTTTATAACAATCCTTCATCCTCTTTTAATACACCACGGAGCACTGTTTCCCATTTTTTCCAGATATTGTCATTGGACGAGAGCTTTCGTCCAGGATTCCTTGTTAGAATCCACTTACAGCAGCACTGGGTGAAGTTTATACCTGAACAAGGGATTTACCTTACACGAGGACCACGTAATATATCATCTTTACGGGGTAAGACCGTTCCTTTACCATCAGCATAATGGAATACCTACAGAATCGGGCCCACACACGTGAGAGCCTGATTTCCCAGTTGATTGGATCCGCACCTATATTGAACACTTCCTGTCCGATTTCGGACACAACCGCAATGTCTGAACTTGAGCATAAAAAAATGGTTGACTTTTTTCAAGAGTATGAGAAACTTTGTAAAGTTGAAATGCAACATAATGTTGATGTATTATTTTAAGAAAGATATCTTGCAGATAATTTCACACCACGGGGCTTACGCCTCCCATTTGAGTCCTCTTTTCCGGAGGACTTGGATTTTTCCCATGAAAGGGATCAATTCAGTGAAACTTGTTCACAGGGTCTTATGAAGCAGTTGATTGCCAAATGTAAAAGTTTGGCATCCACCGCTTTACAACAAGCTAATGTGATCAAATTTACTTTAGACTCATACAACTCCACTGCTGAGTATAGAAAAATAGATAGTGCTATTTTCAATCGACTACATAAGTTAGAGATTGACATAATAAATAAAAAAAGTCTCCAAATATCAAAGAAACAAACAAGATTATGCATGTGGTCAAATTCATAAATGGCCTAGAAATATTCCTAGATTCAAAAACACACATACTACTGCTAATACTGAACAAACCGTTACTCAAAAAATGCAGATCCCTGCACCTGAATCTTCCAGACATGATCCTACCCCCTTGACCATGAGGAGTTACGTTCACACTCGAGTCATTAAGAATTCTTTTTGCACTAATTCTGTTTTGTCCAAAAAACAGACTAATACACCTTTGATATCTGTCCCGCAGAAAAATTCACACCAGCTCACCACTATAGCACCAGTTCACACTCATCACACTCCCACAGCCAATGTCCCACATGGCCTGGTTACTCCTTCCTATCAGATATTTTTTTTTTAGATTACCGTCCAGACTCGTCTCAGGTCCATCATTCACACCTTCATGCCTCCAGTTCACTACCCCAACACATCACTCACTATTTTCCACCACTGATCAAAAATCCTCAACACAAACCTTCACTAAAAAGAAAAAAATCTTACAGATACTGCAGAGGAGGACAATCTTGCAGAGTCCCCCCTGCACAAACAGGGGCAATCCAAAAATAAAAAATAAAATTGTTTAATCTTTCTTCACATCTTCTGTCAGAAGGTGAAATAGATCTCTTATCTAAAGGATTATCTTTTTGTCCTGTATCAAATCCTAATCAGTTTCAACTTTTTTTTTTATTTAAATCACTATGTTAGAAAATTAACATTAACTAGACATTTTTCCATACTTGCGCACAATCAATCTGCAGTGACTACTATAGACTATAATGATGAAGACATTGGTATGATTAATCCCCCTTTTAAACATGTTGAAGTAAAACCACCGTCCTCTTTTTATCCTTTACACCATCGGGGGGAATTTTTTAGAAACTTTTTATTCAGTAGTTATGACTGATTTCAGTAATATTAATAACACCAACATTAAATTTCAAAAAAGTGATAATCTCACCAATAGAGAATGAGACACAATTAAAAGTCTACAAACGAATGGACAAATTATCATACGTCCTGCGGACAAGGGGGGAGGTGTTGCCATTCTAAACCGTGGGGACTACATCCTTGAAGCATTGAAAATTCTTTCGGATAAAAATTATTAAATTACCCTCCCCTCAGATCCCTCTTCCGACTACCATCAGACCCACATCGGTATCATTAACAATGCCTCAGTGAAAAATATATTTAATAAAAAAGAATTATCTTTCCTCAACATTAAGCACTTCTCTCTCCCTCATTTTTATTATTTACCTAAATTACACAAAAACCCAGTTAATCCCCCTGCTCGCCCTATTATTTTGGGTATTTCATCTCTTACTGCAAATTTGTCACACTTCGTTGATTTATTTCTCCAACCATATGTTTTACAGTTACCATCATATTTGAAAGATTCTTCACAACTTACTCTAGAATTACAACAGATTAATCTACCTTCTTCTTTTTCTTTTCTCACTCTAGATGTATGTTCTTTATATTCTAATATTGATACCGATCTGGGTGTGATGGTCATTCAGAATCTCCTTTTTAGTGACACTTCATTATCTACCAAGCAAGCCACATTTTTGTTACAGGCTATTTCTTTCATTTTGAAACATAATGTTTTTTCATTTGACAAAAGCATATACAAACAGATCAGGGGCTGTGCTATGGGGACGCGCTTCGCCCCCAGTTATGCAAATTTATTCATGGGGGCATTTGAAGCCGTTCACATAGCACAGTCCCTGACATATTCACCCTACATTTTTTATTTCCGCAGATATATAGATGATTTATTCTTGTTATGGACCGGCACTGAAGCACAAGCTCACAAATTTGTCACCATGTTAAATTCAAACAAATGGGGGTTACAATTCACGTTAAGTTTTTCTTCTAACAGTATTAGTTTTTTGGATTTAGAAATCACGAATCAAGCTGGTTTTATTTGCACTAAAACACATTTTAAATCCGTTGATGTAAATAGTTTTTTGAATTACAATAGTGCCCATTACCCGAGTTGGCTTAAGGGAGTTCCCTTTGGACAATACCTAAGGGTTCGAAAAAATTGCACCAGAGATGAAGATTTTTCCACACAAGCGACAATACTCAAAAACCGTTTTTTATCGAAAGGTTATCCAGCTCCTTTATTAACACATGCATACCATCAAGTAAAAGATAAAAAACAAATTAATTTAGTTACTGGAAAGAAATACTCTAATGATAAAAAGGATAATAATAATAAAAAAAACTAATAGCCATTTTAAATATAATTTCATAACTAATTATAACCGTGCAGCTCCACAGATACACAGTGTCCTTAAACGTAATTGGCATATTATTTTAAATGACCCTATTCTCAAGGATGTAGTCCCCACAAAACTAGGTATTACCTGTAGAAGATCTAAAAATTTACAAAATATGGTGGCACCTAACAGATTAAAAAACACATTATTTGGCAACCCCTCCCCTATTGTCCTAAACCCTGGATGTACACCTTGTGGTAAAAACAGGTGTTTATGCTGTGATATGATGGAACCTTTTACTAACAAGTTTTGTTCTATGTATACTAAAAAATCATTTAATATCAGTCAAGTTCTAAACTGTAATACTCAGTATGCAATTTATCTTCTTTCTTGTAGCTGTAAGTTCCAATATGTTGGACGCACTATTCAGACTATGCGGTGTCGAATGTCCAAACATCGTTCTAATATTAAGAACCAATTCACATTACACAGTTTATCAAGGCACTTCACCAGGGTTCACGGAGTTGACACCTCTTCGTTACGTCTAACAATTCTCGAATCCATTCCAGTGGAGAAACATAACCGATTTCAATACTTAATTAACAGAGAATCATACTGGATATATACTATTTCAACTTTGACACCGCATGGTCTGAATGAGACCATAGGGAACGCTCGTTGATTTGATCTGTTCTCTCTGTTCTTATTTCTCCTAATATCCCCTTGATACCGTATGGCCAGTTACCACCATTTTCTGTAATAACGTCCATATCCCTCATTTCATTTTTTAATAGATTTTATATAGATTTTTTTAATGTATAGTCTCTTCCTTCTTTTTGTGTTTTTTTATATATGTATTTTATATTATTAGTATTATGTAATTTTGTATGACTATTTGTGGTTCTTATGTATTCGATATACATTTGTTCGTAATTGTTAAAACCTTTGCACTATGCATTTTCTCCGGCATTGAATGGTCCTCGGCGATCATTGGTTCCCGCTGTGATTAATTAATGCTGTTATAAAATGCACTGCTTTGTTGTTCCCACCTATGCTTGATGAAGCTGCTTAGGCAGCGAAACGCGTTGCATTCTGGGTAAATAAACACCTTGTCTATCACCTACCTGCTTGGTCTGTGTCCAGCGCCACGTTGAGCCGGCGTCTCCATTGAAGCTGCTTACTCTTATACTTAAAACTGATAAGAGACTTATCTACCGAGAACTCACTGAAGGGTACGTAGGCCTCCAAAAATTTGGCCCCAAAGTGATCTATGACCGCTCTCACTTTGTAAAGCCAGTCATAGGCAGGATCACTTTGGGGTGGACATGCCGCATTATTAGTGTAATGGAGGCATTTCCGAATGGCCTTGAACCGCTTCTGTGACCATACTGTAAAGCGGGGTCTGGTAGAGGACATCCCCGATCCAGTACTACCTGACACTGGGTTTTTTGACCAGGCCCATATGCAGCACGAGGCCCAAAATGTCCTCATTTCGGCTGTATCAATGGCGTACCATTCATTGGACCTAGCCAAAAACGAATCAGAGTGGTGGGCAATGAACTGTTAGGCAGGCAAGTTCATTAGCTCCACCATATGATTGACAAAGTCGTCACTGAAAAAATAACTAAAATAGTCTATTTCAATGTATCCGGCCATGTCAATCCAGATTACTGAGTCGCCAACAAACTCAGGAATCCGTGGCTGATATCCCTCTGGGGGTCTCCAGATAGGTTACCGGAAGGGGGCTCTGGTACGCTTATAAAAGGGGTTGGACTCCTATTACGAGCAGCATGGACGCTAGAACTAGTGTCGGAGACTGGGTCACTTTCATGGGGATGCGTGGCCCGCCTTGCGGCGTCTCCGCTGCCTTCTGAGGGACTCATCACCAGTGCTAGATGATGATGAGGACGAGGAAGAACACAGAAAAGTAGGATTTTCCTCGTCCTCACTGGCAGATTCGGAATCAGAGGCAAGTAAAGCATATGCCTCCTCTGCCGAAAATGCCCGGTGAGCCATCGCCTTTTTTCTACGGTGGCGGGGGGGGGGGGGGGGGGGGGGGAATGGGAGTGTAGTGTGTGTGTGTGTTTGGTGTGAACTTTATATATAATGGTGTGGGATTAGAAATCACACACACAGTTATATGGCAAAAAAAATGCAGCGTCCAAAAAAAAACAAGGGGGCAAATTCAGCACCCCACGAACCCATAATAAGGCCCGGGTCACGCTGAAAAAAACTGCGGCGGACCCATTAGGTGGTCAGGGGGGGATTTTTTCATTTTTTTTACTTTCTTTTTAATTTTTATCTCCTACCTGTCCCTGCAGACAAAACTCACTCTGAACTAATGGACACTTCTTCAGCCCTGAGGGGCTCAGATCTTCACAGAGGGGGGGGGGATTGGTCCCTGGCTCCTTCTCTCAGCTCTGCCCGCTGACTGAACTCGGTGGGTGAGCAGAGCTGAGAGAAGGGGACTTTCTCCTCCTCTGCCGGCTGCTATTGATCGTCTGACCGTAACGTGCTTTAGCCCCCTTTAGGCAGCACATAGTTAGATCCCCCTTTAGACAGCACATGGTTAGAGCCTCTCTTTAGGCAGCACATAGTTAGATCCCCCCTTTAGGCATCACATAGTTAGATCCCCCCTTTAGGCAGCACATAGATTCCCCCATGTTAGGCAGTACATAGTTAGAGCCTCCCTTTAGGCAGCACATAGTTAGATCCCCCCTTTTGGCATCACATAGTTAGAGCTCCCCTTTAGGCAGCACATAGTGGGATTTGAACCAAAGGCCCCAGCGCTGCAAGACAGCAGTGCTAACCTCTGAGCCACCATGCCACCCTTAGCATACCGTATTTATCGGGGTATACCACGCACAGGCCTATAACACGCACCCTCATTTTACCAAGGATATTTGGGTAAAAAAAGTTTTTTACTCAAATATCCATGGTAAAATGAGGGTGCGTGTGTGCGCGTGTATACCCCGATACACCCCCAGGAAAGGCAGGGGGAGAGAGGCCGTCGCTACCCGCTTCTCTCCTCCTGCCTTTCCTGGGGTCTAGAGCCCTGCTGGCGGCCCTTCTCTCCCCCTGACGTCATGCGCCGCGCCGTGCAGCGCATAGCAACGATGCAGGGGACGCACGCCGGAGGCCTGCAGCAGCGTGGACCCGACCTCGGCAACAGGTAATTATGCCACCGGGGATGGGGGGAGGCAGCGGAGCCGGCAATGGGTGCCACTGCCCCTTCTCTCCTCCTGGCTGTCGGCGCCGGCACCGATAGTCAGGGGGACAGAACGGGCAGCGGTGCCGATAGCCAGGGGAGAGAAGGGCCGGCAGCAGGGCTCTAGACCCCAGGAAAGGCAGGGGGAGAGAAGCGGGCAGCGATGGCCTCTCTCCCCCTGCCTTTCCTGGGGTTGTATCGGCATCCAGAAAAATTGCAGCACCATAACAAGTGCAGCAGCAGAGGCCAGAAAATTAGGCATGTACACATGGATAAAAAATGTGGTATTGTTGCAGCCGCATCTGTAGCAGCAGCCAGAAAAATTGCAGCACCAGAAAAAGTGAAGCAGCAGAGGCCAGAAAAATTAGGCATGTACACTTGGCTGGAAAATTTGGTATTGTCGCAGCTGTAGCAGCAGCCAGAAAAATTGCAGCACCATAACAAGTGCAGCAGCAGAGGCCCGAAAAATTAGGCATGTACACTTGGCTGGAAAATTCGGTATTGTCGCAGCCGCTGCTGTAGCAGCGGCCAGAAAAATTTCTGTTTGTTTCGCCATGCAGAAAATACCCTAAAACATTGTGGCTTGAACCCTAGTTGGTGGCGGATAAGTCACGCATGTCATCCGGCATTCAGAGTTCAAATACAGCAGCGTGTGGACCATTTTTAGCCCAAGGCAACTCATCTGATCAGGCCTTGTTCAGTCAAATGTATCGCCCAGTGTCAGTCCCTTCGGGATCCATCCCTCATTCATTTTAAGAAAGGTGAGGTAATCCAGACTTTTTTGACCAAGGCGACTCCTCAGGGACAATACCTCCTGTTGCACTGAAGGTCCTTTCTGACAGGACACTTGCTGTGGGACAGGCCAGAAGTTCGAGCGCAAATTGGAATAGCTCAGGCCACAGGTCAAGCCGGCACACCCAATAGTCAAGGGGTTCATCGCTCCTCAGGGTGTCGATATCTGCGGTTAAGGCCAGGTAGTCTGCTACCTGTCGGTCAAGTCGTTCTCTGATGGTGAACCCCGAAGGGCTGTGGCGATGCGTAGGACTTAAAAAGCTCCGCATGTCCTCCATCAACAGCATGTCTGTACAACATCCTGTCCTTGCCGGCATGTTCGTGGGAGGAGGAGGATTACTTTCACCTCTTCCCCTGTCAGATCCCTGTTGTGCTGTGACATGACCCTTATACGCTGTGTACAGCATACTTCTTAATTTATTTTGGACCTGCTGAATCCTTTCCGCCTTGCTGTAATGTGGTAACATGTCAGGCACTTTATGTTTATACCGGGGGTCAAGTAGCGTGGACCCCCTGTACAGGTCATTCTCCTTCATCCTTTTTATACGAGGGTCCCTCAACAGGCACGACAGCATGAAAGATCCCATTTGCACAAGGACGGATGCCGAGCTACTCATGTCCTGTTCCTCGTCCTCAGTGACGTCAGGGAAGGTATCATCTTCTTCCCCCCAGCCACATACAACACCACGGGAACCAGATAGGTGACAAGGAGCACCCTGGGATGCCTGCTGTGGTTGGTCTTCCTCCTCCTCTTCAAAGCCACTTTCACGATTCGGCTAGCTGGATGTGGATCCTCTGTGTCAGCGAGGGATTGGCGTGGACCGTGTCGGTGGACCGGTTCTAAGATGCTACTGGTATTCACCAGAGCCCGCCGCAAAGCGGGATGGTCTTGCTGCGGCGGTAGCAACCAGGTTGTATCCACCGGCAACGGCTCAACCTCGCTGACTGCTGAGAAGGCGTGGGACAGAAGGACTAGGCAGAGGCAAGGTCAGACGTAGCAGAAGGTCGGGGCAGGCGGCAAGGTTTGTAGTCAATATGGATAGCAGAAGATCTGGAAACACAGGCTTTGGACAACACTAAACGCTTTCACTGGCACAAGGCAACAAGATCCGGCAAGGAAGTGCAGGGGAAGTGAGGTCATATAGCCAGGGAGCAGGTGGAAGCTAATTAGGCTAATTGGGCCAGGCACCAATCATTGGTGCACTGGCCCTTTAAATCTTAGAGATCTGGCGCGCGCGCGCCCTAAGGAGCGGAGCCGCGCGCGCCAGGACATGACAGCCGGGGGCCGGGACAGGTAAGTGACTTGGGATGCGATTCGCGAGCGGGCGCGTCCCGCTATGCGAATCGCATCCCCGCCGGCAATGTCGGTGCAGCGCTCCCGGTCAGCGGGTCTGACCGGGGCGCTGCAGAGAGAGGAACGCCGCGAGCGCTCTGGGGAGGAGCAGGGACCCGGAGCGCTCAGCGTAACAGCCACATTCCTCCTCTGACTCCTCTTCCTCACAATCCTCTTCCAGTGTTGCCGCAGGTCCAGCAAGCGATGCTGATAACGCTGTTTCTGGTGGTGATGGTGTCCACAACTCTTCCTCTTCATGCTCATCTACTGCCTGATCCAACCTCTTCGCAGGGCACGCTCCAGGAAGAAAACAAACGGTATGATGTCGCTGATGGTGCCTTCGGTGCGACTGACCAGGTTTGTCACCTCCTCAAAAGGACGCATTAGCCCACAGGCATTGCGCATGAGCCTCCAGTAACGTGGCAAAAAAATTCCCAGCTCCGCAGATGATGTCCTAGCACCCCGGTCATACAAATATTCGTTGACAGCTTTTTCTTGTTGGAGCAGCCGGTCGAACATTAGGAGTGTTGAATTCCAATATGTCGGGCTGTCGCAAATAAAGCGCCTCACTGGCATGTTGTTTCGCATCTGGATATCTGACAAGTGCGCTATGGCCGTGTAGGAACGCCTGAAATGGCCACACACCATCCTGGACTGCTTCAGGACATCCTGTAAGCCTGGGTACTTGAGCACAAAGCATTGTACAATCAGATTACACACATGTGCCATGCACGGCGCATGTGTCAACTTGCCCAACCTCAATGCCGCCAACAAATTTGTTCCATTGTCACAAACCACCTTGCCGATCTCCAGTTGGTGCGGAGTCAGCCACTGGTCCACCTGTGCGTTCAGGGCCGACAGGAGCGCTGGTGCGGTATGACTCTTCACTTTGAGGCAAGTCAACCCCAAGATGGCGTGACACTGCCGTATCCGGGATGTGGAATAGCACCTGGGGAGCTGGGGGGGTGCCTGTGATGTGGAGCAAGACGCAGCAGTGGAAGAGGACTCGGCCGAGGATGTTATGAAAGAGGATGGAGTAGGAGGAGTAGAGGAGGCGGCAGCAGGCCTGCCTGCAAGTCGTGGCGGTGTTACCAACTCCTCTGCAGAGCCACACATTCCATGCTTGGCATCTGTCACCAGGTTTACCCAATGCGCAGTGTAGGTGATATACCTGCCCTGACCATGCTTTGCAGACCAGGTATCAGTGGTCAGATGGACCCTTGCCCCTACACTGTGTGCCAGACATGCCATAATTTCCTTTTGCACAATGGAGTAAAGGTTGGGGATTGCCTTTTGTGCAAAAAAATTCGGCCGGGTACCTTCAACTGCGGTGCCCTAATGGCTAGAAATTTTTAAAGACCTCAGACTCCACCAGCTTGTATGGTAAAAGGTGGCGGGCTAGCAGTTCCGACAAGCCAGCTGTCAGACACCGGGCTAGGGGGTCACTTTGAGACATTGTCTTCTTGCGCTCAAACATCTCCTTGACAGACACCTGACTGTGGGCAGATGAGCAGGAACTGCTCAAGGCGAGAGACGGAGAGGCGGATGGTTGAGAGTGGGCAAGGAGGGCAGCAGTGGTTGACCTGGCTGAAGATGCTGGACTAGGAGGAGGATGGCGGCTTTGACTTTGTGTGCTGCTTGTACTGACGTGTTGATCCCATAGGCCAGGGGTCTGCAACCCGCGGCTCCGGAGCCCCATGCGGCTCTTTTACTCCTTTGCCGCGCCTCCGCGAGTCTGTCCCGGGTCCCGGTCACCCTCATTCCGGGACAATGCAGTGTCCTGGAATGATCTGAGCCCGTGAGCCCCGTCGGTTTACTTACCTGCCCTGGTGCCATTTGAGCGGAGTCTCTTCTTCCGGGGCCGTGCGGATCCTCACTGTCATGTGACAATGTACAGTGACGTCGCCGGCCTGCGCCTCAGTCGAGGAGCGCCGCCGGGAGAGGAAGACTCCACGCGAGGAGCTGGTGAGTATGTAAAGTACATTACTCACATTACCGCTGCCATGGGGTGAGGGGTAACTTAACCCCATGGCAGCGGCAGCGTTAACCCCTCACCCTGTGGCAGCATTAACCCCCCTCTCCCCAGTGCATTAACCCCCTTCTCCCCAGCCCACCCCAGGCCTGGGCCCCCAAAATGCCCACCCCAGGCCTGGGCCCCAAAAAAGCCCACCCCAGGCTTGGGCCCCAAATAAGCCCACCCCAGGCCTGGGCCCCAAAAAAGCCCACCCCAGGCCTGGGCCCCAAAAAAGCCTACCCCAGGCCTGGGCCCCAAAAAAGCCTACCACAGGCCTGGGCCCCAAAAAAGCCTACCCCAGGCCTGGGCCCCAAAAAAAGCCTACCCCAGGCCTGGACCCCAAAAAAGCCCACCCCAAAAATATATTTTACATTGTTAAGTGAAAGTCCTTTTTTTCTTCAGATTGACAGCTGACTGCACGATCCTGTATATATAGCATTAAGGTAAGAAATAATATATGCAGTGTTATATTTGTTTTAAATATCGCAATGGTTTTGCGGCTACCAGTTTGTTTGTTTTTCTTCGGAAACGGGTCCAAGTGGCTCTTTTTGTCTTAAAGGTTGCAGACCCCTGCCATAGGCGTTTGTGATGTGACATCATGTGCCTTCGCAAAGCAGTTGTGCCTAGGTGGGTGTTGGACTTCCCACGACTCAGTTTCTTCTGGCACAGGTTGCAAATGGCCTCGCTGTTGTCAGAGGCAGACACACAAAAAAAACGCCACACTGCTGAGCTCTGCGATGACGGCATTCTGGTGGTGGCAACAGCATGCGTTGATTGGCGTCCCGTCTGGCTGACCCTGGGTGCTGATGCATGCTGTCTGACTGTGCCACTAGCTCCTTGCCACGACCTCCCCCTGCTTCCAACTCGTCTCCTCCTCTCTGTCTCCCCATCTGAACTTTCCCCCTCTTCTTCTCTTCTAGCGGGCACCCACGTGGCATCCACGGACACATGTTCATCATCAACACCTTCACCGCTATCTGACACCTCAAGAAAGGAAGCAGCAGCGGGTTCAACATCATCATCACACCATACGTCCATGTGTGCAATGCTGCCTGACTGAGACATATCCCTGTTTACTACATCTACTGGCAATAATGGTTGCGCATCACTCATGTCTTCAAACTGATGTGTAAATAACTCCTCTGACTGATAAAGTAAAGCTGCTGTGGTGCTAGTGTTGGGGTGGCGGCAGGCGGGCAAGTGGCAGCATGAGAGGTGCCCGAAGCTAAGCTAGAGGAGGAGAAGGATGGTGCATCAAGGTTCCGAGCGGAAGCTATAGTAGATTGGGTGTCTTGTGATAGCCAGTCATCTAAGTCCTCAGAACTTTGGGGGTTCAGGGTACGTGGCCTCTGAACACTGGCCATTCTAGGGCCAAAGGGAATCCCAGCACCATGACAGCCCCTGCGGGGTAGCCTTCCTCTGCCTGTCATTTTTTTGGTTAAATTTGCACAAGTGTCACACCAAATGTGATTTGCACTAGGGTGACACAATTTGCCCTGCAGGCAAAAAAACTCGTAACTTTGACGTGAACTGACAGTGACGACTGGTTTTATTTAACAGCCAAAAAAGGTTTTTTTTTTTTTTAAATTTGCACAACTGTCACACCTAATGTGATTTGCATTAGGGTGACACAATTTGCCCTGCAGGCAAAAAAACTGACAACTGGGACGTGAACTGACAGTGATGACTGGTTTTATTTAACAGCCAAAAAAAGGTATTTGTTTTTAAATTTGCACAATTGTCACACCTAATGTGATTTGCTCTAGGGTGACACAATTTGCCCTGCAGGCAAAAAAAACTCGTAACTTTGATGTGAACTGACAGTGACGACTGGTTTTATTTAACAGCCAAAAAAGTTTTTGTTTTTTTTAATTTGCACAACTGTCACAACTAATGTGATTTGCATTAGGGTGACACAATTTGCCCTGCAGGCAAAAAAACTGGCAACTGTGACGTGACCTGACAGTGATGACTGGTTTTATTTAACATCCAAAAAAGGTATTTTTTTAAAATTTGCACAACTGTCATATCTAATGTGATTTGCTCTAGGGTGACACAATTTGCCCTGCAGGCAAAAAATTGGCAACTGTGCATGAACTGACAGTGACGACTGGTTTTATTTAACAGCCAAAAAAGTTTTTTTTTTTATTTGCACAACTGTCACACCTAATGTGATTTGCACTAGGGTGACACAATTTGTCCTGCAGGCAAAAAAACTGGCAACTGTGAGGTGAACTGACAGTGACGACTGATTTTATTTAACAGCCAAAAAATGTTTTTTTTTTATTTACACAACTGTCACACCTAAGGTGATTTGCACTAGGGTGACACAATTTGCCCTGCAGGCAAAAAAACTGGCAACTGTGACGTGAACTGACAGAGATGACTGGTTTTATTTAACAGCCAAAAAGTTTTTTTTTTATTTGCACAACTGTCACACCAAATGTGATTTGCACTAGTGTGACAATGAGCAAAAAAGCTTGCCAGCAGAGTTCCCCTTTTAAGCAGTGGTCCCCAACCAAGGGTGCCTCCAGCTGTTGCAAAACACACGGACTGATATATTTCAGCCCTTTGAATACTATAGTAGTTAGTTGCTGTAAAGAAAAAAAGCTTGCCAGCGGAGTTCCCCTTTTATGCAGTGGTCCCAAACCAGGGTTCCTCCAGCTGTTGCAAAACACACGGACTGATATATTTCAGCCCTTTCAATACTGTAGTAGTTAGTTGCTTTAAAGAAAAAAAGCTTGCCAGCGAAGTTTCCCTTTTAAGCAGTGGTCCCCAACCAGGGTGCCTCCAGCTGTTGCAAAACACACATGCTAATATCTTTCAGCCTTTTGAATACTGTATTAATTAGTTGCTTGAAGGAACTTAAGTTTTATACTGGAGTACCCCTTTTAACCAGCGTTCCCTCCCAACCAGGGTGCCTCCAGCTGTTGCAAGACACACGGACTGATATCTTTCAGCCCTAAAAAGGGCTTTATTGGGTGCTGTCCTTAAAGCAGATATTACACAAGTGCTTTAGAAGTAAACTGGACCCTGAATACACCACCTAGCAGCAACCTAGCTATCGCTTTCCCTATTACAGCAGGAGCAGCTTCTCTGTCCCTCCGCTTCCTAAGCCTGCAGCATGCTGAATGAGGGTAAAATGGCATCCGTGCAAGAGGTAGGAGGGTCTGGAAGGGAGGGACTGCTGCTGATTGGCTGTAATGTGTCTGCTGACTCTGACTCACAGGGTCAAAGTTTACTGCAATGTTAAAGCGTAGGGGGCGGATCGAACTTCACATATGTTCACCCGGCGATGCGAACACGAACATGCTAAATTCGCCGGGAACTGTTCGCCGGCGAACAATTCGCGACATCTCTACTGCTGGGATACCCCACGATCTCAGGGCCAGCACTACGGCATTCTGAACAGTTGAGTACAGAATGCCAGCTACGGGGGGCTGTGGTTGTGACATCACAGCCATCAGGCACCACAGTCATCACGCTTCCTCCCATAGAAATGAACGGTGCTAACATAAATTTTCAGAACCGAGACCCCAACCAAGCAAAACTTTTTACATGGCTGCATGTCATACAGCCATGTCAAAAGATTACATTTTTTTTACAATGTCAATAATGCTTTAAATTGTTGATTTTTTGAAAACATTGTAAAATGTCAATATGTCATCATAGCAAAAAAATTGTAAAACATTAAAAATTATCATTTTAACCAGGCAGTAGCACAAGCACTTTTGTATATTACAAAGTGACAATACTGAAGTAAATACAAGAAAAGAGTGTAAAAATGTCAAGTAAATGTACTTCTAGCTAACTAGAAGCACGGGGCGGACTATCACAACACCTTTGTAATTTGCCCATGATTGCATTATACTGCTAGCGGACAAATTACGAGAGCCAAGACCTGCCAACATGCAGGGCAATCACAGGCTGGTTGGAGGCGCTGAGCGGTCTGCCGAACCTTAGCTGTTCTTAAGGGGTGCCATTACAGTCTTAAACCATGATTCAAGACTATAATTTACTCTATAACTCACTAACTGCTAGTAAATACGAAACCAAATTATAATCCTTTGGGCCATGTAAAAAACACACAAATTACAACCTATAGCACAAAGTACAGGACCTTTTATATTTTTATCATCTTCACTAATCATTAAGGATTGCTTGTGTTTGTCAGGTTTCCATTGGCTTGACTATACTGTATATTTTGTGTTTTTCCACAGTTGTTCTCACTTATTTGTACAGTTTTAGAAGAGTGTGGGCAGAACTTGCAATGTGCACATTTTTAATCTGTTTTATATGTTAATTTAAAAAACAAAACAAAAAAAAAAAAACAGTCCCTATCCCCTAGGTTGCCACTGTTGGGGTTAATAACTCATTAATGAATTATTAATTATGGTCAACAAAAATATGAAAAATATTATGACCGTTATGAATTGCCAAAAATAAACAAACAATGCAATTCGCCATATCTGGGCCCAACTATTTTCCCAGATTAATTCTTTGAAGTAGTAGTAGAAGTAACTTTTGCAATATAATAAAAGAATAACGCAGTTATTATAAAAATGATATGTACATTTATTGGTTACAATTGATTAACATTAAAGAGTAATAAACAGACCATAATATAAATGAAATTATATAAAGAATATCAATGACATAGTGTCCGATATAAATCAATGATACATTAGTAAGTTATTGAATAATATTAAGCTTAGTCACAGAAGTAGGTTAGTTCAGATATCAGTATATTTCTTTGCATAGAGATCATCACATAACATGATATCTAATGGGCATTTTACATATATAAAATGGGAGGAAACCCACCCAGTTCTAACCACAACTATCTCTGGTAAGATACGGTATTAAATATATAATTTATAGTACGTAACTAATTAGGAAAACTTAAATTAAGATTCCTCATGGTAATTATTATTTCGTATGGGGGAGCATAGAAAGGTCCCATCAGACTATGCTAATATGCAATATTATCATTACATTGATCCCCATGAGACGTGCCCCATCAGCTGCAGTAGAAGGGTGTGTGGCCTATAAACTACTATTACCATCTCATAATTTAGGTTATATATAAGCCAGGTCTGCTCCTCCCTATAATATAATCCCGTCCACATTAAAAATGAGGTAACTTAATCAAATAGTAAACCTGTGTATCTCACTGAGTGTATGCATTTGGAGATGATGTCGGACCAGTTTCCTACTGAAAGGTCTAAGGTGGCTTTCGTAGTCAGCCTTCTGTCTGGGAAAGCCCTGTCATGGGCCACACCGCTCTGGGACCGCAATGATCCTGTCACTGCCTCCGAATCTCCGTGAAGAAGGAGTAGACAAAGTGTCTTTGAGGAACCTGCCCGAGCCTCTTCTGCTGAGACTGCCCTGCTGAACCTGGTCCAGGGTAATTCTTCTGTTGGCGAGTACGCCATCCAATTCCGTACTCTGGCCTCCGAATTATCCTGGAATAACGAGGCCCTCTGCCCGACCTTTAAAAAAAAGGCCTATCCAGTAACATTAAAGATGTGCTGGCCGCACGAGAAATTCCTGCTAACCTGCATGAACTTATTCATCTTGCCACCCGCATTGACATGCGTTTTTCCGAAAGGCGTCAGGAGCTCCGCCAGGATATGGACTTTGTTCGCACGAGGCGGTTTCTCTCCCCGCCTCCTCTCTCCTCTGGTCCTCTGCAATCCGTTCCTGTGCCTCCCGCCGTGGAGGCTATGCAAGTTGACCTGTCTCGCTTGACACCTCAAGAGAGGACACGACGCCGCATGGAGAACCTTTGCCTGTACTGTGCCGGTACCGAACATTTCTTGAAGGATTGTCCTATCCGTCCTCCTCGCCAGGAAAAACGCACGCTGACTCCGCACAAAGGTGAGACAGCTCTTGATGTGAACTCTGCCTCTCCACGTCTTACTGTGCCTGTGCGGATATCTTCTTCTACCTTCTCCTTCTCTGCTATGGCCTTCTTGGATTCCGGATCTGCAGGAAATTTTATTTTGGCCTCTCTCATCTACAGGTTCAACATCCCGGTGACCAGTCTCGCCAGACCCCTCTACATCAACTCTGTTAACAATGAAAGATTGGGCTGTACTGTGCGTTACCGCACGGAACCTCTCTTAATGTGCATCGGATCCCATCACGAAATAATTGAATTTTTGGTCCTCTCTAACTGCACTTCAGAGATTCTTCTTGGATTACCGTGGCTTCAACGCCATTCCCCAACCCTTGATTGGACCACAGGGGAAATCAAGAACTGGGGTACTTCTTGCCACAAGGACTGTCTTAAACCAGCTCCCAGTACTCACAGTCGAGACCCTGTGGTTCCCCCGGTATCTGGTCTTCCTAAGGCCTATATAGACTATGCTGATGTTTTTTGCAAGAAACAAGCAGAGACTTTGCCTCCTCACAGGCCTTATGACTGTCCTATTGACCTCCTCCCGGGTACTACTCCACCCCGGGGCAGAATCTATCTTCTGTCTGCTCCAGAAACCCAAGCCATGTCGGAATACATCCAGGAGAACTTAAAAAAGGAGTTTATCCGCAAGTCCTCCTCTCCTGCCGGAGCTGGATTTTTTTTTGTCTCCAAAAAAGATGGCTCCCTATGCCCTTGCATTGATTAACCCGGACTTAATAAAATCACGGTAAAAAACCGCTACCCCCTACCTCTTATCTCGGAACTCTTTGACCGCCTACAAGGCGCCCACATCTTTACCAAGCTGGACTTAAGAGGTGCTTATAATCTCATCCGCATCAGGGAGGGGGACGAATGGAAGACTGCATTTAACACCAGAGATGGACACTTTGAGTATCTGGTCATGCCCTTTGGCCTTTGCAACGCCCCTGCCGTCTTCCAAGACTTTGTAAATGAACATTTTCAACTTCAACTTTATGCCAAAATGGAAAAATGTCTCTTTGAATGTCAGTCTCTTCCTTTCCTAGGATACTTAGTCTCTGGCCGGGGACTACAAATGGACCCAGATAAACTATCTGCCGTATTAGATTGGCCACGCCCCTCCGGTCTCCGTGCTATCCAACGTTTTTTGGGGTTCGCCAATTATTACAGACAATTTATTCCACACTTTTCCACTATTGTGGCTCCTATCGTGGCTCTAACCAAGAAAAATGCCAATCCTAAGTCCTGGTCTCCTCAAGCGGAAGACGCATTTAAACATCTCAAGTCTGCCTTTTCTTATGCTCCCGTACTCTACATCTAAACCCTTCTTATTGGAGGTAGACGCCTCCTCAGTGGGAGCTGGAGCAGTTCTTCTACAAAGAAATTCTTCCGGGCATGCTGTTACTTGTGGTTTTTTTTCTAGGACCTTCTCTCCGGCGGAGAAAAACTACTCCATTGGTGATCGAGAATTACTGGCCATAAAATTGGCGCTTGAGGAATGGAGGCACCTGCTGGAGGGATCCAAATATCCAGTTATTATATACACTGATCACAAGAATCTCTCTTATCTCCAGTCTGCCCAACGACTGAACCCTCGCCAGGCTAGGTGGTCGTTGTTCTTTGCCCGTTTTAACTTTGAAATCCATTTTCGCCCTGCTGACAAGAACATTAGGGCTGACGCCCTCTCTCGTTCATCGGATGCCTCTGAAGTGGAAACCTCTCCGCAACACATCATTCCTCCGGACTGTCTAATCTCCACTTCTCCAGCTTCCATCAGACAAACTCCTCCAGGGAAGACCTTCGTTTTTCCACGCCAGCGCCTCGGGATTCTCAAGTGGGGACACTCCTCCCACCTCGCAGGCCATGCGGGCATCAAAAAATCTTTACAACTCATCTCTCGATTTTATTGTCTGTACTGTCTGTGCCCGGGATAAGACTCCTCGCCAGAAGCCTGCTGGTCTCCTTCAGCCTCTGCCTGTTCCTGAACAACCTTGGTCACAGATTGGTATGGACTTTATTACTGACTTGCCCTTATCCCGTGGCAACACAGTTGTTTGGGTGGTCGTTGATTGATTTTCCAAGATGGCACATTTTATCCCTCTTCCAGGCCTTCCTTCAGCGCCTCAGTTGGCAAAGCAATTTTTTACACACATTTTTCGCCTTCACGGGTTGCCCACGCATATCGTCTTGGATAGAGGCGTTCAATTTGTGTCTAAATTCTGGAGGGCCCTCTGTAAGCAGCTCAAGATCAAATTAAACTTCTCTTCTTCTTATCATCCCCAATCCAATGGGCAAGTAGAAAGAATTAATCAGGTCCTGGGTGACTATTTACGACATTTTGTTTCCTCCCGCCAGGATGACTGGGCAGATCTTCTACCATGGGCCGAATTCTCATACAACTTCAGAGTCTCCGAATCTTCTGCTAAATCCCCATTCTTCGTGGTGTACGGCTGTCACCCTCTTCCTCCCCTCCCCACTCCCCTGCCCTCTGGTTTGCCGCTGTTGATGAAGTGACTCGAGATCTTTCCACCATATGGAAAGAGACCCAAAATTCTCTTTTACAGGCTTCATCCCGGATGAAAACATTTGCTGATAAAAAAAGAAGAACTCCCCCCATTTTTGCTCCCGGAGACAAGATATGGCTCTCCGCTAAGTATGTCCGCTTTCGTTTCCCCAGTTATAAACTGGGACCACGCTATCTTGGTCCTTTCAAAATCTTGTGCCAGATCAACCCTGTCTCTTACAAACTCCTTCTTCCTCCTTCTCTCCGTATTCCCAATGCCTTCCATGTCTCTCTCCTTAAACCACTCATCCTTAACCGCTTCTCTCCCAAAGTTGTTTCCCCCACTCCTGTTTCCGGTTCGTCTGACGTCTTCTCGGTGAAGGAGATTCTAGCGTCCTAGACAGTCAGAGGTAAAAAATTCTTCTTGGTTGATTGGGAGAATTGTGGCCCAGAGGAGAGATCTTGGGAACCTGAGGACAACATCCTAGACAAAAGTCTTGTCCTCAGGTTCTCAGGCTCCAAGAAGAGGGGGAGACCCAAGGGGGGGGGTACTGTTACGCCGAGCGCTCCGGGTCCCCGCTCCTCCCCGGAGCGCTCGCAGCGTCCTCTCATTCGCAGCGCCCCGGTCAGACCTGGCGATGCGCATCCCGGCTCCCGTACCTGACCCGTTCCCCGTCTGTGTTGTCCCGGCGCACGCGGCCCCGCTCCTTAGGGCGCACGCGCGCCGGGTCTCTGCGATTTAAAGGACCACTGCGCCACTGATTGGCGCAGCAGGCCTAATCAGTATCCTCACTTGTGCACTCCCTACTTATACCTCACTTCCCCTGCACTCCCTCGCCGGATCTTGTTGCCATTGTGCCAGTGAAAGCATTTCCTTGTGTGTTCCTAGCCTGCCGTTGCCCCTGACTACGATCCTTGCTGCCTGCCCTGACCTTCTGCTACGTCCGACCTTGCTCTTGTCTACTCCCTTGTACCGCGCTTATCTCAGCAGTCAGAGAGGTTGAGCCGTTGCCGGTGGATACGACCTGGTTGCTACCGCCGCTGCAAGACCATCCCGCTTTGCGGCGGGCTCTGGTGAATACCAGTAGCAACTTAGAACCGGTCCACCGACACGGTCCACGCCAATCCCTCTCTGGCACAGAGGATCCACCTCCTGCCAGCCGAATCATGACACATCTTATTATATCGGTACCACAAAGCCTTACACCACACACCCTGCCATAGACATGAATGGAGGGGACGTGGTATGACGTCACGTCTTCAGTCCCGGAAACTCAAAGGTTTCTGAGACTAGAGCTGCAGCCCAGCACAGAATGCCGGGTGCTGCATGGAGATCAAGGGGGTCCCAGCGGCCATCTTATCACCTATCCTTTGGATTTGTCATTTACCTTTTTACACCATACATTTTACAGTTTAAATTACATATACTGTAGGTCAATATACCCGATGTAAATACCCAATTTATATAATTTTTTTTTATTTAGACAGGATGCCGAGCATGTAAGTGAACCGTCCTTCCATTCCACTGGCACTAATCCTAGCTTGAACCACAGGCTGATAGTGTACTGTATGTTTGTTTTATTTGCAGGAACCTCCGGATGTATTCCTGAATATTTTTTTTACAGGACTCCAACTGAGTAATAACACTGGGATTGCAACTGTATCTGCGATCTCACAATTGATACTGCTCTTTTCATGATATTTATATGTGAAATTATGCGGTCGTTTGTACCAGTGCACACAACTGTAAACAGCCCTGATGAGGTCACCATTGTTAGAAACTCGTTGGGCAAGGCATAGTACAGCTACAAAAGTTGTCATGACAGCTACAGGTTGATTGGGGTCAGTTTAATCTATTTTCTTAACTGTGAGTATATCCTGCGTTTATTTGGCATTGAGATCAGCACCAGTATCCCTTGTCAACCAATAGTAACTTGGTTGACAAGGGATAGTAAATCTATATGTTTCTTAACTGCATAACCATTAAAAGTTAAGATTTAATACACTCCCCTTTTCCCTACAACACTGTGCAGTGTGGACAAGCAGGGCTCTCTGTACACTGAGGACAAGAAGGGCTCTGTACACTGAGGACAAGGAGGGTTCTGTGCACTGAGGACAAGCGGGGCTCTATACACTGAGGACAAGCAGGGCTCTGTGCAGTGATGACAAGCAGGGCTCTGTACACTGAGGACAAACAGGTCTCTGTGCAGAGAGGACAAGCAGGGCTCTGTCCACTAAGGACAAGCAGGGCTCTGTGCAGTGAGGACAAGCAGGGCCCTGTGCACTGATGAATAGAGATGAGTGATTCAAAGCTGATGAATTCAAATTTGTAAAAAATTTCATGAAAAATTTGATTCACAACGAATGCAAATATCACTGTGATTCTATCGTGTAAATCACTTCATTAATCTCGGTCCAGGTGCGGTCCAGGCTCCTGGGCATCTAAAATGGCAGATCCACATGTGAAGACATGGGGCAAGGAACTCTGGGAAGGTGGGAACAACATTAGGCGGGATGACCCTGATTCACATGCAGGATGCAGCCTATAAGCAGCCAGTCACCCCTGTAATGTCACAGCCCTATATAATTGGCAGCCATATTGCGGCCAGTCACTTCATTCATTACACTGCAGAGAGATTGGATGGACAGCCTGTGTGTGTATGTAACACAGAAAAGCTTTTTCCAGCAACGTGTCACCTCCTAGTCACATCAGCATTTTGGTGGACAGAGGGCAGTGTTTTTTTTTTCCACAGGAAAGGATTTTTACTGCAGCCAGTAATCTCCCAGTCACTTTCTACAGCATTGTATTACAGAGAGGGGCAGAGAGCTGTGTGTTGCCTCATACATTTCAACAAGCTGCCTCAACTTCATAAACCTTAGCAGAGGAGGCAGGCATAATTTTTCAGTGCAATTCTGTGTCTTTGTTCCACAACAAATCATCTGCTGGTTATACTAGTTTGTAGATGGTATAATACCCAGCAGTCCATTCCTAACAGTCTTTGCCAGAGTGCAATTTTGGGTTTAGTACACAGCTTTTGTGTGCTTTAGCACTGTTGTGTACTGCAGGTGTTGTGCAAAAATACATTTTTTCTGCCCTCATAAGTGCATACCACATAAATACATCTAAGTAGTGTACTATTTTGTACCTGTTAATCTGTCAAGGGCCTAGATACTGTGAAAGTGGAGGCAAAAGTACTCATCTGCTGGTGTTGTACTCATATACTTTTTTAAGCGTACTGTAGGGCATGTTTCTGCCCTCATAAGCGCATAATACATACCTACATCTGAGTAGTGTACTATTTTGTACTTGTTAATCTGTCAAGGGCCTAGATACTGTGAAAGGACAGCATAAGTAATCACAAGCTGGTGTTTTACTCCATTACGTTTTTTTAAGCGTACTGTAGAGCATTTTTTTTACCCTCATAAGTGCATACCACATACATACATCTAAGTGGTGTACTATTTTGTACCTGTTAATCTGTCAATGGCCTAGATACTGTGAAAGGCCATGCAAAAGCAATCACCGGTTGGTGTTTTACTTAAATAGTTTTTTAAGCGTACTGGAGCTCATTTTTCTGCCTTCATAAGTGCATACCACATACGTACATCTAAGTAGTGTACTACTTTGTATCTGTTAATCTGTCAAGGGCCTACATACTGTGAAAGGACAGCCAATAGTACACACTTACTGCTGTTCTAGACAAATACTGTTTTAACCATAGTGAAGCATATTGTACTCGCCTCATATACGCAATAAATATGTCAGACAGAGAATTGCCAGGACGTGCACAGAGAAGTGGCAGAGGACTAAATTAATCAGGCACAGGCAGAGGTCGCAGCAGAGTAGTGGCGTGTGGCAGCCAGAGTCCAGGGAGAGATCTGAGCTCCCGGTGTCAGCATGCAGTCGTGTCTCTACCAGCAACCCAGCAGCCGTGATTGATCGGTTCATTCGGTCATCCACTTAATCCCAAGCGACATTCAACACCCCCAGTCAACAATCGGTGGATTCCTCAGACTCAATACTCAGTTGGCATGGCCCTCATGCTGCTGCTGCCACCTCCAGGCTCTGTCATTTTGCTGCTCTATGGTCTCCTCATGCTAATGCTACCGCCTGCAGGCTCTGTCATTGTGCCGCCATATGGTCTCTTCATGCTGATGCTGTCAACTCCAGGGTCTGTCATTGTTACGCCATATGGTCTCCTCATGCTGATGCTGACACCTCCAGGTTCTCTTATTGTGCTGCCATGGATACTTCAAAACATAATTAAGGTGCTGGTCCCCAGTTTCAGAATTTCCTCTGCATTAGACCACAAGTACGTATTGAGGATATGCATTAGCTATAACTTAACTTTTCTTAGGATAAAATATATGGACCCATTTTTTTTTTTTTAAATCTAACAAAAGGAAAGGTGTGCAAAAAACACCATGTGCCACCAATACCACCAAAGATTTATGTGATGCAAAGACCTCTAAAAGGTGGAAGGGAACAATGTATGGTCCATTGTAACAGGTGGGGGTAAAAACTTCCCCTGTAAGGCCCTACTCTCACACTATTAATTCCCTTCTTGGCAAGTGTTACTCGTTCTAAAAAGGGCAGCCTCACACAGGAACCTCTCCGTATTTCGAACTAAAAACAATGGAAATGGCAGTGTTTTTAGGTGGAAATAGGGAGAGGTTCATTTGTGGGGCCGCCCTTTTTAGGACGAGTAACACTTGCCAATAAAGGATTTAATTATGCGAGAGTAAGGCCTTACAGGGGAAGTTTTTATCCACACCTGTTACAATGAACCATACCTTGTTCCCTTCTACCTTTTAGAGGTCTTTGCATTGCATAAATACTTGGTATTTGTGGCACATGATGTTTTTTTGCACACCTTTTTCTATTGTTAGATTTAAAAAACAAATTGGGTCCATATATTTTATCCTAAGAAAAGTTAAGTTTTAGCTAATGCATATCCTCAATACTTACTTGTGAACACCAATACTTTGACAAAAAATACAGTTTTCTTCTGCCTACCTGCCTCAGGTACTATTCTGATCCTTCCACCCGCCTGATGCCGCACATCTGATGCCAAGTTCTCCTTCTTTCACCCACCGTCACTGGGTACTGGTATTAACACCCACCACCCCACTCTACCAAAGTGTACCAAAGTGCATGGCAGCACCAACGTGTGGAGCTGTAACTATGGTCAGAGACAAAACATGTCCTTTACAGCCCACTGGGTGAATGTGGTTCCTGCACAGCAACAACAACAGCAACTTGGAAAGGTCACGCCACTTCCGCCTCCACACTCTAAGGCCATTGGTCCTGCGACAGTGTTCACCCCAAGGATAAATCGTCTGTCCACGAGAAATGTGGAGAGACTGACCTTTGTGAAGATTAATCAGGCATGGATCAGCCAGGATATCCACCCACCTATGCCTGATGTATCAGAGTAGATTGACCATGGGGCCACACCATCACTTCACAAATATGGATAGTGCCAAACAGATTTAAAGGAGAACTCCAGAGTATAAAAATTGTCTCCCATACTGCAGGCAGTAAAAAAATAAAGATGTACATACCTTCCTCCGCTCCCCCGGGGCATCTGGTAACCGGCTCCGATAACCGTCTCTGCCGTGATACACTTCCTGGTTGCCGGTGGTCGGAGAATCATACTGCGCTCCGCCAATCACCAACCGCAGCGAAGTCCAACTCGGCCGGCGAAAGGCTGAGCGGCAGTGTGAGAACGCTTCAGGACACAAAATTCTTCACTACACCGGCACCTGCTGCCAGGCCGAAAACGTCACACTGCCGCTCAGCCTATCGCTGGCCAAGTCGGGACTTCACTGCGGCCGGTGATTGGCTGAGCGCAGTAAGACTCTCCGACCACCGGCAACCAGGAAGAGGATCACGGCAGAGACGGTTATCGGAGTCCCCGGGGGAGCGGAGGAAGGTATATACATCTTTATTTTTTTACTGCCGGCAGTATGGGCGACAATTTTTATACTCTGGAGTTCTCCTTTAAGGCGCTGCTCCCCAGTTACAAATATTCCTCCGCATCAGACCTTTTTTCACCCACCTTCATCACCGGGTACTGGTATTGCCACCCACTGCACCACTCTGTCACTGGGTCACATTCAGGACTCCTGATGCGGCTGCTGTCACCTCCTGGCTGTCTCATTCAGCCACTATATTGTCTCAACATGCTTCACCACCTCCAGGCTGTGCCATTCAGCCACTATATGGTCTCCGCATGCTTCAGCCAACTCCAGGCTGTGCTATTCAGCCACTATATGGTCTCCTTATGCTTCAGACACCTCCAGGCTGTGCCATTCAGACACTATATGGTCTCCTCATGCTGTCACAAACTCCAGGTTGTGCCATTCATTCACTATATGTTCTACTCATGCTGCCGCCAACTCCAGGCTGTACCATTAAGCCACTATATGGTCTCCTCATACGGATGCCACCTACAGGATCTGTCATTGTGCTGCCATGGGTCATGTTACTCCTTTTTAGATTTTGTCCTTTGTTACCACACGCCTGGGCCCGGGAAATTAAAACTTGGGAGTGTAATCTTAAATTTTAATTTCAAAATCTTCAATTTCAATTTTAAAGTTCATCTTTTAATCTTAGGGATTGTGCAGCCCTATTGTCAACTCATGCTGCCACCAGCTCTAGGCTGTGCCATTAAGCCACTATATGGTTTACTGATGCTGCTGGGCCTGTGACATTACATACAAATATTTTATGGTAGCACTAGCTACCATAAGTCTTCAATTTAAATTTTAAAATTCATCTTTTAACCTTAGTGATTATGTAGCCCTATTGTCGTCTTATGCTGCCGCCAGCTCCAGGCTGTGTCATTGTGCCACCATATGGTCTCCTTATGCTGTTAGCACCTTAAATTTAACTTTTACAATTTTAATATATCTAAAATCTTCAATTTAAAATTTCAAATATATCTTTAATCTTCTCTATTGTGCAGCCATATGGTCTTTTCAGGCTGATGCCACCTCCAGACTTGGTTGTGCTGCCACCAATTCCAGGCTGAGTCATTCTACCAGATTATGGTCTCCTCATGCTGCTGCCACCTCTAGGCTCTGTCATTGTGCTGCCATGTGACTCCTTGTTAGATTGGGTTTTGTGGTCATACAGTATTAGTTCTAAGTTAACACTGGGATATTAAACTTGGGAATCAAATATAAATCTTAATTTAATATTTAAAAAAATCGATGTAATCTTTTCAAGACTGAGGCCCTATGGTCGTCTATGTCCTATTACCTGTGAAATTATCACAAGAATCCAATTAAACAGCTTGGAGCAATAACAATGAACCATAACAGATTAAATGAAACATTCGTACTTTCATAGTCAGGGGGGTGCTGAGAGGCAGGAGCTGGAACAGGTGGTATCTTGACTGGCAGAGGACCGCCAGCTCTCTGTTTACCAGGATGAGTACTCAAAAAAAATGTAAATAAATTCAAATTAAATTAAATTAAAAATAAATTAAATTACAAATTAAATTAAAAATCTCTTTATTATCTTCAATTTTGAAACCATATGGTCTCCCTGCTGCCACATCGAAGCTCTGCAGCAGTGATTCTAATAGCAATGCCCGTAATCTGCATGTCATACTGAATAACAGTATTATTTCACTAACACAGCACACACCCTATGGTGTTAGGACAAGGCAAAGGGCTCTACACCCCTATTGAGCTCTCTGTAGGTCAGAAATAGCCATTTTTAATAGCAAATTTTGGGGGGAAATTCAGCAAATAGGCCAACTCAAATTTTTCAAATGCTCGCTCATCTCTACTGAGGACTAGCAGGGCTCTGTGTATTGAGGACAAGCAGGGTTCTGTGAACTGAGGCTCTGTGACACGCTCCTGGCTTCCACAGCAGGATGATTGACAAGCCAGGAGCCTGCACAGAGTCCTACTTCTCTGCCAATACTTCCTGTATTTTGTCTCCAGACACACAGGTAATAACTGCAGGGACAGCATTTTGTCACCCTTAAATATACAATTGTTGTTTAAAATGTTTTAACCAATTTTAACCAATATAATGTTATTATTTACATTATTTAAAATGTTTTTGACAGGTACACTTTAATATATTTTTTGTTCCTTATATAGCACAACATACAGCGTTCCAGACAATACTAAATTTTATCAGTAGCCGCTATATATATTGAAGTCTATATAGATAGCATATAAATAAACCAAAATCTATGCTGTCTTATTCCACTATTGCACACTTTATGTGCTAGAAGAAGTTCAGTTTCTTAAATTCAGATAACCCTTTGTGATCTGAGATTGCAGGCACTTCATGACACTAGTAGTTGATAATATCAAATATATCAAGTAAATTAAACCTCAGATAACTCATGCATATTTCTATTAATATCTAAATTTGTATCCAGCATACAAAAACAACAAAATTTTTTTCTCATATTCTACTTTGTAGCAAAAGAATACACACATATCCATAGGAAAGCAATATAATATGATAAACTTTTTGCTTCTTTTTTTTTGTGGGTGAGAAGTGGTTCCCTCTGGCTACGTACAGTTCGGAGATGATCTCAATGGATCTCATTACTAGAGATGAGCAAATTTCGGAAAAATTAGTTTTGGCCAATTTGCCAAATTTTCCGAAAAAATTTGGTTCGGTCCGAATTTAATTGCGGCGAATCGCTATTGAAAATGTCTATTTATGGCCTACAGAGAGGCTCAATAGGGGTTTAGACGTTTTGCCATAACACGCATAGGGAGTGTTCTGTGTTAGTGAAATAATACTGTTATTCAGTATAACATGCAGATTAGAGGCATCGCTATTAGAATCACTGCCGCAAAGCCTCTGGATGTAGCAGATTTTTTTAATCTAATTTTTATTTTATTTAATTTTAATTTACTTACATTTTTTTGATTACCCATTCTGGTGGGCATCGAGCTAGTGGTCCTCCACCAGGCAAGATACCACCTGTTCCAGCCCCTGCCTTTCAGCGCCCCCCTGACTGTGAAAGTGCAAATCATTTATGGTTCATTGTTATCGTTCCAAGCTGTTTCATTGGAATCTTGTGATAATTCTACAGGTAGTATGATGTTGACGACCATGGGGCCTCAGTCTTGAAAAGATTATATAGATATTTTTTAAATTTCAGATTTATATTAGATTCCCTAGTTTATTGTCCCGACGTTTACTCTGAACTAATACTGTATGACCACAAACCCAATCTAACAAGGAGTCACATGGCGGCACAATGACAGAGCCTAGAGGTGGCAGCAGCACGAGGAGACCATAATCTGGCAGAATGACACAGCCTTGAATTGGCGGCAGCACTAGGAGACCATATAGTGTCTGAATGACACAGCCTGGAGTTGGCGGCAGCATGAGGAGAATCTAGGGCCTCAAAAACCCCAGGATTAAAAGATGAAATTTCAAATTGAAATTGAAGTTTTATGGTAGATAGTGCTACCATAAAAAATTTTAGGTAATGTCCCAGGCCCAGCAGCATGAGTAAACCATGTAGTGGCTGAATGACACAGCCTGAAGCTGGCAGCAGCATGAGGAGACAATAGGGCTTCACAATCCCTATGATTAAAAGATGAATTTTCAAATTAAATTGAAAATTTATGGAATGCTAGTGCTACCAAAAAATTTCTAGGTAATGTCCCAGGCCCAGCAGCCTGAGTAAACCATACAGTGGCTGAATGGCACAGCTTGGAGGTGGAGGAAGAATGAGGAGACTATATAGTGTATGAAAGACACAGCCTGGAGGTGGCGGAAGCATGAGGAGACCATGTAGTGGCTGAATGGCACAGCCTGAAGTTGGCGGCAGCATGAGTAGAACATATGGTGGCTGAATGACACAGCATGGAGGTGGCGGCAGCATGAGTAGAACATATAGTGGCTGAATGGCACAGCCTGGAGGTGGCGGCAGCATGAGGAGAACATATGGTGGCAGAATGAGAAAGCCTGGAGGTGGCAGCAGCATCAGGAATCCTGAAAGTGACCAGGTGACAGATTGGTGCGGTGGGTGGCAATACCAGTACCCAGTGAACAAGGTGGGTGAAAAAATGTCTGATGTGGAGGAATGTTTGTAACTAGGGAGCAGCACCTTAAATCTGTTTGGCACTATCCATGTTTATGAAGTGTTTGTGCAGCACCATGGTCAATCTACTCTGATACATCAGGCATTGGTGGTTGGAAATCCTGGCTGATCCATGCCTGATTCATCTTCGCAAAGGTCAGTCTCTCCACATTTTTCGGTTCAGGTCCTGGTTCAGATCCTGCTCTAGGTCTACCTGCTGCTGATGAGTTGCTTCACTGAGTGGGTGAAGAAAGGTACTCATCAGAACTGTAGCTGCTGCTGATGGAGCTGGTACTGCTCCTGCCACCCCACCCCTCCCCATTAGCCACGGTAGTGGAAGGTGAGCGCAGAGGGCCCCCCGAGTCAGACCTTCAAGAGGATGGACAATGGCACCGATAGGAATCGGCCAACTGACTACGTAGGATGTCTCTCTGGTAGGTCAGTTTGTCCTCCTTCTCAGTGGGTGTAAAAAAGGCCCAATTTTGTTCCGGAAGCGAGGGTCCAAAAAGGTGGAGAGCCGGAAGTCATCCCGCTGCTGAATAGTGACAATTTGGCGGTCACTACGCAAGCAAGTGAGCCTGCATCGTGCCATTTGTGCAAGTGACTCGGAAGGACTCCCTGTCTCCACTGTGTCCCTCCCTCCTCCTCCTTCTTCTCGAGTTTAGCCCCCACAGGGCTCATGTGGCCGTGAGATGTAGACACCACATCTCCAGTGCCCTGACCAGCCACCGTTTCCGACACGTATTGTAGTAGATGAAGAAGTGGAATGACGTCATGTATCCCGTGATCCTGGTGACTGACTAATAATGTGGCTTCCTCAAAGGGCCTGAGCAAATGGCAGGTATGTCACGTATGAGCTGCCGCTGGTTGAAATTGAAGTTACACAGGGGAGGCCCCCTATATGCTTTGATCATCAAGAAATCGGTGATGGCTTTTCTCTATTCGTATAGTCAGTCCAACATATGGAGGTCGGAATTCCAACATGTGGCAACTTCGCAAATCAGGCTGTGTTGAGTGATACCGTTCTGACGCTGCAGATCAAGGAGGGTGTGCTTTGCGGTGTATGAGTGGCTGAATTGCATGCTAAGTTTCCTTCCCATTGTTAGGATGTCTTGCAAATGGGGGAATTATTCAGGAACCGCTTGACAATCAGATTGAACACGTGTGCCATGCAGGGTGCATTGCTTAGCCTTCCTTGTCGCAGCGCAGACAAGATGTTCTTCCTGTTGTCAGTCATCATGGTTCCCATTTCCAGTTTTCGTGGAGTAAGCCATGCTCCAATTTTTTTATGAATGACTTTTAGCAGTTCCTCCCCTGTGTGACTCCGTTGGCCAAGGCAAACCATGTGAAGAACAGCGTGACACCGCCGTGCCCTGCACACATGGCATGCTGAAGGGGCACTGTGATTTGTCCATGCAGTGAAGGCTGAGGACACTGTGGAGGATGAGGCGGAGTCGCACACTGTCACATGGCCAACAGCCTGAGACCGTGGAGGAGGAAGCGACATGACCTGTCCAATTTTGTATTGTAGCTGTGCAGGAATCACATTCACCCAGTGGGCCATAAAGAACATGTATTGTCCCTGACCATAGTTATAGCTCCAATTGTTGGCACTGACATGTACTTTGGTGCACACCGACAGGTATAAGGACTGGCCAAACTTCTGTTCCAAAATTGTGCAGGGCTGGTACTGCCTTCTTCGCAAAGAAATGACTGCTTAGGACTCTCCACCTCGGCCCGGCACAAGCCATCAGTTCTCTGAAAGGTGCAGAGTCCACCGCTTGAAAAGGGAGGGACTGCAGCACCAGCAACTTGGACAGGAGCACATTCAGCTTCTGTGCTGTTGGATGAGTGGGTGCATACTGTTGTCTCTTGGACATGGCTTTGCTGATGGATTGCTGGCGGAATGACTGACTAAAAGTAGGAGGACCAGAAGCATCTGGAGCGACAGAAGGAGGGTATGACACACAGCTGCCTTCGGCTGAGGTGGTGGAGCCTTGGCTGGATGAAAGAGGGAGCGGCATGCCACTGAATGATGCAGTAGGCTTAACCACCACGGTTCTCCCAGGCCGCTTTATCGTGGCGCAGCGTATGTTGACGCAGGGCCATGGTGCCAACATTGGGACCCTGGTCATGCTTCACCTTCTACCGGCACATCTTTCATGTGGCTATGTTAACCTCATCCGGATGCTTGATGAAAAACTGCTACACCGCCCAGTAGCTTATTTTCCCATCAACAGTCCGCACTAATTGACTTCTACTGCTGCCGTCTCCAGGAACCCGTGATCCACTACCTCCTGGTAAGGTGGCTGCTGCAAAGCAGGTGGTCTCCCCCTGGCATGTTTGGGTCCAGAATTTCCACTTCTGCCTTCATGCTGACTGCCAACCATGCTACCACCTTGCTGGCTCAGCTGCTGCCTCACGTGCAACCTGCAACTCTCTTCTGATGATGATGATGATGAAGCCCCTTCTGCACCCGGTTCCCAATTGCGATCGGCTTCATCATCATCAAGTGTCTGCACGTCACTGATGTCCTCTTCAGGGTCCTCAACAGTGTCTGCTTCATGACCCTGAACGCTGGCAACACCACCTCCCACGTCACTCTCCTCATCACTACTTGCCCTCCTAGCAGAGGAAGCAGCGGATGTCACTTCTTGGCTGGGCAGTAACTGCTGACTGTCCTCTATTAGATCGTCTTTACTGAATAGTGGAGCTGAACCCACAGCATAAGTTACTTCTTTAGGGGAGGGAACAGCATAGGAAGCAGAGGAAATGGGAGGACAGGGACTTCTCCGGGGCTATGCCAAATGATGGTTGTGTCTGAGGAGCCCACCGACTGTTGACTGGCGGTATCAGATGTCACTTGTGATGAAATGGATGACCGTGTTAACCAATCGATAACAGCAGATAAGTTGCTGGTCGAGACACGTCCGCTAGCTGATACCGGGAGATCAGGCCTCTCGCTACCACTCACCCCTAGTCTGCTGTAACCTCTGCCTGCACCTGATGAATTTAGGAATTTAGCCACTCCTCTGTGCACATCCTGACACTGATCTGTCATACTTAAAGAAGATATCACATGCAGCAAAGAAAAAAAAAATACCTAGCCATTCCATAGTATATTCACCTACCACCTCTCTGACATGTTTGTGATTTATTTTACGGCCCCCATTTACCTGCTATTCAGCTCATAAATTCCAGTTACTTCCTGGTTATGGTGGCTATGCCTTTGATCTCAAAGATTACATTTCCCTGCATGCACTGCTCACATTTCCTGCTCTCAGCTGCCTGAGCAGAGAGCTTGTTACCACCCCTAACTTATGTTAGTCACTCCCACAGCTCTGCTAGCTCACTCCCACATAACACTGAGCTCCAATCATAGCCCTATACAGCAGGGTGGCCACGAGGAAATAAAATGTAATCTCAGTGCTCAGAGAGAGGGAGCCTGGAGTTGAAGCTGCAGTTTTACACTGTAAAATCGCTCCCTCCCCCTCCTGCTTTACAGTGGCACAATCACCTCCCCCCTTCTCTGCCCTGCACTCCTCTCTCCCCAGTGCTCAGTGTGACAGCTCTATGCTGGCAGCTCCCTCACCTCCCCCCTCTCCTCCGTTCTCAGTGTAAAAACATTAACAAGGAGAGGGGAGAGAATCAGCCTGTTTGCTGGGGCTGCTATAATCTGAATCAGCCGGCATATAGGCAGTGCTGCTCAGCCAATCACTGCAGAACAGAGGGAGGACAGTGTGAATATTCATCAGATGGGAGGGGCTAAGGCCGAGCTCAGGGAGCTCTCTGCAGCACAGGGGTTTTCTGGGTAATTGTCACGTCACGGCCCCCGGAATGCTGCTGATAACAGCCTGAATAGAGGGTCGAATGTCATGAAAACCTGGAACAGCTGAATTTCCTGTTAGACAGAAGAATGCAGAAAAAGCTGGTTTTTAAGCAGCATTGGTAATGGAAGTGATTTACAAACCTATATAACTTTACCTTCTGCACTAAAAGCTGAGCAATTTTTTACTGTGAGACTTGTCCTTTAATACGTATGTGTGGGGAGTACAATACTTTTCACTACATTTAAAACAGTATTTGTCTAGAACAGCTGCAGGTGTGTACTTTTAGCTAGCCTTTTACAGTACTAGGCCCTTAAGAATTTTTAGGAACAAAATGGTACAACAATTAGATGGGAGTATGTGGTAGACACTTATAAGGGCAGAAAAATGTGCTACAGTATGCTTAAAAAAGCTTTTGTGTACAACACTAGCTGGTGAATACTTTTGGCTGTTGTTTCATAGTATCTAGGCCCTTAAGATATCAGGAACAAAATGGTACAACACTTAGATGTACATATGTGGTATGCACTTATGAGGGCAGAAAAATGCGAGACGATATGCTTAAAAAAGTATGTGTACAACTCCAGCCAGTGAGTACTTTTGTCTGTCCTTTCACAGTATCTAGGCCCTTGAGACTTCATCAGGAACAAAATGGTACAACAATTAAATGTACTTATGTGGTATGCATTTATGAGGGCAGAAAAATGTGCTACAGTATGCATAAAAAAGGTTTTGGTGTACTACATCAGCCAGTGCATACTTTTGGCTGTCCTTTCACAGTATCAAGGCCCTTGAAACCTTATCAAAAACAAAATAGTATAACACCTAGCTGTAAGTATGTGGTATGCACTTATGAGTATTGAAAAATGCACTATAGTACGCTTAAAAAAGTTTATGTGTAAATCACCACCCGGTGAGTACTTTTGGCTGTCCTTTCATAATATCTAAGCCCTTAAGATATCATGAACAAAATAGTACACTTAGATGTACGTATGTGGTATGCACTTATGAGGGCAGAAAAATGTGCTACTGTACGCTTAAAAAAGTTTTTGTGTACAACATCAGCCGGTGAGTACTTTTGCCTTTCCTTCCACAGTTCCTAGGCCCTTGAGACTTTATAAGGAACAAAATGGTACAACACTTAGATGTACATATGTTGTATGCACTTAAGAGGGCAGAAAAATGCGCTACAGTACACTTAAAAAAGTTTTTGTGTACAACACCAGCCAGAGAGTACTTCCTTTCACAGTATGTAGGCCCTTTAGGTATCAGGAAAAAAAATGGCACAACACTTAGATGTACGTATGTGGTATGCACTTATGAGGGCAGAAAATGCGCTAGAGTATGCTTAAAGTAGGTGTACAACACCAGCTGGTGTGTACTTTTGGCTATCCTTTCACCATATCTAGGCCCATGAGACTTTATCAGGAACAAAATGGTACAACACTTAGATGTACTTAAGTGGTATGCACTTATGAGGGCAGAAAAATGTGCTACAGTACGCTTAAAAAAGTATGTGTACAACACCAGCGGTGAGTGCTTTTGGCAGTCCTTTCACAGTATCTAGGCCCTTAAGACTTTATCAGGAACAAAATGGTACAACACTTAGATGTACTTGAGTGGTATGCACTTATGAGGGCAGAAAAATGCGCTACAGTATGCTTAAAAAAGTGTTTGTGTACAACACCAACCAGTGCATACTTTTGGCTGTCCATTCACAGTATCTAGGCCCTTAAGATTATATCAGGAACAAAATGGTAAAACACTTAGATGTACGTATGTTTTATGCACTTATGAGAGCAGAAAAATGCGCTACAGTACACTTAAAAAAGTTTTTGTGTACATCACCAGCCGGTGAGTACTTTTGGCTGTCCTTTCACAGTATCTAGGCCCTTGAGAATTTATAAGAAACAAAATGGTACAACACTTAGATGTACTTATGTGGTATGCACTTGTGAGGGCAGAAAAATGTGCTACAGTACGCTTAAAAAAGTTTTTGTGTACACCAGCCGGTGAGTACTTTTGGCTGTACTTTCACAATATCTAGGCCCTTGAGACTTTATCAGGAACAAAATGTTACAACACTTCGATGTATGTATGTGGTATGCACTTATGAGGGCAGAAAAATGCGCTACAGTACGTTTATAAAAGTATGTGTACAACACCAGCCGGTGAGTACTTTTGCCTGTCCTTTCACAGTATCTAGGCCCTTGAGACTTTATCAGGAACAAAATGGTACAACACTTAGGTGTACGTATGTGGTATGCACTTATGAGGGCAGAAAAATGCGCTACAGTATGCTTAAAAACGTTTTGATTACAACACCAGCTGGTGAATATTTTTTGCTGTCGTTTCACAGTATCTAGGCCCTTGAGACTTTATAAGGAAAAAAATGGTATAACACTTAGATGTATATATATGTGATATTTACTTGTGAGGGCAGAAACATGTGCCACAGTACGCTGCAGCACACAGTCGCTGTGTACTACAGCCAAAATTACATTTTCTCAGTGTTCTCAGTGTTTCTAGGCAGGATTTATGCTTGAGCTGAATCGCTGCTGTTCCCCTGTGCAACACACTGCTCTATGATCCTCATAATAGAACCCTGTAGACAGCAACTGGGAGGTGGATCACTGCAGTAAGAATGCTTTTCTGTGACAAACTGCTCTCTGTCTAACAGAACGTTTACTTGACTAGGAGGTAAATTTCTGCTGGAAAAAGCTTTTCTGTGTAACACACAGGGCTGTCTGTCTCTATCAATCTCTCTGCAGTGCATGGATGAAGTGACTAGCCACAATATGGCTGCCGATTATATAGGACTGTGACATCACAGCGGTGACTGACTACTTATAGTCTGCATCCTGCAGTCTGCATGTGATTCACGGTCATCCTGCCTAACCTTGTTCCCGCCTTCACAGGATTCCTTGCCCCATGTGCTCACATGTGGATCCGCTATTTCAGATGCCCTGGAGCCTGGACCGCACTAAATGGAGTTTAATTAAGCAATAGAATTGCAACGATATTCGCATTCGTTATGAATTGAATTTTTCATGAAATTCTTAATTAATTCGGAATCGTCACATTCAATTTGCTAATCTCTACTCATTACCAATACGCTAACACCAAAGAAATTATCAACAGGCAGAACATTTTAGGCTATAGACATTGTAGAAAATACATCTGTGCCCAAGGTTTAAGGTAATCTATAAGGAATACATCTACATAATGTTACACTGAGCACTCAGTCTTGCCCTATGCATCTTTGTAATGATCTGTGTATGAATTGGAAAAAGTAGTACTATCTGTCTAATACATACTGCCCTAATATAATCATGCTTACCTCACCATCATATGTATCTGAAGGGCAGATATCCCACAGAGAAGTTTACATCTTCAGATCATTCCTTTTTTACTCTTAACTTAAAGAGAAACTGACAGGCTATTCACCCGCACTAAAACAAATATACTGGGCTATAGTGTGAGTAGACAGCATTAAAATGAGTGGTCACTTATGTGAATAGGGGAAGTATTGCCAGAGCTATGCGTCTTATTTCTTCTATTTGTACTGTGCAGCTGTGCACAATGGAGGTGAGGAGCCGGCTTGCCTCGCTCTTCTGCCAACTCAAAATCCCCGGCTCTGGCCGCCCAAAGTAATGAAAATGCAGAAGTATTCACTCTCACATTACTAGGATGTGAGATTCTGCTCTCCAGCGCTCTGCTCGGAGTAGACTCTCATGTCACAGGATGTGAGAGTGAATACTTTTGCATATTCATTACTGGGGGCGGGCAGAACAGGAAAGATGGAGGAGTCAGGGGACTGCGGCAAGTCTGCTCCGCAATAGAAATGGAAGAATAAGGACACAATATACTCTGTCAATATTTAGTGTCCACTAATTTTATTGCTGTTCACCCACACTATAACCCAGTACATTGGGTTGAACAGATTAACAGGCTGTCAGTTTCCCTTTAAACATGTTGATGATGTTTTTCTTGTTGTTGATTTTTTTTACCTATGATTTTATAACCTTCATTATTTTTCACTTTTATGTACATAAACATTTTTTGTTACATTTTGTGCCCCCCCTTAAGGCCATAAGAGGGGCATTTTCTCACTATAATATTTTTTATTTTATTGTTTATTCTCTTCCTAACCGGGGCTGACCCAGTAGCCCCATTTACTTGGGAAGTATAGCAGTTTAATGTACATCTTGTAATGGTCTTCCTGTTTAATGTTCATCCTGTAGCTATCTTCCTTTTTAGCGTTTATTCTGTAATGTAACAGTCTTCCTGTGTTATGTACATCTTGTAACAACCTTCCTGTTTAGTGTACATCCTGTCATGGTCTTCCTGTTTTTTGTACATGCTGCAACATTTTTCCTGTTCCAAGATGTTTTTGAGTGGCTTGTAATGCCTAGGAGCAGATACGGGGCCCACCCAGCACAGACACCAATTTCTGCTGTATGCGCTCATGCTCATATAGCTAAAAGATTATTCTCAGTAAGAGCTGCAAGACATACCGCTTCACTGAGATGAGGCCATGACCTCTGCCCCAACGCAGTGCACGCGCCATTGTTGTCACTCATCAGCGCCTACACAGTGGAGGGAAAATAATGGTCCAGTATAGTGGAGGAGATCCCCGCTGGCAACATGAGGTGAGTATAAGTTTTGGATTTTTTTTTTATATATGTCATCCTGGAGTATGTGTGTGTGTGTGTGTGTGTGTGGTGGGGGGGGGGTTGGATTGGGAGGGGGACGACTATGGGTGCTGATTACCTTACTGGCTAGCTTCCTGGATATTTCCTTACCTGGCTACCTATCGATCTACATACTTGGCTTCCTGGCTACCTACCTACATAACTACCTACTTATCTGCATAGCTACTTACCTACATAACTACTTACCTGGCTACATACCAATGTACCTTTCTGCATAGCTACTTATATACCTGCCTCTTTGATCTACCTACCTAAGGATGTATATGCCTATTGGGGGGCTACCTGCCTGAGGAAATACCTGCATATGTGGGGGATACTTAATAAGGAATTATCTAACTACTGTGGGCCATACCTACCTAATAGGGGAACTCCCTGTCTAGTGTGGGGATATACCTACTTAATGGGGGACCTATTAACCTACACACCTTTACTCTGCCGGATCATGGTGGGGCATTATTACAGTTTGGTTACCTTAAGATGGGGAGACTGTATACAGGTCAGATTTCACTGGAAAAATGCGGATATTTACATGTTTGTCCTGCAGATGCTGCAGGGTTTTGGCTGTAAGAAGTCGACATGATGTTCTGAGTCGGATGGTGAAGAAAATAAAGTGGAAAATGCTGATCAGAAAAGCAATAAGTGGTAAGTCCCTTAAAATAACTGTATGTATATTGACCGGGGTCTGATTCTGGAGACTGTATTATGGGGTCTGTATATATAGGGTGTGATACTGGGGTCTGTATTATGCAGGGGGTGATACTTGGGTCTGATTCTGGGGACTGTGTTACGTAGTGGGGATCTAATTCTGGGCTCTGTATTATTCAGAGGGTGATACTGGGGTCTGATTCTGGGGTCTGTATTATGCTGGGGGGGTGACACAGGGGTCTGATTATAAAGTCTGTGTTATACAGGAAAAGGGATCTGATTCTGGTGTCTGTATTATGAAGGGGGTAATACAGGGGTTTGATTCTGGGGTCTGTATTATGCAGGTAGGGAGATGATAATGGGGTCTCATTCTGGGGTCTGTATTATGTTGGGATCTCATTCTGGGGTCTGAATTATGTGGGTCTGAAATTAAATGGTTAATTGTGCTGAACAAAAACTTCATCCACAGATGAAAGGTGGTGAGTGTGGGTTTTTCTACTTGTGATTTGCATTGTGATTATAGAAAGTTCTGTTAGGTAAATTTAAAAAAAATTTTTACATAGTGACTAGCAAGCTTTGTGTTTTTTTTATTTATTCAAGGTAAAGAGGGGTAACCATTAAAGGTCAGATAACAGCAAAAAAAAAAAAAAGTGAGACCTAAAAATGGAAAGAAATAAAGGGGAACCAAAACACTTTAACAGGTTAGAAGAGTGAACTCCCTCTAACACTAGTGAGCCCGTTAAGAGATGGTTATAAAAACAGGTTTATATTTGGAAAAAGATTTTTATAACCATGCAGCATCCAAGTCTTGCAACCTTAAAGGGGTACTCTGGTGGAAAACTATTTATCTTAAATCAACTGGTGCCAAAAAGTTATACAGATTAGTAAATTACTTCTATTTAAAAATCTTAATACTTCCACTGCTTATCAGCTGCTAAATGCTCCGGAGGAAGTTATTTTCTTTTTGAATTTCCTTTCTGTCTGAGGACAGTGCTCTCTACTGACACCTCTGTCCAATTTAGGAACTGTCTAGAATAGGAGCTAATTCGCATAGTGTCAGCAGAGAGAACTGTGCTCAGACAGAAAAGAAATGTAAAAAGAAAATAACTTCCTCTGGAGCAAACAGCAGCTGATAAGTAATGGAAGGATTAAGAATTTGAAATAGAAGTAATTAACAAGTCTGTTTAACTTTCTGGCACCAGATGACTTAAAAAAAATTGTTTTTCACCGGAATACCACTTAAATGCAAATGCTGAAATACCGCCATATTACAGCCTCCTCAAAACTAGCCCAACCATGTTTTTTCTGAAAACCCAAATTTTGACTTAATACTTTTATAGTTTCTTATTCCACAACTTTAATATCCCGGTATGAGAAAAACTATAATGAAATCCCATAAGCAGATGCAGTAACATTCACAAAATAAACTACATTCTTTTCAACTAATAATATCGGAATTATTTGCAAGTGAAACTTTTTTTTTCAATATACATTTTGCCCCCAGTTGAACAAGAACTAATTCCTGTATTATGAGATAAATTTCCACTCTTTGTGTAACTAATCTGAACAGAAGTGGAATTATTAGATTTTTGTTTTAGTGGAGTGTCATGCTGTTCTCAAACAAAGCTTTAATTAATATTCAATTGCACAAAAAATGTGTACATGTTTAATAGATGTTCTGCATATTTATTCCAGACAATGGAAAGGAGAACTGACTTCTGAGAAGCATGAGGGAAACATTCATTAACTTATAAAATAAAATAAAAATATTAATAAAAGAAAATAAAAATTATAAATATTGGTGATACAGGTGTTAAAAGGGGTCCTCCGGTCCTCCATCTAGCATTCTGAGCATTTTGTTAAGAACACTCAGAACTGGAGGCTGTGATTGCGACAGCATGGCCACGTCCCTCATGACATCATGCCTCGCCCCCTCCATTCATTTCTATGGGAGGGGCATGCCGGCTGGCTTGCCCCTCACATAGACATGAATGGAGGGGGCGTTGTGTGACATCACGAGGGGGCGCGGCCGTGACATCATGACCACTACCGCACGAACCTGTTGTTTGTTTAGAACGCCGGGTGCTCTCACGATCAGACATCATATCCTCTGTCTTTTGAATAGGGGATAAGATGTCTAGCAGTGGAGTGTCCCTTTAAGGATATTCTACAAACACCAGGCAAGTCTGAAGGTCTCTAGACATATAAGAAAACAATGGAATGAATAATCGGTCGTACAAGTCACAACAAACTTTATTCTTTAACGGACTGTACTTTGTGCCCAAAAGGTTAACAAAAGGGGTGAATTAAGAAAGAAAAAAAAATATTGAACATGCTGGGAGCCTCTTTCTTAGGGAAAAAAAAACCCTTTTTTTTGTTGGCGTCGCTTTTATGCATTACTACAACTTTTTTACAAGCAGAATGCACTACTCAGAACATGTATGGATGTTGGCTTAGTGTTCAGCACTGTTGCCCTACAGCGCTGCGGTTCTGGGTTCAAATCTCACCAAGGATAATATCTGCAATGAGTTTGTATGTTCTCACTGTGTTTGCGTTGGCTTCCTCTGGGAAGTTCCGAACGCTGGTGTGGGCTTCAGGGGTCGCCACACTCACTTGTGATGTCACACTCCGCCCCTCATTACATCATGCCCGCCCCCTCAATGTAAGTCTATGGGAGGGGGCATGATGGCCATCACATCACCTCCCATAGACTTGCATTGAGGGGGTAGAGCTTGAAGTCATGAGGGCAGAGCTTGACATCACGAGGGGGCATGGTGACCCCCGGAGCCCGCACCAGCATTCAGACCTAAATGTTCCAAATGCTGGGAAGTGGCGTAAGATTGTAAGTCACAATGGGGACATTGACCAATTTGAGTGTACAGTGCTGCAAAATCTGTTTGTGCCATACGAATAAAGAATTATTATTATTGAGTGCATGAAGGCCATACAGCTCCTAAGTATGAAGCCTCCAACTGGAAAGACTCAATGGGTACGATTTTGCATGTAGGACTTTTCCATGCATACCTTTGTGAGTTTATATAGATGGTTAAAGAAAATATCAGTCACAAATCTCTTAGCCAAGAATGATGGGAGTAAAGGGCTGAAAGACCCAGAGACAGTCTGTGGGGTTTTACCCCCACAATAGCTGAGCCATGTAATGGGCTTATCAAATAAATGTCAAAATATTCGTATGTAATACCAATGATACAGTGCTGGGGTTCTGGGTTTGAACCCCACCAGATGCTATATTTGCATGAAGTATGTATGTTATCCCCACGGTTTCTATGGCTTTTTTTTTCAATATGGCAAAAACTTACTTACTGGCATTGGAGAAATAAAATGTAAACACCCAGTATAACAACCATTGTATAATACTATAGAATAGGTTGGCACTATGTTGATATAGCAAATAAAAACAGAATGTTTATCTGCACATGGCAGATTCAGTTTTATTACAGTCATTGCCTCCAGTCCTCCTTTCTCATGTAGTTGCTACAGCAGAGCGAGCACTGTATCACTGATCCATGGGTACAGGATAAAGACAGAGCTTGGCATTTGGTTTCTTAACCAGATTACAGACAAGCAGGTCACAGCAGATGCCCTGTCTTGCTTCATTACTCAGCACCTGTTAAACTTGATTAACAGCCCCGGCTAATTATCTGTTAAGAGATTTCACTGTTGTATTTCATCCAAAAACGGTCTAAAGAACTGACCTGATTCAGATGTGTTGTCTCCTTTCTGAAGGGCTTACAAGAGACGAATCTTGGCTACTACATTTGACAGGTATAGAATCTTATGGAACAGCAAGGTGAATAATTTCTCTCTCAAGAATAGTCTAAATGATAATTTATAAAATGGTGGACTTGACATGATAAACTTGACATAATGATCTATAAATGATTGACATTTCTTTTTTCCATTCCAACTCATGGCTGGTCCACATATAAATCCCTGATGCATTAAAGGGGTACTCCACTGGAAAACATTTTTTTTTTTAAACAGCTGGTGCCAGAAACTTAAACAGATTTGTAAATTTCTTCAATTAAAAAATCTTAAACCTTCCAGTACTTATCAGCTGCTATATGCTCCACAGGAAGTTATTTTCTTTTTACATTTCTTTTCTGTCTGACCACAGTGCTCTCTGCTGACACCTCTGTCCATTTTTGGAACTGTCCAGAGCAGGAGAGGTTTGTTATGGGGATTTGCTTGTACTCTGGACAGTTCCTAAAATGGACAGAGGTGTCAGCAGAGAGCACTGTGGTCAGACAAACAGAAAGGAAATTCAAAAAGAAAAGAACTTCCTGTGGAGCATGCAGCAACTGATAAGTACCGGAAGGATTAAGATTTTTAAGTAGAAGTAATTTACAAATCTGTTTAACTTTCTGGCACCAGTTGATTCATTTATTTTTTTCTAGTGGAGTACCCCTTTAAAGGGTTTGTCCGGTGGTTCTTTTTTATAGTTATATGGTGCCAATCATTATATTTAGTTCACCATTTCTGTGCCTGGTTTCTTTTCCTTGTCTGTTGTTCTTTTGTAGTTATTTTAAAATCTTCCCGGAAGATGCTGTTTGTTACTGGCTTCCTGTGACTGGCGCTCACATTTCACTCAGTGTAGTCGGCCATGTTGTGAGTGCCACGTCACTTACTCGTTTTCTGCTGCACCTCCTCCCAGCTGTTGCTCTGCCCTGCCCCTCCTGAATATGTTAATCACATTCGCACATTTTTTTGATCAGCCAATAGCTGTTCAGAACGGACTCTGCAGCACCTATCTTCTTCCTTGTTGTGCAGCGTCCTTAGCAACTGACTTACTTCTGAGCAGACTCCTGCAGTGCTGAGGGACTACTACTACTCCCATCATGGAACAGGCTGGTTTCCATGATGGGAGTAATAGTTCCCCGGCTGCTGGAGTCTGCCGTCGGCTGGTGAGGCTACATTAGTGTTTGTACTACTACCCCCATCATGGAACAGAGTCTGTTCCATGTTGGGGGTAGTAGTACAGGGGCTGAATGATTGATCGCACCGGGTCTCACTTCTGACATCCGATGCGATCAGCAGTTATAAAGCAGGGGAGCGAGTGGCATGCTGTGCTACTCTGCGAAGTATATACTGTTTAAACATCATTTTTAAATCCCCCGCACCGGCAGGGTTTTTAATTTACTACAGTGTTAACCCAAAATGTATGCCCCCGTGCATATTTTTAATAATTTATTGGCCCCAGTGTGCATAAGTTTATTCCCTCCCCCCCCAATGTCCATAACCCCTTGTGTCCATATGCACCCCAGTGGTCTTATTCCCCGGCTGCCTGCTGCTCCTCATCTTCTAGCAGCAGAGCAGCAACGGGTATATGTCGGGCGGCGGCTGCAGCGGAGAATGAATGAAGCCGATATATCCCACATGTCGGCTCAATTCATTCATTCTCTGCCGCAGCCGCCGCCCGACATGTCCCCCTCAGTGGTCTTATTCCCCGGCTTCTAGGAGTAGAGCAGCAGTGAGGACATGTCGGGCATGTCGGGCCGCGGCTGCAGCAGAGAGATAATGAATGGAGCCGACATGCGGGACATATCGGCTTCATTCATTCTCCACCTCAGCCGCCGCCCGACATGTCCCCGCTGCTGCTCTGCTCCTAGAAGATGAGGAGAAGGCAGCCGGGGAATAAGACCACTGGGTGGATATTGAAACTAGGCTGGGATATTGACATGGGGGGGGGGATATGGACATGGGTGGGGGAATCAACTTATGCACACTGGGGCCAATAAATTATTAAAAATATGCACAAGGGCATACATTTAGGGTTAACACAGTAGTAATTTAAAAACCCTGCCGGGAGCCCTGAATGGCTCCTCGGTGCTGGCCATTCAGGGCTCCCCGTGGAGGATTTAAAAATGATGTTTAAACAGTATATGCATCGCAGAGTAGCGCAGCATGCCGCTCACTCCCCTGCTTTATAACTGCTGATCGCATCGGGTGTCAGAAGTGAGACCTGGTGCGATTAATCATTCAGCCCCTGTACTACTACCCCCAACATGGAACAGACTCCATGATGGGGGTAGTCGTACAAACACTAATGTAGCCTCACCAGCCGACAGCAGACTCCAGCAGCCGGGGAGCTATTACTCCCATCATGGAAACCAGCCTGTTCCATGATGTGAGTAGTAGAAGTCCCTCAGCACGCAGGAGTCTGCTCAGAAGTAAGTCAGTTGCTAAGGACGCTGCACAGCAAGGAACAGACATGCGCCCAACAAGTAAGAAGATAGGTGCTGCGGAGTCCGTTCTGAACAGCTATTGGCTGATCATTAGCCAATGACTGGCACAATCGATGAATCAGTAAAAAAAAAATTGCGAATGTGATTAACATATTCATGAGGGGCAGGGCAGAGCGGCAGCTAGGAAGGAGGATGTGCAGCAGAAAACGAGTAAGTGACGTGGCACTCACAACATGGCCGACAACACAGGAAGCCAGTAACAAACAGTATCTTATGTGAAGATTTTAAAATAACTACAAAAGAACGCCAGACAAGAAAAAGAAACCAGGCAAAGAACTGATGAGCTAAATATAATGATTTGCAACATATAACTGTAAAAAATAACCACTGGACAAACCTTTTAACTGCACTAACACACATATCACATAGCAGGTGAGTTTCCTCCTAACATTCTCCCAGCCCTCTGACAGGGAGCACATGGTAGGTGTTCACACTGGTGTGGTGCTCGGTGGTGGCCATTGTTGCTGTGGTGCTTTGTCTGTGGGGTGGTCATTCCCCCTGTGGGCTCTGTGCTGCAGAGGCAGTGTTAGGTTAGGGACCCAATTTGACTAAGTGGAGGCAAGTGGGCTTGTACTTTTTGATCAAAATGTATACTAATGACCTGTTAGTTTTTTAATTATGCTGAGAAGCAAGTAGAGCAAAATGCAAATTAAGAATGTGCGGCTATGTTTCTGTTTCATTTGAGTTTCAAGTGAGTTCAACATTTTGGGACTCACCACTAATGTTGATGTCCCCTATTATCCCTATAGATGCTTTTGTCCATGTTGATCATAGTATGTATAGGGATAATGGAGGTGATTGAGCTCATTAGACTGCCAATGCTGATTTTTGGTCCCATCACTATCATATTGACCCACAGAATAAAGATATTGCATCAGTTAATCTTAAAATGATTCCTATTGTTTCCCGTTACAAAAAAATAAATAAAAATAACTAATCATTATTTTTAAAGATAGAAGAAAAAAAAAACATGATGTTGTATTGAGATGCAAAAATGTGATCTGAACCTAGACTTACAGATCTGTTTTGTATCTACAGTACATAATATGCATCTATACTGCCCTTCTGTAAGTTTGTTTTTTCAATAGATATCAAATGAAAAAATATGACATATTCAATCACATGTTGTATTGCAGAGGTATGATTCTAGGTAAAATACAATTCCATGCTGTGGCACTATACCATGTCTACAAAATAGACAATGCCCAACTGTGCGGACTCCATATGCTGGAGTACAAGGTCATTAAACATGGCATTGCTGTGTACATGAGTCCTTACTGTTCACAGTGTCTGTCCATATTCCAATCTCAGTTGTGTGTGTGAGACAGATATGCTTTCATTGTAATAAAAATAATATCCTCCATATGAACAATGCTTTAGATTATCTTGGCTTGGAAAGCGGCATAAGCTCCCATTTATGTTAATAAATGCAAATATGCAGGGAAATTAGGCTACGCACACAATGACTTATGCCCATATGCTTTACTGAGCATTAATAGAAAAAATAGCTTTATGTTAAATGTGCTTCCAAATATGCTATACTTACCCAAAAAATATTTCAATATTATACAGTACACATCTATTATCTTACTAGCACCGGTAATTGAAATTGCATTACAGATTACTAGCCGGAACACAGAGTGTGTTTTTTGCTCTATTTTTTAATAAGTCTTTGCATATATTTGTTGTTGCTCTAAAATCGGTCCGCACTCTCTGCACTTTGACACTGTTTCTCATGGACTACATCTGAAATTCCAAGCAGCTTATTTTCAGCTCATCTCTGTTCATCTCATGTTCTCTCTCTCTCTTGCTGTTTGTCCTGTTCCTGTGTATTTTCTTCACATTCCCGAGGTCTTTTCATACAATCCGCTATATCTGTTTCTGCTAGCCTCAGGGTACAGTGCTCTCTGGCTTTGATTAAGGTTTCCTGCTATCTAAAATGCAGGTTGTTTCCTGCAAGATTCCCCGGTACTGTGCACATTTTGATTCCTTTCCCTCTATTGAGTCATGATCACTTGTATTCCAATTTCGCAATGAAGTTTTTTATTTGCCTGACGTCACTTTCTTTTCTTTCTTTCCTATTTCAGGTCTTTTAAAAAGAGCAAAGAATGATGGAAATGAAATAGTTAAAATAATTATATTGCAAAGGTACAAGTTGAAAAGAGTGGCTCTGGGAATAGAGATGCTTACGATGATTACGCTCTTATTTTATCCACGGGATTTTGCCAACATTTGTTACCTTTTGAACCCCTTACCTATCAGGAGAACAAGAGATGCCTTCACCTCCATTCTGCCAACCACATTCAGGCACAGGCTGTATGGAAAGTCTATTGAATTCATATGTTTCAGATTTTTATGGCATATCTTGTGAGTGAGATGGTGAACACTACATATAGGTGTTGTTCCTTATTGGTTATTATGGCATATCATTTGCATTTCCCATATCTAAGGCTGTATTCACACTATGTTTTGGGCACACAGCTCCCAGATCCGGCAGTGAAATTTTAAAACTGATTGTTGCCGTATCATCGCACCGCACCCCATTAATTTAACTGAGATGGCCGGAGTCAATTTACTCCAGTTGCCTCATTTCTGCACAATTTCAGTTTTATTGCCGGAATAAAAACTGTACCAGATCATGGTTTTCAGATCGGCCACAAAACTGAATACGGTGCGAAAATGTGCTGACCAAGTCCCAACATAACTCCGGCTGGCTCATTTAAATAAATGTGATATGGCAGTGTCCGTTTTTTAAATTTCCCCACCAGATCAAGCAGCCGTATGTCCAAAAATGTAGTGTAAATGTAGCCTTACTGATCAGTAGTTAAAATGATGTCCTACTGCACCGACATCCAATATTTCTTTTAAACATAAAGGTTGCATGCCTTTTATATTTAATCTATGAACAGCATCACTCTTGACCAAGCTGGTCATTGTTCAAATAAGTAGACCTTTATTTTTGGTTGGGTGGGTGTGGTCCAAGCAGATAGAAAATCCAAAAAGCCACTGCAAAGCTTAAAGAAAAGCAATCATTTGCATTCACATGGTCACTCACTTTTCAACTTTTATAAATCGATATATATATATATATATATATATATATATATATATATATATAAATCAATAGTATGGATATAAGAAACATTGTAATTTACCTTATCAGTTAAAATGCTTATTTCTTCTCTTATTAAGCTAGTTTCCTCTTCCCCTGCTAAACTTCCATTTACTCTGAAATTGTAGCTCCATTTTATCTGTGTTTACTGTGTTTACAAGATAGCCTAGTAGCTCATTAGGAGGTCAGGTTACATGCTGTCTATACAAATCTATGGAAAGGGGAGGGGTGAGGAGTGAGAGGGGAGGAGGAGTGAGTTCAGAAAGCAGAGGTAGATAGTTAGACACTGCAGATACTGCAAAGAGACTACAGTAAGTATTAGATCTCACCTCAGGGCCAGCCTATACAGTCCACTGCTGCTCTATAATGTTTTTCATACTGATGCTGCGTCATAGCGTTTACCATTAAGACACAGAAGAGCATGACATGTTTGTCCAGTGTATTAGAGGCATCATAGCAGTTAATATTCACTACCTCTCTCAGGGATACCTAAAAATTAGAGATGAAGTCTGCAGAGAAGAAATCTAGTGAAAAATGCCATATACAAGTTACTGAAATAAAAAGGATGGAGAAGCGCTCCACTGTGAAGGACAATAGACAAAAGAACGTGAGCCCCTGATAATAGAGAGGTTCACCAGATGATGTTGTGCTATAGAGGCACAACGCTCTAGCAGGCATGTAATCCTTTCGAATGGTTGGGATGGAGACTCCACCTGGATATCCACCTAGGACTGCAGCTTATCCCGCCCTTGGCTAGGCATAGGGAACATGAAGTGGAAAATGTGCACTTTTGAGGACACATCTGAGGAAGAGGACGGAGCGTCCTTGAAACGTGTTACATGTAATAAATACTTTTATCTTATACCTTGGTTGTGGACAGCGCTGTAATATCCCTATTACCTGTGCACCACAAAAAGTGCACATTTTCCACTTCATATACAAGTTACGTCATGGCCAGAAATATAATTGCTCCTCATGTACACATGATAGTTATTCGGAAAAGTTACCTTGCCAGATAGGGTATACAAGCAGGGGCACATTGTTATCTTGCTGATCTTACACTGCTGCACCATAAAAATCCCTATTTTCGTAATATGCAAATTAACTATAGGAGCCCACAGGGTGTTTCTTAACACAGTAAATGCCTATATATCTGATTTATTCTTCCCTATTCATCCTGCTTTTGATAGACAGCAAGGAAAGTCAAATGACAGCACAATGGCTGTCAATTAGAGAGAAGAGGCAGAGGTGAGAAGGCATTGAATTTCTGGACACTTGCATAGCGGGAGATGCCCTGTATTCACTATATGGCAATTTAAATATCATGAAAGTAGTAATTTTTACAGTAGAGGAGCAAAGGATCAGCAAGCAAAGTGTATGGCAAGGATCCTGTTTGTAAGCATTATCTGGCCATGTGCATAGTTTAACTACTTAAATTCTGGTGACAGTTTCCCTTTTACTAATCTTACTGACCTTTTCATTCTAGAAATGTTGATAGTAACAGTAGTCAGACAAGTTAAATTAATATATCATAGAGCAATGCTATATATTATCTCCCCATGGTTCTTCAATGATAGAAAAATAGTTGGGGGCTTTGATCTTTTCTATAACAAATACTGTATAACATGAAAAGGACATCTATATGTATATTTCAGAGGAATGTGGGTGGCTGCAGGACCTCACTAAGCCAGTTCTTATTTAACCCTTTTTAAAGGGAAAAAGTTAGAATGTAAATATTTATTTATGACTAGAACAAAGTTAACAGATACTATGAGCAGTTACCCTATTATATAATGCATGACTAACCTAATAGAATATTGTCATCATAAACATACATTGCATATAAAATAATATAAAATAAAATAAAGTAAAATAGAAGAAAAAGAAAAGAGGTGAGAAAAAAGGGAAGAAAGAAAAAAAGAAAAGAGGGAGAGAAGAGTGGGGGGGGGGGGGAGGGGGGGGGGGGGGGGGAAAAGGGGGGGGGGGAAGAGGGAAGGGGAAAAAAAGGGGGTGGGGGGGAAAAAAGAAGGGGGAAAAAAAGAAATAAATAGAAATAGAGAAAAGAAGAGTAAGAAGATAAAAAAGGAAAAGAGGAAGATAGAAGGGGAAAGAAAAAGAAGGGGAATAAAAATTGAAAAAAAGGGGGGAAAGAAGAAGAATAAGAATAGAGGATAACCTAAATGCCTACATAAAGGGTTTCAAGCCAAAATCCATATTCAATCCCTTTGGACACATCGTGTCTAATGTATAGATCCATTTAAGTTCTTTCTGGCGCAATAATTTCTCCCTGTCACCCCCTCGTCTTAACACAGGTACATGATCTATAATGCGAAATCTTAGCTGACTGATACTATGACCAAATTCCAAAAAATGCTTAGGTAGTGGGAGATCAACCCTCTTGGTCCTAATGGAAGATTTATGACCATTTAATCTTATCCGGCATTCATTGGTGGTTTCACCTATGTAATAAAGCCCGCATGGGCAGGTCAACAGATAGATTACAAAGGAGGAGCGGCATGTATATCTACCATGAATCTTGAATGGTTTGCCTGTATGTGGGTGATTAAATGAATCGCCCTTTAACATAGAATTACAATGACTACAATTTAAGCAGGGAAAATTGCCCTGTTTAAATTTTTGTGTACCTTTATCTTTAAATGAGCCGACATCAGATTTAATGAGACGGTCTTTAAAACTGCGTCCCTTTCGGTATGCCATTATTGGTGGCTTATCTAAGCCAGTAGTCTTACTCACGAGTGACCAGTTATGCCTAATAATATTAGCTATAGCCTGGCTATTAACTGAATACGTAGACACAAATGGTATCCTATCTGTGGGTTGTTTAGGGGTACTATGTAATAGAGTGGATCTCTCGACTTGTAAGAGTCTATTTGAGTGATGGTTTAACAAACGTTGTGGATAACCCCTACGTCTAAATTTCCCTTGCATTTCATCAATTCTTTTAGAGGACTGTATAGGATCTGAGACTATCCGTTTAACACGTAGCAATTGGCTCCATGGGAGTGATTTAACTGTGGGTCTAGGATGGAAACTGTCATATTGTAAAACACTATTCCTATCTGTTTTCTTTGTATAGAGATCCATTGATAATCTACCGTCAGTTACTGTAACAAATGTGTCCAAAAATTGAATTGATGATTCGGACACCACCATGGTGAATTGAAGTTCAGGGTATATACTATTCAGTTCATCAAGGAACAAATGAAGTTGTGACAAAGTACCCGTCCAAATCACGAAGGTATCATCTATGTAACGGAACCAAGTCCGTACATGAGGATACCATCGTGATTTGTAGATATAAGTTTCCTCAAATTCCGTCATATATACATTTGCATACGTTGGGGCCACATTGGACCCCATGGCCGTTCCCCTGTTTTGGACATAGAAGTCATCCCCAAACAGGAAATAATTCCGTCTGAGGATGACCCCCAATAAGTCCAAAACAAGGGAACGTGCCCCTGCAGAGAGATCAGTGGATAATAGGCAATTGGCGACCGCCTGGATCCCGTTTGAGTGTTCGATCGACGTGTAAAGATTAACCACGTCGAACGATACCAGAAGGGATCCAGGGGGGCAAACCAAATCCTGAATTTTGGAGATAAAATCACCCGTGTCACGAATAAATGATTTAGCCGAGGTGGCATGACATCTTAAAATCTTATCCAAATAAACGGCAATGGGGGAGAACACAGAACCACTCCCGGAGACGATAGGTCGTCCGGGGGGGTTCTGGAGGTTCTTATGTATCTTAGGTAAACAATATAGGACTGGTGTTATAGGATGTTTTTGAGTCAAAAATGTTACCAATTCTGTATCTATAATATGGTTCTCAACCGCCTGCTGTAAAAGAAATGAGATGTCAGCCTGGATTTCCTTCAAAGGATCCTTCCTAAGTTTACTGTAAACCGTGACATCAGAAACTTGTCTAGTAATCTCGGCTAGATAAAGTGGGGTGTCCATAACAACCAGGGCACCCCCCTTATCCGCAGCTTTAATGGTGATGTCAGAATTTTTTTGTAACCTTGATAATACATCAAATTCACTGCGAGTCAAATTATGCCAACCGGAATGAGTAGAATTCTCTTTCAATACATTAATCTGTTTGGTGACAACCTCAACAAATGCTTCAATTCCATTATTGGTTCTGGGTGGCATAAACTGACTTTTGTTAAACAGATTAACATCCTTTAGAGTTAACTCAGCAGAATGCCACCCAGAACCAATAATGGAATTGAAGCATTTGTTGAGGTTGTCACCAAACAGATTAATGTATTGAAAGAGAATTCTACTCATTCCGGTTGGCATAATTTGACTCGCAGTGAATTTGATGTATTATCAAGGTTACAAAAAAATTCTGACATCACCATTAAAGCTGCGGATAAGGGGGGTGCCCTGGTTGTTATGGACACCCCACTTTATCTAGCCGAGATTACTAGACAAGTTTCTGATGTCACGGTTTACAGTAAACTTAGGAAGGATCCTTTGAAGGAAATCCAGGCTGACATCTCATTTCTTTTACAGCAGGCGGTTGAGAACCATATTATAGATACAGAATTGGTAACATTTTTGACTCAAAAACATCCTATAACACCAGTCCTATATTGTTTACCTAAGATACATAAGAACCTCCAGAACCCCCCCGGACGACCTATCGTCTCCGGGAGTGGTTCTGTGTTCTCCCCCATTGCCGTTTATTTGGATAAGATTTTAAGATGTCATGCCACCTCGGCTAAATCATTTATTCGTGACACGGGTGATTTTATCTCCAAAATTCAGGATTTGGTTTGCCCCCCTGGATCCCTTCTGGTATCGTTCGACGTGGTTAATCTTTACACGTCGATCGAACACTCAAAGGGGATCCAGGCGGTCGCCAATTGCCTATTATCCACTGATCTCTCTGCAGGGGCACGTTCCCTTGTTTTGGACTTATTGGGGGTCATCCTCAGACGGAATTATTTCCTGTTTGGGGATGACTTCTATGTCCAAAACAGGGGAACGGCCATGGGGTCCAATGTGGCCCCAACGTATGCAAATGTATATATGACGGAATTTGAGGAAACTTATATCTACAAATCACGATGGTATCCTCATGTACGGACTTGGTTCCGTTACATAGATGATACCTTCGTGATTTGGACGGGTACTTTGTCACAACTTCATTTGTTCCTTGATGAACTGAATAGTATATACCCTGAACTTCAATTCACCATGGTGGTGTCCGAATCATCAATTCAATTTTTGGACACATTTGTTACAGTAACTGACGGTAGATTATCAATGGATCTCTATACAAAGAAAACAGATAGGAATAGTGTTTTACAATATGACAGTTTCCATCCTAGACCCACAGTTAAATCACTCCCATGGAGCCAATTGCTACGTGTTAAACGGATAGTCTCAGATCCTATACAGTCCTCTAAAAGAATTGATGAAATGCAAGGGAAATTTAGACGTAGGGGTTATCCACAACGTTTGTTAAACCATCACTCAAATAGACTCTTACAAGTCGAGAGATCCACTCTATTACATAGTACCCCTAAACAACCCACAGATAGGATACCATTTGTGTCTACGTATTCAGTTAATAGCCAGGCTATAGCTAATATTATTAGGCATAACTGGTCACTCGTGAGTAAGACTACTGGCTTAGATAAGCCACCAATAATGGCATACCGAAAGGGACGCAGTTTTAAAGACCGTCTCATTAAATCTGATGTCGGCTCATTTAAAGATAAAGGTACACAAAAATTTAAACAGGGCAATTTTCCCTGCTTAAATTGTAGTCATTGTAATTCTATGTTAAAGGGCGATTCATTTAATCACCCACATACAGGCAAACCATTCAAGATTCATGGTAGATATACATGCCGCTCCTCCTTTGTAATCTATCTGTTGACCTGCCCATGCGGGCTTTATTACATAGGTGAAACCACCAATGAATGCCGGATAAGATTAAATGGTCATAAATCTTCCATTAGGACCAAGAGGGTTGATCTCCCACTACCTAAGCATTTTTTGGAATTTGGTCATAGTATCAGTCAGCTAAGATTTCGCATTATAGATCATGTACCTGTGTTAAGACGAGGGGGTGACAGGGAGAAATTATTGCGCCAGAAAGAACTTAAATGGATCTATACATTAGACACGATGTGTCCAAAGGGATTGAATATGGATTTTGGCTTGAAACCCTTTATGTAGGCATTTAGGTTATCCTCTATTCTTATTCTTCTTCTTTCCCCCCTTTTTTTCAATTTTTATTCCCCTTCTTTTTCTTTCCCCTTCTATCTTCCTCTTTTCCTTTTTTATCTTCTTACTCTTCTTTTCTCTATTTCTATTTATTTCTTTTTTTCCCCCTTCTTTTTTCCCCCCCACCCCCTTTTTTTCCCCTTCCCTCTTCCCCCCCCCCCCTCTTTCCCCCCCCCCCCCACTCTTCTCTCCCTCTTTTCTTTTTTTCTTTCTTCCCTTTTTTCTCACCTCTTTTCTTTTTCTTCTATTTTACTTTATTTTATTTTATATTTTTATTTTGTTCTGATCCCGGACATCTATGACGCTCCTGCATCAGCTGACCTATAGTGGTCAGCTGATCGGAACTACACGATGTGGAGCCACGCAGCCGCAGTTTGTTTATTTACATCTATGACGCTCCTGCATCAGCTGACCTATAGTGGTCAGCTGATCGGAACTACACGATGTGGAGCCACGCAGCCGCAGTTTGTTTATTTACAAACACAGCTGTCACACACGCACGCTAGATCTCTTATGCGATCTATATGATGAAGATGCAATCGGAGACATGGATCAATGTAAGTGAAGTCCCAGTGAACACATCTGAAGCTTATATATGTTTTGATGGTCGTTTTTTATACTCTTTAAGATTTATAGCTTTTGTGTATTTGAATCACTATGACAACACAACTTAACCAATAGGATGTGGTCATTGATTGTAATGATATATGTATAACACCTGTTATGTAACCAATCACAGCATGTTGTGATTCCTATATATATGCACATTGTCACTTTGTTTGATATGCTTGAAAAAGGCAGTTTATTGCCGAAACGTTGCACATGGATGGCAAATAAAATCTTGCTCCATCTACCAGCTTGAGTCCTCAGCTATTTGGTGCTGTATCCCTTCTGAATTTCTGCATGCTTTTCCGGGTTGGCATTCCCGGATGATCACCTGCACATGCTGATCTGATCGGTGCTGTCTCCCCCATCATCCACACATATATATATATATATATATATATATATATATATCTGAGCAAGTGAATCTATGTATGTGTGTATGTGTATGTGTGTGTGTGTGTTCATATATATATATATATATATATATATATATATATATATATATATATATATATATATATATATCGTATATACTCGAGTATAAGCCGAGTTTATCAGCACGATTTTTCGTGCTGAAAACACCCCCCCTCGGCTTATACTCGAGTGAACTCTCCGCCCTCAGTAGTCTTCAACCTGCGGACCTCCAGAGGTTTCAAAACTACAATTCCCAGCAAGCCCGGGCAGCCATCGGCTGTCAGGGCTTGCTGGGAGTTGTAGTTTTGAAACCTCTGGAGGTCCGCAGGTTGAAGACCACTGCGGCCTTCAACATCATCCAGCCCCCTCTCACCCCCTTTAGTTCTGTACTCACCTCCGCTCGGCGGGACGTTAGGGTGCGCTGGTCCGGTGCTGCAGGACTGTCCGGTGGGAAGGTCGTCCGGTGGGATAGTGGTTCCGGGCTGCCATCTTCACCGGGGGGCCTCTTCTCCACGCTTCGGGCCCGGCCCCGTAATAGTCACGTTACCAACCAATAGTCACGTTACCAACGTCCCTCTGCATCGTCGTCAAGGCAACGCCTCTATTCCGGGCCCGAAGCGCGGAGAAGAGGCCCCCCCCCGTTGAAGATGGCAGCCCGGAACCACTATCCCACCGGACGACCGTCCCACCGGACAGTCCTGCAGCACCGGACCAGCGCACCCTAACGTCCCGCCGAGCGGAGGTGAGTACAAAACTAAAGGGTGTGAGAGGGGGCTGGATGATGTCTGAGGCCGCAGTGGTCTTCAACCTGCGGACCTCCAGAGGTTTCAAAACTACAACTCCCAGCAAGCCCGGACAGCCGATGGCTGCCCAGGCTTGCTGGGAGTTGTAGTTTTGAAACCTCTGGAGGTCCTCAGGTTGAAGACCACTGCATCAGACATTGACAAGTTTTGATGATGAAGGTGGGGGGGCGATGACATGTGGTGATGATGAAATTAAGCGGATCCCTCCAGGGAACAAACCAGGATCGAGGCAGCGCACAGGACTTCAAAGGTAAAATGGTTTATTTACCCGGCATGCAACGCGTTTCGCTGGATAACCAGCTTCATCAGGCATGATGAAGCTGGTTATCCAGCGAAACTCGTTGCATGCCGGGTAAATAAACCATTTTACCTTTGAAGTCCTGTGCGCTGCCTCGATCCTGGTTTGTTCCCTGGAGGGATCCGCTTAATTTCTTCACCTGTGTGTCCAGGAGCAGCTGCCGCTCTTCGCCCGTTGCAGGGTCACTTCACGCCTTCACCATAGTTGTACTTGGTCGCAGTACAACCAGACTTGGTGAGCAAGTTTTCTTGTCAATTATCTTTTCTTTTACATTATGCTATCACACTAGGAGCGCTCTCCTTGTCTGTCTATATGTGGTGATGATGACAAGGGGATGATGAAGGGGGGGAGGTGTGGGATTATCACAAGGGGATGATGAAGGGGGGCGGGTGTGGGATGATGACAGGGGGATGATGAAGGGGGGGGGTGGGATGATGACAAGGGGATGATGAAGGGGGGGTGTGGGATGCTGACAAGGGGATGATGAAGGGGGGTGTGGGATGATGACAAGGGGATGATGAAGGGGGGAGGGGATGATGACAAGGGGATGATGAAGAGGGGGTGTGGGATAATGACAAGGGGATGATGAAGGGGGGGTGTGGGATGATGACAAGGGGATGATGAAGGGGGGAGGGGATGCTGACAAGGGGATGATGAAGGGGTGTGTGGGATGATGACAAGGGGATGATGAAGGGGGGAGGGGATGATGACAAGGGGATGATGAAGAGGGGGTGTGGGATAATGACAAGGGGATGATGAAGGGAGGGTGGGATGATGACAAGGGGATGATGAAGGGGGGTGTGGGATGATGACAAGGGGATGATGAAGGGGGGTGTGTGGAATGATGACAAGGGGATGATGAAGGGGGAGTGTGGGATGATGAAAAGAGGAGGATGAAGGGGGTGTGTGGGATGATGACAAGGGGATGATGAAGGGGGGTGTGGGATGATGACAAGGGGAGGATGAAGGGGGGTGTGGGATGATGACAAGGGGATGATGAAGGGGGGAGGGGATGATGACAAGGGGATGATGACAGGCGGTGATGATGAAGGGGGATGATGACAGGGGGGATGATGTATTTCCAACCCTAGGCTTATACTCGAGTCAATAACTTTTCCTGGGATTTTGGGGTAAAAATAGTGGCCTCGGCTTATATTCGGGTCGGCTTATACTCGAGTATATACGGTATATGAGCAAGTGAATCTATGTGTGTATGTATGTATGTGTGTGTGTATATATATACATGAGCAAGGGAATCTATGTATATATATATATATATATATATATATATATATATATATGAGCAAGTGGGATGATGACAGGGGGATGATGAAGGGGGGGGATGATGACAAGGGGATGATGAAGGGGGGTGTGGGATGCTGACAAGGGGATGATGAAGGGAGGTGTGGGATGATGACAAGGGGATGATGAAGGGGGGAGGGGATGATGACAAGGGGATGATGAAGAGGGGGTGTGGGATAATGACAAGGGGATGATGAAGGGGGTGTGTGGGATGATGACAAGGGGATGATGAAGGGGGGAGGGGATGCTGACAAGGGGATGATGAAGGGGTGTGTGGGATGATGACAAGGGGATGATGAAGGGGGGAGGGGATGATGACAAGGGGATGATGAAGAGGGGTTGTGGGATAATGACAAGGGGATGATGAAGGGGGGGTGTGGGATGATGACAAGGGGATGATGAAGGGGGGTGTGGGATGATGACAAGGGGATGATGAAGGGGGGGGTGTGGGATGATGACAAGGGGATGATGAAGGGGGGGGTGTGGGATGATGAAAAGAGGATGATGAAGGGGGGGTGTGGGATGATGACAAGGGGATGATGAAGGGGGGTGTGGGATGATGACAAGGGGAGGATGAAGGGGGGGTGTGGGATGATGACAAGGGGATGATGAAGGGGGGAGGGGATGATGACAAGGGGATGATGACAGGCGGTGATGATGAAGGGGGATGATGACAGGGGGGATGATGTATTTCCCACCCTAGGCTTATACTCGAGTCAATAACTTATTTTTTTTTTTTTTTTTTTTTTCCTGGGATTTTGGGGTAAAAATAGTGGCCTTGGCTTATATTCGGGTCGGCTTATACTCGAGTATATACGGTATATGAGCAAGTGAATCTATGTGTGTATGTATGTATGTGTGTGTATATATATACAAGAGCAAGGGAATCTATGTATGTATATATATATATATATATATATATATATATATATATATATATATATATGAGCAAGTGAATCTATGTATGTGTGTGTATATATCTGTGAGTGATTGTATGTGTGTACCTGCATGTATGATGTGCTTATTGGCTATATCTTTTAGTATATATTCCATGTTATATGGGTGTCTGTGTATTTATGTTTCTTAATGTATATTTGTACCTGTCTGTATGTGTCAAAGTGTCTCTTTGTATGTGTGTATATTACCTATGTACTGTATGTGTCTTTTTGGTATGTGCTTGTATTTATTGTATGAAGCACATTATTAGGGAATTATTGGAGGAATGAAAGCACAGTATATAGGGAATGTATGGAAGCACAGTATATATTTCATTATATTGGAACATTATATTTTTAATGTATGCTGGCACTGTGTATCGATCCTTAGGGTGCGTTCACATGTGCCTATTTCTGCTGCAGATCTGCTGCAGATTTTGCTGCTGCAGATTTTGCTTCCCATTGACAATGGAAAGAGAAATCTGCTAAAGTAAATCTGCAGCAGAAAATATTCACGTGTGAACGCACCCTTAGTGGTGGCACAGTGTAGTTAAATAATAGTGGCACAGTATATAGTTCATTAATGGTGGCACAGTATATAGTTCATTAATGGTGGCACAGTATATAGTTCATTAATGGTGGCACGGTAAATAGTTCATTAATGGTGGCACAGTATATAGGGAATTAAGGGGGGTACGGTATATAATTAAAGGGAAATTGACAGGCTGTTTACTTGCACTAAACCCAATACACTAGGTTACAGTGCATGTATACAAAAATTGGTCTTTCCATTTTCTAGGTATTGCCCCACATTGCTAGTATGCAAAGTCAGTCTTGTGCGCAATGGAGGAGGAGCTTCCCTGCCTCCATCCTGTATGCTGTGCTATGCCTGGCCGTCTTTGTATATTTATAATAATTTTTTTTGCCAACTCTTGTATATTGTAGAATGTAAGCATATATTTGTGTGGTGCCCATTTCTTCAGTGTCAGAACCAGAGCTGTGTGGAGATTCCTGCATAAGGTGGGTGATTGTTGCTGGGTGATTGGTGATTGGGGATGGGTGATTGGTGCTGGGTGATTGGTGCTGTGTGATGGGGGATGGGTAATGGGTGCTGGGTGATTGGGGATGGGTGCTGGGTGATTGGGGATGGGTGATTGGTGATGGGTGCTGGGTGATTGGTGATGGGTGCTGGATGATGGGTGCTGGGTGATTGGTGCTGGGTGATTGGTGCTGGGTGCTGGGTGATTGGTGCTGGGTGATTGGTGCTGGGTGATTGGGGATGGGTGATTGGGGATGGGTGATGGGTGCTGGGTGATTGGGGATGGGTGATGGGTGCTGGGTGATTGGTGATGGGTGATTGGTGATGGGTGATGGGTGATTGGTAATGGGTTCTGTCATATAGAGCTCAGGTGGGGGAATATAGGGGGAGATGTATTAAAACCTTTGCAGAGGAAAAGCCCTCAGCAAAACGATCTGATTGGTTGCTATGGGCGACTGCACCGATCTTTCTCTGCACAGGTTTTGTATAAATCTCCTCTATAATACAGTATATTATTGTGCAGCTGTCACATGTTTTCTGTAAATAAGACTGGTAGCACAGCCAAAGTGTATATACACATGGCAGACCTCATAGAAACTGTTCTTGACCCGATTTTACAAAAACACCAGCTTTTATGGGGGATAGGAATGTTGAGGAGGCCCGGCGGGAGTCCACTGTGTCCCTGGGCCGCAGCACATCTGCCCATTAAGTCTGGCAGACGTTTTTTTAAATTATGAAAAGTGCCCTCTTTTTTTACTTGAGCCCCTGCCATTCAAAATGTCTGTGCACGTCCCTGAACGGCAACAAGTGATGCCATAGCTGAATTTAGGAGGGGTGAGAAACTTCTGAAAACCAGAGGCAGACACACCCTTTACAGCAGTCAGCCAATGAATTTACTTTTATTCTTGGGTGCTACTATCAGGGGGGTTCATTTGTCAGCTAGAGACTAAGAGTAGTAGCATTTTTTTTCAGCAGCTTTATCTATAGGAGCAAAAGCATATTTACCATAACTATGGATTTAATGTATTACTATGTTTCACAAATGTATATTTCAAACTTCTCCACATTTTACATAAGAGTTACCCAAATGTAGCGGTTTATAATAATTTCTCCATTCTGAGTATTTTCTTGATCATTTCTAATATATAAAAAACGAATAGCCAGTTGGGTGTATGACCTTCCATTAGTAGAGGATCAGAATGTTCAGCACATCCATTAAAGTCTATTTTGAGGAGCCAACTCTTATGTTCAACATTAAAACTAGCTTTTTGTTCAATAACTGGAGCTCTGACTAACTCATTAGCATTTATAAGTTATTATCTCTTAGAACTCAAACATACGGTGTTTTAGAAGATAGAATTTGACATACATATATATAATACACTCTGCAGGTTTTTTTCTAGTTCATGTGACATTGTTGATGAAAGCTAAAATATTATTGGTTAAATACCTATGCCTTCCTTCCTTCCTCCCTCCCTCCCTCCCTTTCTTTCTTTCTTTCTTTCTTTCTGTCTTTCTCTCTCTCCAGAAAAAAAGGCCCCTTACTAGTTACTGATACAAGGGCAGGCTAGGCACCTATTACCATTATGATGCAGATCAGCCACAATGCTATATAAGGGGAGGTTGCACAGGTGCAAAATACTGATCAACAACCACACACATGCCTTCTATTCATGAGGGGAGTAATTGCCTAGGATTAAAATTGCACACGGAAAATGATATACAGGGGTGGCAGTGACATGATAACACATAGTGCACCATGCTGGCTTACAACCTAATAGTGATGCCCATACTATTCAATCAGGCAAGCTGCCCAGCATCTTTTATGTGTACCCCACAAATGCCCTGACACCCCGGGATCCCCCAACATCACAAGGCCAGACCACATCACAAAAAATATGTATCCCTTTTTTTCTGTGTTTCTTCCTTTCTTTCTTTTTCGTGTGTTTTGTGCATTTCTTTTTTTCTTTCTTTATTTTCTAGCATACTTTCCTTATTCTAAACCTTATTCTTCACATGCAGGATAGGGCTGCATGGAGTTAAATGTCAGCACATGCTCTATGCACTGTCTATGGGACCACCGAGGACACCACTCGTGTATCTCCAGCACTTCTTTAGAGAATGCATGGAGTTTGTGCCAACACAGAGCTCCATGCAAAGGGAGAGCCCGGGCACCATTCTGGAGGTTGCTTGGGTCACAAAGTTTGTACCCGTTGATCAGACACTTATCCCCTATCCTATGCATAGGGGATAAGTATTGGAGTAACCCTTTAAGTCAGTGCTTTCCAAACTGGGTGTCATACACATTAATGTGTCAGCTTCAGTCTCCAAGCGTGTTGTGAGTTTGTCCTGTTCACCAGCAGCCGCGGCTCATCACTGTTCTTAAGTGGACATGGCCCAGCCTGATCTTGAATTGGCAACCGACACCACGGTCACTTTAAAACAGTGAGCAGTGGTGGCTGCCGGGACCTCTGGCGAGTGCTGCCCCTGGCGATGTGCCAGAGGAGCAGAGCAGGAGGACATCCCTCATCAGACACCAGTGAGAGCTCCCAAGCCAAACATGATCAAGTGGCACAGGGGGTGATCACGGAGGGGAATGAAATGGGACAGGGGTGACCGGAGGTTTAAGTGGCACAGGGGGTAGCAAGGGGGGGGGGGGGATCACATGGCACAGGGGGTGATCAAGGGGAGTAATGAAATGGCATAGGTGAGGATAAAGTGGCACAAGGGGGTAGCAGCCACATTTTTCATTCTGATAATGGATACTGGTATTAAGTCATGTTTCTTAGGAAAATATGTGCAATTTGTGGTACAGCAAGGAGTGTTTGACAACATTATGCATGTCTAAAAAGAGTGTCACTAACATTAAAAGTTGAAACCTTTGCTTTTATAGGAACCTATTAACTGCCAAGGAGAAAAATCTATTCTGGTTCACAGGAACTTGCCTGGCTACAGCTAGACCTGGCAATATTCAATTCAGTCTAGGCAGTAGGATACTTGGCCAGTGGTCATCCAATCAAAGGCTAAGGCATATTATATAAAGTGAGCCTATTGTTCAAATAATAAAAGATGGTTTTATGCATGGTTTTCTTAGAATAGCCCTTCATAGTGCTGACAAGGTGATATTAGGGCTCTCACTACTGTGTTTGAGACCCTAGGGGCCCCCTCCATGATGCACAATTATTTCTCATTCTTTCTATTTCAAGGGGCGCAACCAGAGCTCAGCTGTTTTCCAGTAGTATACACACAGTTACTTCCTCACTTAAGTCTGGCCAATCATACCTCAACACAACACAGAACATACTCCTCTATGCTATGCCATGACATAGTTTTTATGAACGTGCACTGAACAGGCTTGCATTATGTTGGGCTAATTGTTTACACAATACACTACTGTACATGGTATGTGGAGGGAGAAGGGGTTACTGATGCACTGGATTTTTGAAAGGTGCTATGTGAGAAGACATGAAAGAAACAGCTAGGCAGCAATTAAAGTGTTAAGTGACTTGCTTAGGCTTTTACTAGAGACAGATTTCCCCTAACAAGCCGTGGACAGCACATCACAAGAAAGAGACTTACCTAGTGACCAAGAGAGGAAAAGAGTTTTTTCTTCTGTAAATGTAGTGATTTACAAAAATGTTAGGAACCTCACAAGCCAGTCACACGAATGGGAAACAGTTTAAAATAACAGGGACCATGTAATCCTAACTTTTTCTCAGATTCACCACCTGTAATTCTACTACATGTTACTTGGCTCTTGTACAGATCTTGGTATTATGCAACCTATCTACCGTATTTTTCGCCCTATAGGACGCATCGGCATATAAGACGCACCCAATTTTAAAGGTGCAAAATCTAGAAAAAAATTATTCTGAACCCAACAGTGATTTTCAACCTGCGGACCTCCAGATGTTGCAAAACTACAACTCCCAGCATGCCCGGACAGCCAACGGCTGGTTTAGAAGGTAATACTGACGTGTCCCCGCCGCTCCGGACCTGTCACCGCTCGTCGCCGCTGCCCTGGATGTCGCTCCATCGCTGTCACCGCGTCCCTGTGGTATCCCCGATGCTCCGGACGTCTTCTTCCCTGGGATCCACGCTCTCCGTCACCGCCATCATGTCGCTACGCACGCCGCTCCTATTGGATGACGGGACGGCGTGCGCGAGGACGTGATGACGTCGAAGGAGAGCGCTGGCCATGCAGGGGATCCCGACACGGAGCAGACACCGAGGAGGCAGGTAAGGTCCCTCCCGGTGTCCTGTAAGCTGTTCGGGACACAGCGATTTCACCCCGGCGGTCCCGAACAGCCCGACTGAACAGCCAGGTTAGTATTATTTTCGCTTCAGACGCAGCAGTCAGCTTTGATCGCCGCTTCTGAAAGGTTAATACAGGGCATCACCGCGATCGGTGATGTCCTGTATTACCCGCGGGTCTCGGCCGTTCATGGCCGCAGGGACCGCCGTGATAGGTGTGTATTCGCCGTATAAGACGCACCAACTTTTCCCCCCCAGTTTTGGCTCAGGTGATCAGGTGATCCAACGGAAATACAGTAGGACATATTGAACTCCTGAAGTACCCTGAGGTAAAGTTGGCAGCACAATATTTTAACTTTGTTCTTGTCCATATTAAGGTCAATTTTGTGAATTAATTTAATTGCAGAGGTACTGAACCCCACCAGTTTCATATGCGCATTCACCGAACCCCTCTTAATCGGAAAAATAAAATATGATTTTTTTTCAAATTCAAAACATAGGAGGTACATATTTAAGTATATATTTATACATAGGTGCACAAAATGAACAAAACCATTAAGAACAAAACCATGAAAACATGATTTTCACACAAAAACATAATGAATATTTACTGCAAATCAGTGTGACTTCTGCTGTTGTCTTTCAGAGACCAGTTCAGAAATGCACGGCTTTACCTTGGCAAGTGCCACTCTCATGTCATTTTCGCAACAATGGCAGTGTACCCCCCACATTTTGTAGGCCAGTGGTCTTCAACCTGCGGACCTCCAGATATTGCAAAACTACAACTCCCAGCATGCCCGGACAGCCAACGGCTGTCTGGGCATGCTGGGAGTTGTAGTTTTGCAACATCTGGAGGTCTGCAGGTTGAAGACCACTGATGTAGGCAGTGTTCCCCCACAGACATACAGCCTCCAGCCATATACAATGTATTCCTGGAGGCTGTATGCCTGTGTACTGCCCACTTCAGTGTTACGACCACCGCTCCGGCTATAGCAGTAGGTCTCGGGACCGGTGGTGAGAGCATCGAAGATGATGTGCCGCTGGTCACTTACCAAGCTGACCAGCGCGCGTCTTACTCCTTCTCTATCCTCCGGTCCTCGGCACCTTTGTTTCCATGGGCGCACGCACGGGACGTCAGTGCGTTTTTAAACTTAACGCGGGGCAGCAGGGAGTTAATAGTGATGGGGGGAATTGCCCCGCCGCTACAGGACGGGCAAACATGGCTCTGCTCGGGGCCCCAAGCAATTGCTTGGTTTGCCTGTCCTGTTGCAACCTCTCCCCTGCCGAACCCCCGGGACTGATTCACTGAACCCCTGGGGTTCGATCGAACCCAGGTTAAGAACCACTGATCTAATTGAAAGGATAAACCTTAATTATTAAAGGGCATATTCAGTTTGTTTTTATTCAGGAATGTTATTAATAAAATATTATAACTCATTTTGACATAAGAACGAAAAAAACTAAAATGAAAACCTTTTATATCGTGCTTGGTTCACATCTGCATTGTCTTTTGTTCCGTTTAGGCTCTGTGTATTTGATTTTAATTCTGCAAGATCAGCAAGTAGCGTGAAAGTAGTCAGAACACATAGGGTCACATGTTACAGATCCGCAAACAGGATGGCAACTGATGGCAACTGATTGAGGAGGACTGATGCACTATGTGAACAGCAGTCATGCCTTCAAGTTGGGATCAATTTCTAAAAGACAACTGAACCTCATACTATTGATATATGTGACCCCAGCCTAATACCTCTGTTTGAGAGTCCAGTGGTAACACCTGGAGCCTGCCCAGTTCTGCTGAACCAACTTTCAGTACAACACCATGGATTCATATAGATCTAAATCAGTGGTCTCAAACTGTGTCCCTCCAGATGTTGCAAAACTTCAACTCCCAGCATGCCCAGACAGCCAATTGGAGCGACACAATTTAAAACCGCTGATCTAAATAGCCATTTTAGCAGACTGAGAATGTGAATACCAGGCTGCTACAAGCAAAGAAAGATGTTATTTTCTCCTGATAAAATATATTGTAATGTTTCATACATTACCATGAACTATGGGAAAATAAAAAAAAACAATGCAAGATCTCCCCTTCTATCACCACCTTTTCTCCTGTCTGTAACTAGTCATGAACATATTTGTTTCTAAGACAAAGCAGTTGGGAAAGGTGACGATCACCATTAACCTGGCTACGTTTGCTGACCTTCCACATTTTCCTTCTAGACATGGACAGGAATATTGCATGACAGACAGGACAAGACAAATGAAGGAAATGTTGTTCAGAATAAAACAACCTTCAGTTGTAGGGAACATGATGTGCTCTCATTGAGAGCTGACATTGTAACATGTCCAATATCTTGAATTTTCAGAAAATCTGAATTTTGTAGTATTTTTTTAAGTTAAAAAAAAATAACAACTAAAAACTTAACTATTTAGCAATTTGTTTATTTAAGAAAATTTTAAAAGGTTTGTCCAGGGATGAAACAATTTTATATATGACTTGGAATAATGTAAATATAAAAAAGAAGTGACACTCACCTACACTGATCCCCCAAAACTGCAGCACAGTGAGCTGGAAGTTCCTGCATGTAACAACATCTTCCTATGATGTGTAGACCCCATATGATCTGTGCACTCAGCCATTAAGAGGACAGTTCCCATGGGGTCACAGGGACCATAAAGAAATGATCATAATTAAGGACCTTGAGTGATAACTTTTGTATTTTTTAATTGTCTTGGCCATATAAGGACTTTGTGTTTTGTAATGGCAGCAATCAGTTTACAATATAGTACATTAAATAATAACTCCAGGATGTACAACTTATCCCCTATCCTAAGGATAGGGGATAAGTGTTAGATCGCGGGGGGGGGGGGGGGGGGGGGTCTGACCACTGGGGCCCCATGTGATCTCCCAAACGGAGCCCTGGTTCCCTGCTTGAAATGAGCGTTTTTGACCACAGCATGAAGCTGCGGCCAACACGCCCCATCCATGCAGTTCTATGTCAGAGCCCAAGATTGCCGAAAGCAGCGCTCCGGCTCTCCCATAGATCTGCATGTTGGGGTTGTGTCGGCCGCCGCTTCCGGCGGTGGTTGAAAATGCCCGTGCCGGGGCTCTGTTCGGGAGATCGCGGGGGGCCCCAGCGGTTGGACCCTGAGCGATCTAATACTGATCCCCTAAAGTTTTACATCCCGGAGGTATCCTTTAATTGAGAAACTTAAATGGGGTGCTCCAGTGGAAAAAAATAAATTAATAAACTGGTGCCATAAAGTTAAAAAGATATGTAAATTATTACTATTTAAAAATCTTAATCCTTCCAGTATTTATCAGTTCCTGTTTACTACAGAGTTCTTTTCTATTTGAATTTCCTTTCTGTCTGACCACAGTGCTCTCTGCTGACACCTCTGTCAATGTCAGGAACTGTCCAGAGCAGGAGCAAATCCCCATAGCAAACGTCTCCTTCTCTGGACAGTTCCTGACATGGACAGAGGGGTCAGAAGTGAGCATGGTGGTCAGACAGAAAATACATTTAAAAAGAACAGAACTTTCTGTGGAGCATACAGCAGTTGATAAGTACTGAAAGGATAAAGATTTTTAAATAGAAGTAATTTACAAATCTGTATAACTTTCTGGCATCAGCTGATTAAAAAAAAAATGTTTTCCACTGGAGTACCCCTTTAGAACATTTTTTATATGGGGTTGAATGGAAAACAATGCAATTTCAACATTTTGAGAATTTGGGAATGGGGGGACTTTACTATGCAGGAAAAATGGCTTGAAGTAAACTGTAATTTTTATTAGTACCATTTTGGAGTTGTTATGCAGGCTAAGTAACACAAAGGCCCTCATTTACCATTGCAAAACTGACATGTTTTGTCGGGCTGTGCACCAAAATGTGGCACATTGCACAAGAATTTGGAGCATTTGGCAAAAAAATTGTGTCTGCGCCAGATTTTTGGCGCAAAATAAACCTACAAACCCAACAAACCCGTAAAAGTGGTGGGGCCAGCTTGAAAAGGGGCATGGTTTTACAATCCCACTGATTACTATGAAATTCCCAGACAATTCTGTAAATAAATGGTTGGAAATTTCCACCAAGAAAAAGCAGGTCAGAAAACTTTATCGACTTGTAAATCTCCATGGTAAGTAGAGTGAAATCCTACAAGTCGGAAACAACATTTACCACTAGTAAAATCCCAACACTGTTAGTAAATGAAAGCCAACATTTTAGACTTCCATTAAGACTTTTTTTTTTTTTTGCTATATTTGTAAATAAAGGACTCAAGGGCATTTGACCACTGGGAGCTTGATCATTGGTAAATTACACTGCAATGCTTCTGTTTTTCTTTTTCATTCCATTGGCTGCAGTATCTATGGGCTGTCAGCTCCGAGTCAATGTCCACCCTCAGTCACTGATGACTGGTGTCAGTTATAGTCCACTGTGCATGGAGCAGGCTAAACTCCATGCAAGGTGTTAAAGGGAAAACGTTTGTTGTCCTGCCCCTGCTTGGAGAGAGGAGCTGAATTATTACCCCGCCCCTGTGGCCCTCACAATACAATCTATAGGCAGGTATGGCACTGTACTTGAAAGAAAGCAGCCATATTTTCTTATCATGTGCAACCACTTTACTCACTACTATTGAAGCTTTTATGTAAGGGTCATTGCGGTAATAATATACATATTTTGATGTTTCCTCCCATTAATCACATTCTTTAGCTTTCATCACAATTCATCCTCTTTCGGTCCAACCGCTTTCCATCGACTATTTACTATACAAGCCATCTTCCTAAGTCATTTGTCTGGGACTGAAAGATGTTTTGTTATCCAAACAGTCTAACAATAGGGGAAACACAGATCACTAACTAGGTCTGTGACCTTCAAAGCCTATTATCTCCGTTGACATGACTTCTAAATCTACATTATTTGATTGTTCCTGGGCAGATTTCTGTGAAGGGCAATCACATTTAAATTTGCATAATCGTGATGATCGCGTTTCATACATTCCCAAGTACCTCAACTTAATGAATAAATCTATGCATTATAGAAGAAAAGACCCTGGCAATGCGCTAACACTCTTCACAATAAAGTTCAATTGACTTTTCAGTGTTAACATTTGATAACCAACCTTGACAAATTGCTCACAAATTGCATTCCTGTGGATAATACTGGATTGCATTACAAAATGTTGCATGAATTATCTAAGAATGCTGCTCTTTAGGTGAAATACATGATAATGATTCATAAACAAGATGCAAAACCCCAACATATTATAAGTAACACATAAATATATGAAGTCACAGTTTTTGTATGTAAAATGAAAAAATGCTGATAAATGTCAACAGTATTCCCTTAAAGGGGTAGTCCAGTGGTGAAAAACTTATCCCCTATCCTAAGGATACCGGATAAGTTTGAGATTGCGGGGGTCAGACCGCTGGGGCCCCCTGCGATCTCTCTGTACGGGGGCCAGGCTCTCCGGCCAGATAGTGGGTGTCGACCCCCGCACGAAGTGGCGGCCGACACGCCCCCTCAATACATCTCAATGGCAGAGCCGGAGATTGCCGAAGGCAGCGCTTCGGCTCTGCCATAGAGTTGTATTGAGGGGGCGTGTCAGCCGCCGCTTCATGCGGAGGTTGACACGCCCCCTTCCCGCGGGCTGTTCGTGGCTCCTTACAGGAGATCGCAGGGGGCCCCAGCAGTCGGACCCCCCGCGATCTGCAACTTATCCCCTATCCTTATGATAGGGGATAAGTTGTTCACCAGTGGGTCACCACTGGACTACTCCTTTCATATTCTTTAATAATGTGGTGTCCCAGTGCCGCATTCTATACGGTACTTGTTTGTTTGTGGGTCCCCATGGCCAGAGTCCCTAGGATTTGGGGATCCCTCTTGGCCAGTCTGCCCCTGGTCGCCTCTATTCTAGTGTGTAGATCTCTAGTTTATGCATAGGTTAATGTAAATAGGATAGTATTTGTAAATAAATGGTTAATTACTTGTTTCCATGGCGTCGCAGGGCCTTCGGGTTATGTGATGCGTTCCAAGCCTCACTCTGGATGCGTTTCAGGCCTCACTTTGGTATTTCTAGCCTCGTTTTGGTTTTATTATGTGTATAGGACCTGTATAGGAAGTCAGATGATCACCCAGAAGCCTGTGTGACGGTGAGTGACAGCTGACCTTGGACCTATCAAATTAGGCTCCACCCCTGTCCATATAAGGGACACGGCAGCCATTTTAGTGCTCTTTGTTCCTGGGTTGCCAAGCGAGCAACATCTCTCTATAGAACCTGCATTCCAAGCCTCACTCTGGAAGCGTTTCAGGCCTCACTTTGGTATTTCTAGCCTCGTTTTGGTTTTATTATGTGTATAGGACCTGTATAGGAAGTCAGATGATCACCCAGAAGCCTGTGTGACGGTGAGTGACAGCTGACCTTGGACCTATCAAATTAGGCTCCGTCCCCTGTCCATATAAGGGACGCGGCAGCCATTTTAGTGCTCTTTGTTCCTGGGTTGCCAAGCGAGCAACATCTCTCTATAGAACCTGCGCTGCTAAAAACCGTGAGTTAGGCCAAAGCCTCGCAGCAATGGACGATCCTTAGCAAATATAGAGTGTATCAATCCCCAAATACTCTGCGGGACCAACGGACCTAATCTACCCCTAAATCCGGACGGATCCACGCACCAATTACCTTGATTCTATTAACCTGCAAAAGACGCAAGGTCTGCAGCAACTCTCAGTCATTGAAGTCTATAGAAGTATATTGCAGAGACTGTAACTGTATTCTGAATGTACTGCAAGTTCAAGAGTAAAGCTTACTTCAGTTCAAGTTTAACTTCAGTGTGAACCTTCAGTCATTACCTGCATACGCCTGTCGTTTCTGGGAAGGGCAGCGATAGGCTGAAGCTATACCTCAGTAATACCAGCCCTCACCCTGGCGTCATGAGTGACAGGGTTAATATTAACCCCTCATATACCAATACAATACCACCACCACCATACACCCCCCCAAGGGCTACCACAATAGATACTAGCTATTCCCAACCGCCCCTGTGATGACCCAGGGCGTTGTCTGCCGATACTTGTAGGGCTCCCAGTATGTCAATGGTTCTGTGAGTGGTGTGGCAGCCTCTAGTGTTACCCAGCCATAGGTGCGCACAGCTTTGTCAATGTAGGGTGGCATATGTTGGTGTAAATCCCTTGGTGAGCATCCCTGTTATACTGTATAGTGGTGATATTGGTCAGGATGTCCTTGATGTTATGGTGTGTGCAGACAACCAGGCACAAAGAAACAAGGAGAAGGTGCAAAGCAATTTTACTTGTAAAACTTTCAAATTTAAAGAGCAGTACCAGTACATTTCACAAAGTCCTAGGCTGCAAGGGCTGCAAGGGTTAATGTAGTGTACAGAGGAGAGGTGTCCCTTATAGTGTGGCAGTGACTGAATAAATTTTGCTTAGAATTTAGATTGACTTGCTTTAGCAGTTTGGATTCAGCGGCCTGGTCTATCCTAGGGCATGAATTGGTCCCTGATCAGAGTATAGCCTCACGTGTTCCTTGACTCATAGCAACATAGAATGTGTTGGCAAATAAAAAACACTTGGCAAATCTGGTCTGCCCAATATTCTAAAAACTATCAATAGTCCCTGGCCCTATCTTATGTGACAGCCTTATGCCTTTCCCATGCATGCATAAAGTAATACTTTGCCCTTCTAATATAAAACTATATCCTCTCGTGGTAGTTTTCTAGATATGTGAATAGACTTGTGTGACCTGTCTCTAGCTCAATCCAAATGTACTCACTGAAACAGGGTCTTCTCAGGGGTGTAACTGAGGTAGTAGGTTAACTTTTGAACAGGATCCCAAATCAACATAATTTAAGGGGTTATACAGCAATAGAAAAACAAAGCTAATTTATTCTAAAAAAGCTCCCCGTCTGTCTCCAGGATGGATGTGGTTCTGCAGCTCAGTTCCATTGAAGTGAATGGAGCCAAGTTGTATAACCACACACCACCTGGGGACAGATGTGGAGCTGTTTTTGAAAGAAATCAGCTCTGTTCTTCTATTCCTGGATAACCCCTTTAAATATACTGAACTACGTTTCAGCTGACATATGCAGATAGCATGCCTTGACTTAGAAACCAGCACTAATAACTGGTCCAGGGCCATGAGGCATGTGGCACTCGGTTTTCTATGTTTGCTACCAGGCACTTTGAATTCCAGTCTCTCTCCTAAAAGCTCCATTTGGTAGGTAATGTACACTGGACAATTTGTCAGCAAAAAGTAATGGCTAAGTGTGACTGGGCATCTCTTTATGGTACTCATACTTAAGGACAGGTGAACGGAGCCTTATATGCTGATGGGTGCCATCTGATGTTGGCCCTTAAAGGAGACCTTACTCTAGTGTGACTTCTGCATCACGTGTGTAGAGCAGCTAGCCCCTGTTACCTTGTAGCATCAGTGTTACTGGACAAAATACAATAAAACACCTTCACAGAATAAAGATATAAGTGTTCCTCCACCACCCAGGTTAAAACCTGTTGTGGGACATTACAGCTGAACTACATAGGACCATATTGTTCCTGAAATACAGCCCCCATGGGAGAACACATTTATATGTGTTCTCCCATGTGCCCTCAGGATAGTGATTACTTATGAGGTGTAAGTGACAGTGAAGGTACTGGGCAGGCTGTGGGCATGGAGAGTAGGCTGGTGTGAGATTTGAGGGTGGATTATATGCACACACAGCGCTGGCAGTCTGGTCAGAAAGAAGAAGACAGGAACAAAAAGATGGAAGGATACGGAACACCAGAGAAAAAAACAACACTTGCATATCTGTTTCCAGATTGTGATAGTCTCAAGGCAAATATTGGGCTCAGAGATTGCCAAGGAATTTAAAAAAGATATCCTGCTACTGGAGCATCGCTGGATGTACACTTGAAAGACTGAGTAACAGGACATTAACTAAGACCAATAGGAACACATAACTTTCGGACCCTGTGATCTTCACTAGAGATGAACAAATTTTTGCAAAATTTGGTACGGTCCGAATTTATTTGCGGCAAATCGTTATTAAAAACAGCTATTTCTGGCCTACAAAGAGCCTCAATAGAAATGTAGAACACGTTGCCTTGCTGTAACACGCATAGGGTGTGTGCTAGGTTAGTGAAATAATACTGTTATTTAGTATGATATGCAGATCAGAGGTGTCACTATTAGAATCACTGTCGCAGAGCACAAAGACAGAGCCTGGAGTGGCATCAGTATAAGGAGACCATATAGTGGCTAAATGACACAGCGTGGAAGTGACGGCAGCATATGGAGAACATATAGTGGCTGAATGACACAGACTGGAGTTGGTGGCAGCATGAGAAGACCACATAGTGCCTGAATGACACAGCGTGGAGTTGGCGGCAGCATATAGTGGCTGAATAAAACAGCCTGGAGTCTGTGGCAGCATGATGAGAATATATAGTGGCTGAATGACACAGCGTGGAGGTGGCAGGAGCATGAGGAGAACATATAGTGGCTGACACAGCGTGGAGGTGGCGGCAGCATGAGGAGAACATATAGTGGCTGAATGACACAGCCTGGGGGTGGCAGAAGCATAAGGAGACCATATAGTGGCTGAATGAAACAGCATGGAGGTGGGAGCAACATGAGGAGACCATATAGTGTCTGAATGACACAGCCTGGAGTTGGCGGCAGCATGAGGAGTACATATAGTAGCTGAATGGCATAGCGTGGAGGAGGCGGCAGAATGAGGAGACCATATAGTAGCTGAATAACACAGCGTGGAGGGTGGCGGCAGCATATGAAGACCACATAGTTGCTGAATGACACAGCCTGGAGTTTGCGGCAGCATGAGGAGACCATATAGTGGCTGAATGGCACAGCATGGAGGTGGTGGAAGCATAAGGAGCCCATACAGCCTCAGTAGGGGTGTATAACACTTTGCCTTGTCCTAAGACGCATAGGGAGTGTGCTGTGTTGGTGAAATAATACTGTTATTCAGTATGACATGCAAATTACAGGTATCACTATTAGAATCACTGCTGCAGAGCATCTGGATGTGGCAGCAGGGAGACCATATGGCGCCAAAATTAAACAGAATAAAGAGATTTTTAATGTAATTTTTATTTCAGTTTAATTTATTTAAATTTTTGGAGTACCCATTCTGGTGAGCATCGAGCTGGCGAGATACCACTTGTTTCAGCCCTTGACTCTCAGCGCCCCCCTGACTGTGAAAGTGCAAATGTTTCATTTAATCAGTTTTGGTTAATTGTTATCGCTCCAAGCTGCTCCATTGGATTCCCAAGTTTAATGTCCAGGCGTTTAATTTGAACTAATAATGTATGACCACAAACCCAATCTAACAAGGTGTCACATAGTGGCACAATGACAGAGCCTAGAGGTGGCAGCAGCGCGACGAGACCATATGGCCTCACAATATAAAAGATTTAAATAGAATATTCTAAATGAAAATGTTTAAAGCTTAATCTAAGGTTCCAACAGTATAAGGAGACCATATGGTGGCACAATGACACAGCCTGGAGGTGGCAGCAGCATGAGGAGACCATAGGGCCTCACAATCCCTAAGATTAAAATACATTTTCAAATTTTTAATGAAGATTTATGATAGCTAGTGCTACCATAACCTTTTTTAGGTAATGCCCAAGCAGCATGAGGAGACCATATAGTGGCTGAATGACCCAGCGTGGAGATGGCGGCAGCATGAGGAGACCATATAGTGCCAGAATGACACAGTGTGAAGTTGGCAGCAGCATATAGCGGCTGAATGACACAGCCTGGAGTTAGTGGCAGCATGAGGAGAAGATATCGTGGCTGAATGACACAGCGTGGAGGTGGAAGCAGCATGAGGAGACCATATAGTGCCTGAATGAAACAGTGTGGAGGTAGCGGCAGCATGAGGAGACCATATAGTGCCTGAATGACACAGCTTGGAGTTGGCGGCAGTATATTGTGGCTTAATGACACAGCTTGAAGTTGGCGGCAGCATGAGGAGACCATATAGTGGCTTAATGACACAGCCTGAAGTTGGCGGTAGCATGAGGAGACCATATAGTGGCTGAATGACACAGCCTGAAGTTGGCGGCAGCATGAAGAGAACATATGGTGGCATAAAGAGACAGCCTGGTGGTGGCAGCAGCAGCATCAGGAGTCCTGAAAGTTAACTAGTGACAGAGTGGTGCAGTGGGTAGCAATACCAGTACTCGGTGACGAAGGTGGGTGAAAAAAGGAGAACTTGGCATCAGATGTGTGGAATCAGGTGGGTGGAAGGATCAGAATAGTAGCTGAGGCAGGTAGGCAGAAGAAAACAGTCTCTTTTGTAAAAATGTTGGTGTGCACAAGTAAGTATTTCGGAGATGCATTATGTAAATCTTAACTTTTAATAATCTGTTTAGGATAAAATGTGTGGACCCAAAATCAAACAAAAGGAAAGGTGTGCAAAAAACACCATGTATCACCTACACATGGTGGAAGGGAACAACGTAGGGTTTATTGTTACCGGTGGGGGTAAAAACTTCCCCTGTAAGGCCCTACTCTCGCCCTATTAATTTCCTTCTTGGCAAGTGTTACTCACCCTAAAAAGGGCGGCCCCACACTGGAAACTCTCTATTTTCACCTAAAAACCCTGGGAAATGGCAATGTTTGTAGGGGGAAATAGGGAGAGGTTCCTCTGTGGGGCTGCCGTTTTTAGGGCGAGTAACACTTACCAAGAAGGGAATTAATAATGCGAGAGTAGGCCCTTCAGGAGAAGTTTTTACCCCCACCGGTTACAATGGACCATACATTGTTCCCTTCCACCTTTTAGAGGTCTTTGCATCACATCAATACTTGGTGGTGTAGGTGGCACATGGTGTTTTTTGCACACCTTTCCTTTTGTTTGATTAAAAAAAAATTAAGTACATATTTTTTTTAACAAAAGTTAAATTTTAGCTAATGCATATCCTCAATACTTACTTTTGGTCTGATGTCGAGGAATGTCTGTAACTGGGGAGCAGCACCTTAAACAGGTTTTTCACTATCCATATTTGTGAAGTGTTGGTGTGGCACCATGGTCAATCTACTCTGATGCATCAGGCATTGGTGGGTTGAAATCCTGGCTGATCCATGCCTGATTCATCTTCACATAGGTCAGTATCTCCACTTCTCCATTTTTCGTGGACAGACGAGTTCTCCTTGGGGTTACTATTGCTCCCGCAGCCCTAAACACCCGCTCTGATGGCACACTACTAGACGAATAGGACAGCTTTTCCAGGGCAAACTCTGCTAATGGTGGCCACAAATTTAGTTTGGCTGCCCAGAAGTTCAGCAGATCTTCAATGGTTGTTGGCATGGTCATGTCAAGGTATGCCACCATGCCATGTAAAGGTTCAGGTCCTGCTCCAGGTCTGCCTGCTGCTGAAGACTTGCTTCACTATGCGGGTGAAGGAAGCTACTCATCGGCAACTGTAGACTCACGCTGCTGCTGTCGGAGCAGGTACTGCTCCTGCCACCCCTCCCTAACAGCCATGGCAGTAGAAGGTGAGTGCAGAGGGCCCCCTGAGTCAGACCTAAAAGAGGATGGACGATGGAGCAGATAGGCATCTGCCAACTGACTACGTAGGACGTTTCTGTAGTAGGTCACTTTATCCTCCCTCTCAGTGGGTGTAAACAAGTCCCCCATTTTGTGCCGGTAGCAAGGGTCCAATAAGGTGGAGAACAAGAAGTCATCCCAATGCCGAATGGGGACAAAGCAAGTGAGCATGCATCGTGCCATTTGTGCAAGTGACTCGGAGGGACTCCCTGCCTCCATCTCTACTGCATACTGCCAAGGTGTGTCTGGGCCCACTGTCTAGCCTTCCTTATAACCCTCTTGCTCCTCTGGCTGCTCCTGCTCCTCATCTCCTGTCAGATGACAAGAAAAACTGCCCATCTCGCGAAAATTTAACTGTTCTTCACACTGCCCCTCCCCATCCTTCTCCAGTTCAGCCTACATATGGCTCATGTGGCTGTGAGATATAGGCGCCACATCTCCAGCGCCCTGACCAGCCATCGTTTCTAAAACGTGTTGTAATAGATGAAGCAGCGGAATGACTATGTTCATCCCATAATCCTGGCGACTAATAATGTGGCTTCCTCAAAGGGCCTGAGCAAACGGCAGGTGTCAAGTATGAGCTGCCACTGGTTCACATTGAAGTTGCACAGGGGAGTCCCCCTATCCGCTTGGAATATCAAAAAATCGGTAATGGCTTTTCTCTGTTTGTACAGTCGGTCCAACATATGGAGGGTGGAATTCAAAAGTGTGGAAACGTCGCAAATCAGACTATGTTGGGGGATGCCGTTCTGACGCTGCAGCTCAAGGGTATGCTTTGCGGTGTACGAGTGGCTGAAGTGCATGCAAAGTTTCTTTCCCATTGTTAGGATGTCTTGCAGATGGGGGGAACACTTCAGGAACCACTTGACAACCAGATTGAACATGTGTGCCATGCAGGGCGCATGGCTCAGGCTTTCTTGTTGCAGCGTAAACAAGATGTTCTTCCTGCTGTCGGTCACCATGGTTCTCATTTCCAGTTTTCATTGAGTAAGCCATGATTCGATTTCCTGATGAATGACTTTTAGCAGTTCCTCCCCTTTGTGACTCCGTTTGCCAAGGCAAACCATGTGAAGAACAGTGTGACACCGCCGTGCCCTGCACACATGGTATGCTGGAGGGGCACTGAGACTTGTCCGTGCAGTGGAGGATGAGGAGACGGTGTCGCACACTGTCACAGGACAAACGGCCTGAGAGCGTGAATGCGGAAGCGGCATGACCTGTCCAAGTTGTTGTTGTGGATGTGCAGGAACCATATTCACCCAGTGGGCCTTGAAGGACATGTATTATCCCTGACCGTATTTACAACTCCACGGGTTGGCGCTGCAGTGCGCTTTGGTACACACCGACAGGTTTAAGGACTGGCCCACCTTCTGTTCCACAAAATTGTGCAGGGCTGGTACTGCCTTCTTCTCAAAGAAATGAAGGCTTTTGACTCTCCACCTCGGCTCGGCACAAGCCATCAGTTCTGAAAGGTGCAGAGTCCACCATTTGAAAAGGAAGGACTGCAGCACCAGCAACTTGGACAGGAGCACATTCAGCTTTTGCACAGATGGATGAGTGGGCGCATACTGTTGCCTCTTGGACATGGCTTCGTCCATGGATTGCTGGTGGAATGACTGACTTGAAGTAGGAGGAGCAGGAGCATCTGGAGTGACAGAAGATGGGTATGACACACAGCTCCCTTCGACTGAGGTGGTGGAGCCTTGGCTGGCTGAAACAGGGAGCGGCATGCCACTGGGTGATGTAGCAGGCTGGAACACCACATCGGAGCCACGGTTCTCCGAGGCCGCTTCATGGTGACGCTGCATATGTTGACACAGGGCCATAGTGCCAACATTGGGATTCTGGCCACGCTTCACCTTCTGCCGACACATCTTCCATATGGCCATGTTAACCTGGATGCTTAATGAAAAACTGCAAAGTAGCTGACTTTTCCGCACTGACTACTACTGCCTCCGACTCCTGGAACCCCTGTTTCACTAACTCCTGGGGAAGGTAGGGTGCCGCAAAGCAGATGGTCTACCCCGGGCACGTTTGGCTCCAGACTTTCCACTTCTGCCACGATGCTGACTGCCAACCATACTACCAATTTGCTGGCTCCTCTTCTCCTGATGATGAGGAAGCCCCTTCTGCACCCGGCTCCCAAGTGCGATCGGCTTCATCATCATCGAGTTGTGTCTGCACGTCACTGATGTCCTCCTCAGGTTCCTCATGAGTGTCTGCTTCAGGAGCCTGAACGCTCGCAACACCACCTTCCATGCCACTCGCCTCATCACTACTTGCCCGCCTAGTGGAGGAAGCAGCAGATGTCTTCTCCATTTCTTGGCTGGGCTGTAGCTGAGACTGTCTTCTAGATCGTCCTCACTAAATGGTAGAGCTGAACCCCACAGCATAAGATACTTCTGTGGGAGAGGGAACAGTATAGGACAGAGGCAATGGAAAGACAGGGACTGCTCCTAGGCCATGCCAACTGAGGGTTGTGTCTGAGGAAGTGGATGACCGTGTTAACCAATCGATGATGGCAGATGGGTTGCTGGTCGAGATACAACTGCTAGCTGATACCGGGAGCTCAGGCCTCTCACTTTGACTCCTGCTGCCACTCGTCCCTAGTCTACTGCAACATCTGCCTGAGGAATTTAGGCTTCTGACACTCCTCTGTGCACGTCCTGGCACTTCTCTGCCTGACATACTTAGTGCGTATATGAGCAGAGTACAATACACTCTAGTACGTTTAAAAAAGTATTTGTGTAAAACAGCAGCCGGTGTGTACTTTTGCCTGGCCTTTCACAGTATCTAGGCCCTTGAGACTTAAACAGGAACAAGATAGTACACCACTGAGATATACATGAGTACAATGCGCTCCAGAACGCTTAAAAAAGTATTTGTGTATAACACCAGCAGTACACACCAGTGCTGCAGCACAGTGTCGCTACATCCAAAATTGCAATTTCTCTCTCAATCTCTCTCCCTTCCCTATCATTGCTTCTAGGCAGGATTTGGGCTTGAGCTGAATCGCTGATGTTCTGTGCAACACACTGTGCAATCCATTGCTCTCTGTCCCTCTGTGCAACAGAATGCTGATGTGACATGAAGGTGAATTGCTGCTGGAAAAAAGCTTTTCTGGCCAACACACAGCACTGTCCGTGCCTTTCTATATCTCTGCAATGAAAGGCTGAAGTGACTGTCCACAATATGGCTGCTAATTGTATAGTGCTGGGACATCACAGCGGTGACTGGCTGGTGATAGGCTGCATGCCTATCCTTGTTCCCGCCTTCGCAGGATTCCTTGCCTCATGTCCTCTCATGTGGATCTGCCATTTTAGATACCCTGGAGCCTTGATCGTACTAAATGGAGATTAAAGGGGTACTCCGGTGGGCCAGCGGCGTGTGACGTCACGCCTCTGCCCCCGTGTGATGTCACGCTCCGCCCCTCAATGCAAGCCTACGGAAGGGGGCGTGATAGCTATCATGCCCCCTCCCGTAGGCTTTTATTTTGGGGCGGCAGAGCGTGACGTCACACAGGGACGGAGGCGTGACGTCACACGCCGCCGGCCCTGCGGACGACCGTAATCAGACCCAGAGCGAACACGCTCCGAGGGCTGTTTACAAACGGCGTGCCGCGTGCATGATCATGGGCGTCCCAAGCTGCGGGACTCCCGCGATCAGGCATCTTATCCCCTATCCTTTGAATAGGGGATAAGATGTGTAAGCACCGGAGTACCCCTTTAATCTCCATTTAGTACGATCAAGGCTCCAGAGTATCTAAAATGGCAGATCCACATGAGAGGACATGAGGCAAGGAATCCTGGGAAGGCGGGAACAAGGGTAGGCATGCAGCCTATCACCAGCCAGTCACAGCTGTGATGTCATGGCACTATACAATTAGCAGCCATATTGCGGACAGTCACTTCAGCCTTTCATTGCAGAGATATAGAAAGGGACAGATTACAAACGGGGTGCCGCGTGCATGATTACGGGCGTCCCCAGCTGCGGGACTCCCGCTATCAGGCATCTTATCCCCTATCCTTTGGATAGGGGATAAGATGTGCAAGCACTGGAGTACCCCTTAATGAAGGGATTCAGGCGATTGAATCTCGGTGATATTTACATTTGTTGGAAATCAAATTTTTCCTGAAATTTGTAATGATTATGGATTCGTCAGATTTGATTTGCTCATCCCTAATTTTCGCTAAAAATTTTGTTTTTTTTTCTCATCTTGCTGCTAAACAAATATAAAAGAGTGCCAGTGCATAATCCAGTATAGTCAGATATAGGAGCTCAACTGAAGCATATTAAATTCATGCCTTACAGTAGAAACGTTATACATAGTCACACGTTAAAAGACCGATAAAACATGTCAAAGTCTAAAACATGGTTGCTCTATTACAGTAGCTCTGCCTGAGAGCACATACTTCTTAGATGCACTGAAGGAAGAAATGTTATCGGGAATGACCATCAGCAGGTGGTCTTAGAAATGTCTCTTAACTCACAGAAACAAACTGTTATAGACTCTTTTCCAGTTAACTCAGCTCATTTGCTCCAATTATAGTCTGCTTGGGAAGGCTGCAGAACACTGTATTTCTTCTTAATAGAGAATATCAGGAACACAAATGGAATGACAGATGCAGCAAAATAAACATATCAAAATAATTGCTAATAGCAGGTACCACATATCTCAAATGGTCTGGGTAATGTACATTCCTACTGTGTATTCATATGCATGAGAGCTATTCTATTTATACACTCCATGCTATGTACAATGAGATATAAGATAATATTTGACCTTTCAGATAAGATTCAGCTGAGCTCGTGAAAGTGAAAAGAATTCTCTAAGTTCAAACAATGTACTGTATTTATGTAGCCTATTCTTAAGTGTGGCTGTTGGTAATGGGTATGTATCAGCAATGCAAATGCAATGCATATCCAATAATTCACAAGGAGCAATTTAGGCGTCAGATAGGGTTCAGATTTATCGCACTGTTACCAATAAAAAAATTAAACAAGTCACTTCAGTACTGATTTTTCGTCAAAAGTTTTGATTGTTGGAGATTTAGGTGTTCAGGCCCCCAATAATTGCTAGAAGAATTTGGGAGAAACACTTGGCAGAGCACTTCTCTTCTGGTATTTCCAGTGGGCAGTGAAACAGACAAGGTAGGGGGGTTGCTTTTCAGGGCAATGGTGTTGTTTTACGCTATCGCAAAATGGCACCTTTGCCCTGAGAAGCAACCCCCCAACTTGCACCATGTCCCTGAGACTCAACCCCCCCCTACCTTGCACTATTGCCTTGAGAAGCAACCTCCCTACCTTGCACCATCGCCCTGAGAAGCAACCCTCTACCTTGTTCATCTCGTACCTCTTACACTGATGTGTTTTGGAACTTTTTCAATAAACATACACCACAGAAGCAACGTTATGGTGGGTGCCCTATTCTTCTCTATTGATGCTGGATTTACCATGGGCTGTGTGATTCTTTTATAGTGAGCACCACCTTTAAATACATCACGGTTTATCTGTCTAAATTGGAGATGATACTGGTGAATTTGTGGATTTAAGACAGGTGGTGCCAGCTGTGCCAAGTGCTTTTCTCTTCAGTGGATTGCTATCTCTCCTGGTATTGCTACAGGAGACAGATTCTATAGTAAATCTATGGAGCCTGTCTCCTGCAGCCAAACAGGGAGAGAAAAGCCAGCTGAGTACATTTCATTCTTGTGATCAGATAGAGGTTTGATAACTATGACAAAAGTTTTGTTAAATGACATTAACATGTTTAGGAGCACAATAGCTTAATAGTCAATTTGTCACTTGAGCAAACCATATGAAATAAAAGTATAAGTAAATATATAAAACTTTTTGTATTATATTTATTAGAAAAATTTGCCACTTCTCTACTTTCTTCTTCCCTGCTTTACCTCCCTCCCAAAACTCATTCTTTACCCTGTAAAACTGCTCAACTCCATCTCCAGATGCATCAGCTAACTTAAGTATCAGATTCTAACTGTCCATAAATGTCTATGCAGTGGTAGGGAAGAAACGCTGAGACAGCAGGAGTTCGTAGTGGTTTTACAGCTTAGACTGCTCAATACTGCTCTTTAACCCTTAGAGGATGCAGGACGTAAACGTACACCCTGGCTTTCTGGTACTTGGCGCACCAGGACATACATTTATGCCCTGTGAAGTATACAATGTATAAATAAATGTCCACACTTCTGGTAGACATCAGCAATCACACTGATATCCACCATTACCCCTTTAGATGCCGTGATAAATACTGATCATAGCATCTAAAGCAGTTACGGGGCTTAGTTACACTCATTGGATTACCTTCAGCGTGTGGGGGTAAAATGAATGAAAATGGAGGCTGGAGGTCTCCTTACCTGCTTCACGCCAGACTGCTGGGATCCTCTTATATGGCCTGGCATCTGGCAAGCTGTACAAGTGGATCGCCAATATTACTAATCAGGGCTGTGCCATCAGTACTATTGTTTAGCCTGGGACCTTTGTTTTGTTCCTGCACAGGGAAACATGCTGTGCATGTTAGAGGTTGAGGGAAGTTCTCAACCGCAGTCAAATAATTACTTGTTAATAAAGAAATCCGTATAAAGCAATTTTTGTATCGTACTGGAAGCTAACCTGCCTCAGTCTTCTGATGAAACAGGAAATTGTTTGTTGTACAGGAAAATGGCTGCAGATTCCTTGGTTCTCTTATATTTCCATTCTTCAGTTGACACCATCCAAGATCAGATCAATCCATCAGGAACAGAGCTAGGAACAGTCTCACCAGTCATCATCCTGTTCTAGAGTCCTCCGTGCTTCTGAGATATAGGAGGAGATTTATCATTGCTTTTAGAGCATTTTTTTTTCGTCTATATTCAGACGCAGTTCAGGCGCAAGCAGCATATTTTGAGACTTTTATGCGCCTATTGATATAGACAGTTTTAATCTTTTTGCCTACCCGTAGAACTTTTTCTTTTTGACCATACAGTGGTCACGTATTTATCATTTGCGACTTTTGTCAAAAGTCACTATTTTGTGCGCAAAGGTACATTTTTAGGTGCAAAGCTACACCACCTACCAGTAGGCGTGAGAATAATTTCTACCTTCCACAATTAAACCTTTAACCCCTTCCCGAAGAATCCCGTCTATAGATGGCGAATTGCGCAGGTCCTTTGCGCATTCTGCTGTCTATAGACGACATTCAGTTAACCCGGCAATGTGCGGTGTCGCACAGGTTAACTGGCAGAAGTCCCGCTGTTATCAGCGGGGGACAACTACTGATAGCCCCCCCCCCCAGGACTAGGGATCAACCGATATCAATTTCTTAGGGCCGATATCGATAATCTGTGATCTTTCAGGCCGATAGCCGATAACTTATACCGATATATCGGTATAAGTTATCGGCTATTCCCACCCCCCACCCGGCTCCGCAGAAGCCGCTGCAGATCAATAATTTAAAGTGGACGCTTTAAATCAATGAACTGCAGCGACTTTTGCGGGGCCAGAGACCGCCGCCTGCTTCTCTCCCCCTGCCTGTCCTGGGGTCCTCCCTAGTCCAACCACCACCGCCGCTGCCCCATTGCCACCCCCATCCCCGGGGGGCAGGACATTATCGGCAATCGGCAAGGTAATTGCCGATACTGATAATGTCCAAAATCATGAATATTGGCCGATAATATCGGCCAAACTGATAATTGGTCGATCCCTACCCAGGACCATCTGTGGATGGTCCTGGTCAGCGATCACTGTGACTGGTCCCTGTGGACCAATCACAGTGTCTCAGCTGACGTGGAGTGAAAGTTCAGATCCCCCGCTCTGCCCTCCCCTAGATGTCTGGCAGAGTGGGTGAAGAGGACCCCGAGAGCTACGGGGGGGCGGGGCACATACCTGCGGGGGGACCGGCGTGGCAGTGGGGACCGGCGGCAGGCACACGTAGAGGCGTCAGGCAAGTGGAGGATTCAGCAGCGGCGTTGGCATCAGAGGCAGCAGTGAAGATCGTTACTAATCTTCGCTGCTGCCTCTAGGAGTTTCAAAACTACAACTCCCAGCATGCCCAGACAGGGTGCAGAGCATCACTACTTACCTCCGCCCGCTGTATAGTATACAGGGGGCATAGTGTATCCATGTATACTATACAGGAGCCCAGCGAGGAAAGAGTTAACCCACACTGCAGTTCTGAGTTAAATCTTTGTGCGCTCTCCTGTATATACAGCCATCTATAGATGACTGTATATACAGGATACAGTAGGCAGACAAGAACAATTGGAGGCTCCCTGTTACACACTGCAGTATGGGCATACTCACCAGGTGAGATCGCAAATGATGTCCTAACTTTTTTTTTCTCATTTCAGATAAGTGAATGGGGAAGACTTCGTCAGATTCAGTGTATTGTGATGATGACCAGCTTTTTTTTAATGTCAATAAAAGGTTTAATGAGGGCTGTGTGGGGAGTGTTTTTTTTTTTTTTATAATTTTTTTTTCAATGTGTCGTGTTTTTTTTAATTGAATTTTTCAGGCTTAGTAGTGGAAGCTGTCTTGTAGACGGAATCTATTACTAAACCGGGCTTAGCGTTAGCCAGCCACGAAAACAGCTAGCGCTAACCCCCAATTATTACCCCGTTACCCACCGCCACAGGGTTGCCGGGAAGAGCCAGTACCAACAGGCCTGGAGTGTCAAAAATAGCGCTCCTGGCTAGGGTTATTTAGGTTGGGGAGAGCCAGTAACAATGGTTCTCGCCCGTCCACAACAACAACCAATCAGCAACAGCCTGACATTACCAGGATGGGCGAGGACCATTGTTACTGGCCCTCCCCAGCCTAAATAACCCCAGCCTGTTACCGCCTAGGCCAAGGAGCGCTATTTTTGATGCTCCGGGCCTGTTGGTACCGGCTCTTGGCGGTGAGTACCGGAGTAATAATTGGGGGTTAGCGCTAGCTGTTTTGGGGGCTAACACTAAGCCCAGCTCAGTAATAGATTCCGTCTACAAGATGGCTTCCACTACTAAGCCTGAAATTTCAATTATAAAAAACACAACACATGAAATAAAAAATTTATTTAAAAAAACACTCCCCCACAGCCCTCGTTAACCCTTTTATTGACATTAAAAAAAATGCTAGTCATCGTCACACTCCACCGAATCTCAGGTAGTCCTCTGCATTCACTTATCTGAAATGACAAGAAAATAAAAACACGAAAAATGGGTCAGTACATTTTTGGCGCTCTCCCCTGGGGAGAGCGCACATAATGCAGTGTGTTCCTAAAGAGGGAGCCTCCAATTGTTGCTAAACTACAACTCCCATCGTGGGGGCTGTAGGTAAACAACAGCTGGAGTCTCCCTGTTTGGGAACACACTGCCAAAAAGGCTCTGTTCCCATTATGCAAAACGCATAATGAGAACAGAGCCATACTTACCACCCTGGCTTCAGGCCTGGACTGTGAAGCTCTGCCCCCTAATGATGTCATCACTAGGGGGCAGGGGCAGGGGCGGAGAAGTTGCAAGGGGTCTCAAGAGTGAGATCCCTGAGATCCGTCAGTCTGCCCTTGGACTACTACTCCCAACATGGGAAATTTTGTGTCCCATGATGGGAGTAGTTGTAGTACCGCAGTGCTGAGGGATGGCTCTTACACATCCCCCAGCTGCGAAACTGTATTGTGACTGTTAGGACTACTACTCCCATCATGGACATACTCTGTCCATGATGGGAGTTATAGTCCTTGGGCTGAAGGACAGATCGCAGCAGGTCATTCTCCAGAGACCCGCTGCGATCTGCATTTATTAACTTAAAAAGCCGGCGGCAACACTGCACTCCCCGCCGCCTCCTGTATACAGATGTCACGTTTCATAATCCCCGCCGCCGGGAGACCGGAGCTCTGATTGGTGGAAAGCTATTCACCACTATACACCAATCAGAGCTCCTGTCTTCTGGCGGGGATTATGAATTGTGACAGGTCTATACAGGGGAGCGAGTGGAGCCGCTTCTACAGTATATAATTGTTATGTGTATTTCCCCACCACAGACTAATAGTGACCCCCTGTAAAGTGAGCGCTGGGACCGCTGTGTGATTGACAGGTCCCCAGCAAGTGTCCGGCCCCACTTACCTTTATATGTTATAAATCTTTATGATACACACTGCCCGTCCTCCTCTTCATTCTTCTGATACCGGAGACGAGCGGCTTCTGCTTTCACTATAGTCAGAGCGCCCCCTGCCGTTGTCTGACCCCAGCCCCGTGCAGTGTGGAGGCAGGGAGGGGGCGCTCTGTCTATAGACTATGAAACAGAAGCCGCTCGTCTCCGGCATCAGAAGAATGAAGAGGAGGACGGGCAGTGTGTATCATGAAGATTTATAACATATAAAGGTCAGTGGGGCCGGACACTTGCGCTGGGGACCTGTCAATCACACAGCGGTCCCAGCGCTCACTATAGAAGGGGTCAGTATTAGTCTGGGGGGGGTACAGTACACATAACAATTATATACTGTAGAAGCGGCTCCACTCGCTCCCCCTGTATAGACCTGTCACAATTCATAATCCCCACCAGAAGACAGGAGCTCTGATTGGTGAATAGTTGTGAATAGCTTTCCACTGATCAGAGCTCCCCTCTCCCGGCGGCGGGGATTATGAATCGTGACATCTGCATACGGGAGCCGGCGGCAGCGCAGTGGAGCCACATGTACCGCTGGATTTTAAGTTAATAAATGCAGATTGCAGCGGGTCTCTAGAGAATGACCTGCTGCGATCTGTCCTTCAGCCCCAGGACTACAACTCCCATCATGGACAGAGTCTGTCCATGATGGGGGTAGTAGTCCTAACAGTCACAATAGAGTCTCGCAGACTGGGGATGTGCGTCTCTCAGCGCTGCGGTACTACAACTACTCCCATTATGGGACAGATTCTGTCCCATGATGGGAGTAGTTGTAGTACTGCAGTGCTGAGAGACAGCTCCTGATCCCCCACCTGCATCTTCCACCGTCTGCCATTTTCTACGAGTCCTTGCTAGCACTCTTAGGTTAGACTACTTATCTTGCAAAAAAAGCGCAATTGCGCAAAAAAAAAAACATCTACTTTTTTTTGTGCAATTGATACATACCAGTCCACTGGATTAGGTGGTGTACGGTAGACCAAACTGGTGACAACTTTAGAAAACTGTCCACCAAAAAAAAACGCAGCTCTATGCAAAAAAAGCGCAATTGCGCAAAATTTGTAGACGTGAAAAATGGTCTAAATGTAATGATACATCTCCCCCTATCTGTTTTCTAACTCAGGGTTTCCAAACCCGTGTGCCTCCAGCTGTTGCCAAACTATAACTCCCAGCATGCACTGACAGACCATGCATGCTGAGAGTTTTAGTTTTGCAACAGCTGGAGGCACATGGGTTGGGAAACACTGAGTTATGTAACAAACTCTGTGTTTTGCAAACAGTGTGCCTCCAGCTGTTGCATAACTGCAAGACCCAGCATGCCCTTCTGTCACTGCATGCTGAGAATTGTAGTTTTGCAACAGCTGGAGGTTTGCCCGGCTATGCGCTGACAAGTACTTGCCAGTGCATGGCCAGTATTTGTCGGCGCTTTTGCATTAGACTTGTGCACTAGAAAAATTTTCGTTTAATTTCGTTTCGTTTTTTCGTTTTGGAAAAAAATTTCGGTTCGGCAATATTTTCGGTTTAGATTTTTCGGATACATTCGGTATTCGGGTACATTCGGTAAATCTTTTTAGTCTTTTTTTGGACTTTAGCGATCCTAATAAATAATGGAGATACCTTTTTTATTAAAATTTCGCAGGGTATCATAAAAAAATCATAATAAAAAAGATACAGTGGTGATGAAAAAAATTGTATCTAATGAAATGTATCATTTTTATTATGAAATGTTTATTCATTTTTAAACAGGGATCAATTTATGTGAGCGGGTAAAGCACTAAAAATGTAGCCGACAATAATGAAAATGTAGTGTGTGCGTGTTTTTCACTTTTTTTAAAAAACATTTTTTAGGTAGTGCTACTACTCCCAGCATGGAACACACTCTTCCATGATGGGAGTAGTAGTTACCTGTACTAATTGACAGATTGCAGGGGTCCCTTGCGATCATCTTGTATAATGTATAGATGCGGCGGCTGCTCTTCTATGGTCCCCTGCACTCACGTATATGTACACATATTCATATTTCCCGCAGAACTGTAATTGGCCAGATGGTTCCAGCCCATCACAGCTCTCTGTGAGAAATAGGAATATGTGTATATATACCGCCGTGCAGGGGACCATAGGAGAGCGGCCGCCGCATTCATACATTATACAGGAGCATCACAGCGGGTGTCAGGAGTGATACCCGCAGTGATCTTTCCTTTACTACAAGTACTACCACTCCCAACATGGAGTACACTCTGCTCCATGCTGGGAGCTGTAGTACCTGCATTAATAGACAGATCGCAGCGGGTGTCAGAAGTTACACTCGCTGCCATATGTCTATTAATGCAGGTACTACAGCTCCCAGCATGGAGCAGAGTGTGCTCCATGTTGGGAGTATTAGTACATGCAGTAAGGGACAGATCCCAGGGATGTCACTTCTCCTGACACCGCTGCGATCGTCCTTATGTGAATGTCGGGATCAGCTGTTCTCAGGGCTACAGAGCCGGGAGAACAGCTGACGCTGAGCCGTAGGTATATATCGTATATTTACTGCCCAGCAAGAACTTACAGTGAGCTTGCAATGTGTATACAGTATACACATTGCTGGCTCACTTAACCCCTTGCTGAGCTGTGCGCTATGCGCAAGCCCAGCAAGGGAAGAGTTAACTTACACTGCTGGAATTGTGCTGAGAATGAAAATAATGTGAACCCTATGCGTTTTTTTTTTAAATTTAAATTAAAAAATTAAAAAAAAAAAAAACGCATAGGGTTCCCCGTATTTTCATTCTCAGCCAGATACCAACCAAACAGCAACAGCCTGACGTTACCAGGGTGGGCGAGGACCATTGTTACTGGCCCTCCCCAGCCTAAATAACGCCAGCCTGTTACCGCCTAGGCCCAGGAGCGCCATTTTGACGCTCCGGGCCTGTTGGTACCGGCTCTTCCCGGCACCCCTGTGGCGGTGGGTACCGGGGTAATAATTGGGGGTTAGCGCTAGCTGTTTTTGGGGCTAGCACTAAGCCCTGGCCTAGTAATGGATTCCATCAATAAGACAGCGTCCACTACTAACCCTGAAAATTCAATTAAAAAAAATAAAAAAACACAACACATTGGAAAAATTATTTTATTTAAAAAAACACTCCCCCACAGCCCTCGTTAACCATTTTATTAAAGGAAAAAATAAATAATCCGCCGTAATCCATGGAATCCGCAGTAATCCTCTGCATACACGGAACTGAAACGAGAAGAAAAAAACACAAAAAATTGGTTATGACATTTTTGGCGCTGTCCGCTGGGGAGAGCACCCATGATGCAATGTCTACCCAAACAGGGAGCCACCAATTGGTGCAAAACTATAACTCCCAGCATGCCCAGACAGCCTTTGGCTGTCTGGGCATGCTGGGAGTTGTAGTTTAGCAACAGCTGGAGTCTCCCTGTCTGGGTAGACACTGCCAGAAGGGTCTGTTCACATTATACAAAACGTACAATGTGAACAGAGCTTCAGATTAATTAGCCTTGTTCCCTTCTGTAGCTCCGCCCCCTAATGACGTCATCACTAGGGGGGCGGAGCTACACGAACCCCGTCCGGGACTCGAGGGAAGTAAGCTGGACTTCGTCTTCTGTATACACTGTATACAGCTATCTATAGATAGCTGTATATAGTGTATACCGCCCAAAGGGTTAACCTACACTGTCCAGCAGTGTAAGTTAACTCTTCCCTTGCTGGGCTTGCGCATAGCGCACAGCTCAGCAAGGGGTTAAGTGAGCCAGCAATGTGTATACTGTATACACATTGCAGGCTCACTGTAAGTTCTTGCTGGGCAGTAGATATATGATGTATACCTACGGCTCAGCGTCAGCTGTTCTCCTGGCTCTGTAGCCCTGAGAACAGCTGATCCCGACATTCACATAAGGACGATCGCAGCGGGTGTCAGGAGGAGTGACATCCCTGGGATCTGTCCCTTACTGCAGGTACTAATACTCCCAACATGGAGTACACTCTGCTCCATGCTGGGAGCTGTAGTACCTGCATTAATAGACATATGGCAGCGAGTGTAACTTCTGACACCCGCTGCGATCTGTCTATTAATGCAGGTACTACAGCTCCCAGCATGGAGCAGAGTGTACTCCATGTTGGGAGTGGTAGTACTTGTAGTAAAGGAAAGATCACTGCGGGTATCACTCCTGACGCCCGCTGCGATCCTCCAGTATAATGTATGAATGCGGCGGCCGCTCTCCTATGGTCCCCTGCACGGCCGTATATATACACATATTCCTATTTCTCACAGAGAGCTGTGATTGGCTGGAACCATCTGGCCAATCACAGCTCTGCGGTAAATATGAATATGTGTATATATACGTGAGTGCAGGGGACCATAGAAGAGCAGCCGGCGCATCTATACATTATACAAGAGGATCGCAAGGGACCCCTGCAATCTGTCAATTAGTACAGGTAACTACTACTCCCATCATGGAAGAGTATGTTCCATGCTGGGAGTAGTAGTACTACCTAAAAAATGTTTTAAAAAAAAGTGAAAAACACGCACACACTACATTTTTACTATTGTCGGCTACATTTTTAGTGCTTTACCCGCTCACATAAATTGATCCCTGTTTAAAAATGAATAAACATTTCATAATAAAAATGATACATTTCATTAGATACAATTTTTTCCATCACCACTGTATCTTTTTTATTATGATTTTTTTATGATACCCTACGAAATTTTTATAAAAAAGGTATCTCCATAATTTTTTAGGATCGCTAAAGTCCAAAAAAAGAATAAAAAGATTTACCGAATGTACCCGAATACCGAATGTATCCGAAAAATCAAACTATCTATATCCTTTTTATTATATTTGTTATCAGAATGAATTCTTCATGTTCGTTTACGGATAACGAATGCATTCGTTATTTACAGCATTATGGTCGGGAAATGACAAATGTATTCGTTACTTTGCTATTCGTATTATCGTGGCTATTCGGGAATGTTCAAAATATGTTTTCGTGCATTCGGATCGGTCCGAATGCACGAAAACGGTAAAATTCGTTAATTTAGACATTCGTGCCGAACCGAATTGCACATGTCTATTTTGCATACCAACGCTCAACCCGTTGCGTACCCCTATGGGTACGTGTACCACGGGTTGAGTACCCAGGCCTCTGGTTGTTGGTCTGACTCTTTTTTTAGAAAAGGTGTACGTTAGACAACTTTTCCCGCTAAAGGAGAGCTGCGCCTTCTTCATCATTACGCTGTGCATTATTGATGAATGAGGCGCACGCTAGTCAAAGTATAGACGAAAAAAGGTGGACATTTGATCTAAAATAGACATTTCTTGATAAATATCCCCCATAAAGTTTTCTGGCTCTATATTATGTCTATTATAAGCAGCCCTGCAGCAAAAAGTAGGATGAAAGCACATTTTCACATCAGCATGTAAGGAACCCACCTACAATATATAATGCTGCATGTATAATGGAGAACATTACTGCCATAACAGATGATATTTACACTACTTATAGAAGGCTATTATTACATTTAACTACATTAGCCACCTGCATTCTAACTAGACATTTCTTTGTGTACAATATTATTAGTAGTGTTGCTCGCGAATATTCGCAATTCGAATTTTATTCGCGAATATCGCATATTCGCGAATTCGCGAATATTCGCGAATATAGCGCTATATATTCGTAATTACGAATATTCGTTTTTTTTTTTTTGTTTTTTTTTCACAGTACACATCACAGTGATCATCCCTCTCTGCTTCCAGCTTATGTGGTGTAAGAAGGCTCTAATACTACTGTGTGAGACTGGTGTGCGAATTTTCGCATATACGAAAATTTGCATATAATACTTTTCGCATATGCGAATTGTAGCTTATGTTAATTTTTGTATATGCAAATTTTCGCATATGTTAATTTTTGCACGTGCGAATATTCGCATATGCGAAAATAAAACGAGAACATTACGAATATGCGAATATTCGCGAATATGACGAATATTCGTCCATATATTCGCGAATATTCGCGAATTCGAATATGGCCTATGCCGATCAACACTAATTATTAGTAAATGTCTTTTTAATGCCTTTGCAAATCATTAGTTATATGTAACACCATTGCACATGGATTATGTTTTATGGATCCAGAATATTGTATCTCTAGATTGCTATGGGCCAAGTTCTTAATTACATTTTTCTCTGATTGTATGCAGAGTCTTAAGTTAGTGCATTCTATCACATGCCATTGTAGTGGTTGCGGGAAGTGAAAAATGTTATGAAGTATAGAAGTCCCTGGATTGTGTCATATGGCAGAGCGGTGGATTAACCACACAAATATATTTTTGTCAGTGAAGCTGTTTCCATGTGTAAGGGACAAGAATGAGGGATAATAGGGTTCCTGGAAACAATTTGTAAACATGGGTACTTGAATACAGCTTGTAGGAAGTACCCAGGAGCCAGGAAAATGAAGACTTGGTCACTGTCCGTTTAGTTAATACTTCTTTAATAGATATACTGAAGGAATCAATCTTTAGGTGCCGTCTTTGCACATGGAAGGATGTGTAAATAGATTTTAAAGGTTCTCTATGTCCCAAGTTCTCAAATCAAAATGAATGAAACTACTAAACAAGGATATTCACGGGTTTATTTACTATGGTGAAGGGTGAAAAAAGGGACTCCACTTTAATCACTATGTAGTGGTAATCTGTAGCGCACACTCTGAAAGGCCCATACAGGGAAGTCGTCCTGAATTGGCAGACAGTTCTTTGGCCCACATAGAAATCAAATATGAGCACCTATATGTGCACGGCGTGCACAAACAATAACCCTAAGGGCTCCTCGACAAAGCCCTTGAGCGAAATGGTGTGGCGGAGTCCTGCTTTGTATGTATTACCCGACCAGTTTCACTGCTGCTATTTCCTCTGCACTAGCACTTTGTTTGTTTCACATTGTCACATCTGATTGTTTTTTTTTCATGTGATTTATTACGCACCTTTTTTTTCTTGGTTGTCAAACTGCTATATAGGCTGACTTCACTTGTACCACGGTGTGTATTCACATTTATTTTCCAAATATGTTTTTATCCCCCCTTTTTATACAGCAGTGTCCTCAGCATACATAGAAGCTTATTTATTGGCCCCCTCTTTTTATCAGGCACATTAGACGGGCTCCCCCTCCCACTCCTTGTAGGTCTTATAGTTATATATATACTATTAACTACATTTTACACTGTGTTTTTATCTTTTTATTCTGTCCTTATGTGTAACATGTTGTTATAACCATGAATTAAATAAAACATTATATATATATATATATATATATATATATATATATACAAAGTTATTTATTTATTTTATACATCTAGTTTCTTGTGGTTATTGTTTGTGCACGGCGGGCACATATAGGTGTTCATATTTGGTTTCTCACAACCCCCCCTCTTTTTAATTTTAGTGAGCTGAGCACGGGTTGGGTTTATTTGGAGCACGGTTTGGGTTATTTCGGTCTCCACATAGTAATCATTGTAAGATAGAAGGGTACTTGTTCAGCTCCATCCTTTTTTGAAGACATCTCCCTCTATTGGGCTAATTTGTAAAAGAACATATGCTCACAATGTGGAATGCAACCGGGATTAGGAACAGTGACTTAATAAAGGCCTAGAGAGATGTAGGAATTACAATGACTGGAGACTGCTGAAACACATGTGGCCCTGGCAAAGGAGCTGATGATGGTGGCTAAACTTACAAAAAAGCTTTTTTAATGATCAGCCAAGTGTCAAGGAAGCGGACCTGGGTTGATAAAGTTCCACAGCCTGTCACATGTCCTTGTTCGCCCTCATCACCCAGCCCTCTGAAGCCCTGTATGTCAATCAAAGTGGATCTAGGAGGTGAGGGAAAGCGAGGAGGTGGGCCAGGCTGTGGAACCTGAGCAGTTTGTCTCTGCTTTCTTGCAGTTTTATAAGCTTGGAAACCCCCTTAAGTTCTAGGAAAGGTACTGTTTGCTTTTACAACAGCTATACCATACTGTCTGTAGATCTTAGCAGCAAACACAGCTTGCAGAATTCCTCTAGGGTAGGGCTAAACTTAGTGTTTTTCACTCTATGGATGCCTCAAAGGTAGTCAAAAAAGTGAGCTCCCTGCTGCAGCCAAGTAGCTCTGTGTGTTTACTTGTAGTGCCGGATTTCACGCTGCGCATCTGCAATGAGCTGGCACTGTGTCTACAGTGGGAAATCCGCAACTATGAGCTGACAAACAGAGCTACCAAGCTGTAGCAGGGAGCCCACTCTTGTGACTGCCATCGGCACATCGCCATGATGCGGATATGTGATGTTTGACCCCTACCTTTAAGTGGGAAATTAGTAGAAGCCCCAGGGGTCAGATCACATTAATCACAGAATAGTCAATTCTAAAGATAAAACATTAATGTATACTCACTGTGCTGGGAAACTCTTTTTTTTTTTTTATCATAGGCCCCCTATTATTTTTGTCATGGAAAGAGAGAAGAAAAATAAGCTACTAAGATATTAGATATTGAACTTTTCAAAATGTTTCATTGCTCAGAAGGTAAGTGAATGTTTTATATAATTTGTGCTTTTCAATGATAAAATCAACTGTTCTGCAGAATTTCCAAGATGTACTTGTATTCATTATGTGTTTATTATAATAAACAAAAAAGCAAGTAAAAGCTGAATGAACTTAGTGATTTAGAATTATATATAAGTACAGTGTACATAAACGGTGCCAAGCAAATGTATGAACACATTAACTCATTTAAGAGGTTTTCTTTATTTTTTGTTTTCATACATTTTAGAATAATAATAATAAAATCACTCACGCTAAGGAGTGATACAAATGGAATTATGCTTTTGAGCAAAAAAGCTTGCACAATACAGTATTGTCTTGCCTTTATTACAGCTCTAGGCATTCTCACAGCCAACTTCATAAAGAGGCTACCAAGGATGATTTTCAGTATGCTAAAAATGTGTTGCCTCCTTTTTTCCTGATTCACTGATCCAGGTTGTCCGAAACCATTTCAATCATACTTAGTGGTATTGAGAAGGAATGTAAAATGGCACTCACGTACTGTGGTGAAAAATCTTGGTAGTCTTTATTGATGGGTAGAAAAGCCATAAAACAGGAGGGGTAACTTGGTACAACAACCGTTTTGCAGGTGTTAACTGCTTCAAAGGATCAGTTGAAGCAAGTAACACCTGCAAAACGGTTGTCGTCCAAAGTTACCGCTTCTGTTTTATAACTTTGCTACCACATCAATAAAGACTACCAAGATTTTTCACCACAGTATGTGAGTGCCATCTTACATTCCTTCTCAATACCACTATTTTATATTTAAGACTATGTCCTTTGAGGATTGAGCACCACCATATACTGCAGCTGCGGCATGATGGACTCTGCGTCTGAACGCACCGGTGTGCGGCTCTATAAAAGGTGTCTGAATAGTGCAGACTGTCTTCCTCTTCTCTATCAGCTGTTTGTGAATCATACTTAAGGTGGGTTCACACTACGTTTTTGTAGCGCACGGGTGCCGGATCAGTAATTTTTCCGCCACGTTGTCCCGTCACTGTATAAAGTCCGTAATGAATTACGGCATATACGGGTGCAAACGGGCAGTTACAAAATCCCATAGGCTGCAATGCGATTTAGTCTCGGTCATCAGGGGTTTTGTAACGGCCGGTTATCGCCAAAAATCGTGACGGAACATGCGACGGAACTTCAATAACGGAGAAATCACTAGTGTGAAAGGAGCCTAAATGTCAACCAAACAGAACAGTATGTCACCAAAGAATGCTAAGGTAGCAATGCAGGTTAAAGGGTTTATTTAGTGTTTTACAAAGTCAAATATGGTGCTGGGGCATTGACTAAATAAAAAAAATCTATAAAAAATTATACCTACCAGGCTAAGCTCCCTTCGTTGGACCCCCGCAGCTGCAGTTAAGCTCCCTCCAGTCCCCTTGTCTTCTCTCTTCTTGCTGCTTTCATGTGATATCTTGTAGCAGGACCTGCCCTCTTAGTCCATAACTACAGTGGCCAGTAATTGACTGAGCCAGAAGGTCCTGCACTTGTTTCAGTAGCAGGGAGAAAACAGAAGACCAGGTGATCAGACAGAGGCAAAAAAGGAGCTACGGGAGAGCATGGCTAGGCAAGCATAATTTTTTTCCTATTTCCCCACCGTCCCAGCACCATATTACATTTTTAAAAACACTGGATGACCTACATAAGTGTGCCTTCACTTTTTTATCCAGAGGACATTTATGGCATATACAGGTTTAATGGTTTTAAAAGGCACTGCATGTGAACAACCTTTCAAAAGTTTTTCTATTTTCCATACTGACTGACCAGTATTTGGTAAACTAACTATAGCTTGTCTTTTTTCTTAGCTTAGTTGCACTCTTCTAGCCCTATTGTTGAGTACTACTAACAGACCCACATAGGGCTATTTTGGACTCTACCTAGTTGACACTGCTGATTGACATTCAGCACGAACAAGGAACAACTTTCCACAAATTAGCCTTAAAAGGCGCATGCTAAAAAATGATGACTTAATAATTGAAGTTCAACATTTTCCACCTCTAAATGTCACCAAAGTTCAAAATGAATTTTGTGCGTTTCAAAAATACATCTTACAAAATGTACAATTTATTCATACTTGGGTATTAACAACAAATGAGTGTCACGCCGAGCGCTCCGGGTCCCGCTGCCTCCCCGGAGCGCTCACGGCATTCCTCTGCATGCAGCGCTCCGGTCAGCATCGCTGCCCGCGAGCGCTGCTCCTATGTCACCGGAGGGGATGCGATCCGAGGCATGGGACGTGCCCGCTCTCGGATCATGCCCCATGTTTCTCACCTGTCCCCTTCCTCCTGCTCAGTCCCGGTGAACGCGGCCCCGCGCACGCCAGGTCTCTCAGATTTAAAGGGCCAGTGCACCATTGATTGGTGCCTGGCCCAACTAGTTCCAAGCACTCCCTACATTATAAAAGTCCACTTCCACTTCCTGTCCCTGCCGGATCTTGTTGCCTTGTGCCAGTGAAAGCGTTCCCGTGTGTCCATTGCCTGTGTATCCAGACCCTTGCCGCTGCCCTTGACTACGAACCGTTGCCGCCTGTTCCGACCTTCTGCTACGTCTGACCTTGCCTTTGCCTAATCCTTGTGTACTGCGCCTGACTCAGCAGTCAGTGAGCTTGAGTCACTATCGGGTGGAACGACCTGGGGGTTACCTGCCGCAGCAAGTCCATCCCGCTTTGCAGCGGGCTCTGGTGAAAACCAGTAACCTCTTAGATTCCGTTCCCCTGGTACAGCCCACACCATCACCTCACTGACACAGAGGATCCACCACCTGTGTCCTCCCTGCATACCAGTCCAGATCCTGACACTGAGCCATAAGATTTACAGTAAATGTACATCTCAAAATATCTCTGAATCAATAGAACCCAACATTCAGTCAGGGGTGTCCAAACTTATAACCACAACTACTTTTTATATTTTTCTAATATTTTTATTTATTTATATTGATTAGCCATAACATTAAAACCAGGGGAAATAAATAATATTGTTACAGTATATCACTATAATGGCACCTGTTAAGGGATGGGAGTAATTAAGTTAATGAACATTTAGGTCTTGCAGTTGATGTGCTGAAAGCAAGAAAGCAGGGCAACTGTATGGATCAGAGCAACTTTGTGATGGTGATTAAGAGCATCTTCAAAATGGCAGACCTTGTGGTGTGTTATTGGTGTTCAGGTTTGAATACTTGGGCATCTGATGAACTAGTGACCGGGCTTTGGGAGTCTAAGACTCACTGATGCATAAAGAAGGATAAATCTACCCTGTCCTGTATGAGTACACAAAGAAAATAACAGAAACTGCTGAAAAAGAGGCATGTTGTCTTGCCCCTTTTATATTACTGCCCATTGTCCCCCTCCCTTTACATCATTATGATGGTAACATTATTGCAAGCCTTAAGACAAAACTCGAAGGTTAAGGGGCTTTCTGTAGATGGCCATACCCATACCAACGGCTGCTTTTGCAGACAACCTACTGATCTTCATCACTAACCCCGAAAACACCCTACCTGAAATACAAACTCTTATAGAACAGTATGTAGCCCTAACTAACTTTAAAATTAATTGCTCTATATCCAAAATCCTCAATGTAACTCTCCCGCCTCAGAGAGCAGCTGCACTTAAGTCTGGATCTCCTTTTAAATGGCACATAGCATCTCATATTCGGGTATTGCCCTTGCCTCCTCCCTATCAAACCTATTCGAGCTGAACTACACGCCACTTCTACATAGAGTGAGAAAGCAACTTGAGGATTATAAATTGCCATATCTTTCATGGATGGGCAGGAGGAGTCTTCTGCAAACGTACATTATGCAGTCAATTTTATATACATTGAGCATGATCTCCATAAAGTTGCCAGCGTCCTATCTTCTCCATTGGAAGAAATGATTTACTACATTTCTAGGGTCAGAGAAGAGGCCACGCCTGCCATATGGTGTACTCACAAGAAAAAAACACCAGGGCAGTCTAGGTCTCCCAGATGTAGAACAGTTGTACAAAGTAGTTCATTTACAGAGATGGGCGGAGATAGTGTCATCCACCAGCCTCCTTCAGGGCAACTCTCTAGAACTTTTACATCTTACAACCAATAGCGTGCCACTTGAGAGGGCTCTATGGCTACCAGCCGTATCCTTTCTCTCTCGGATTACTAATCCTTTACTGCAACGTACATTAAGGGTTAAAAAGGCTTATAACAGGAGAAACCATCAACCACTGACATCTAAACCGACCCTATCCCCGGCACTCCCCAGTTTCCTTATTCACTTTGTACTTTTCCCTGACACTTCAGCTATTGACGGGACTTGGGCGCTTCTACGCAATATATTTATAAAGGACTTATGCTCAGACGAAAAACCACCAACACAGACAACACTTAGGACTCTGCTACCCAACGCTTCGCTTAACTTTTTCCAAATATATGTAATTAGGAGGACATGTACCTCATGGCATAGGTGAAGACCTAAACTGGCTGGAAAAACTTTCATTAACAAGTACTCCCACTGTGAACCACCCTAAATTGGCGCTGTATCATACTCTTTGGAAGATTATGTACACTCCTCCCCGCTCTTTCTCACCTCTTGGGAGAAGGAGTTAGGATTAACGCTTACTGCAGAAGAGGTAAAGTGGATCTTGGCGAATTCTCATGGTTTTTCGAGGTGTGTTAAGTTGCAGGAAGGCAACTACAAGCTGCCGTCCAGATGGTACCGTATCCTGGAACTGCTTCATTCATGGGGTCTGGTGTCTGACGTAACCTGTTGGAGATGTCACATCGCTGTTGGGTCCTTGTCCCATATATGGTGGCATTGCCCAGCAATAACCCCCTTATGGAGAGAACTTAACAAGGCTCTGACCACAATAATGGGTTCTACAATTCTGTTGACTCCTGCACAGATATTCTTGGGGCTCTCCAACCCAACCTGCTCTCTCTCACATAAATCACTGATGTTACATCTGCTCGCTGCCGCCAAAGCACTGATTCCACTTCACTGGAAACAATCAGACCCCCCTACATTACAGTAATGGGTTGGTAGGGTCTCCCAATTATACAGGATGGAGGAACTCTCCAGTTGGAGTAACCACACTCATGATAGCTTTACTCTAACCTGGCAGCCTTGGAAGACGTTTCTGAACCACCGCTAGACCGCTCCTTAGTCTACTCTGTAGGACCTAGCCCAAAGTGGGCAGATGCCGTTTACGTGCTCAATCTCCCCTTAAATACCCCCCTTTCATCTTCATCCTCTTTCATACTATCCAACACAAGCAACTATTGCCTCCCACACCACTTACTAAGCCCCCCGACAGCTAACCCTTCCCCCTCACTATCCTATTATCCCTTCCTCTTGTTTTGATTTTGCATCCTTCCTTCCACCCACCTAACCTTTGTCTGTCTATGTGATGTGGCTCCCCCACCCACCCCCCTCATTCCCTGTCTTAGTTGCTCCTCGTCCATCCAGCCTCGTCCTTCCTCTTATCCCACTTCTCTCTCTCTTTCTGCACTTTTCGTTTCTATCCTCTACTTTCTCTACCTCTTAGACCAGGGGTATTACCCCTCTGGCCTTCAATTGCATTATTACGCAGACTGGTGACCATTTACTATCTATCTATAGGGAAGGACCCGCAAGGTCATTCCTTCTGAAGACCTCTATTGCAGAGGATGTCTCCTTTTCTTAATCTGTATATGTCGCCATCATTTACCTGTAACTACTTGTAACACCAGGACATTGGCCTGCGAACCCACATATCCACCGATCCATGTATTGTTATTTCTGCTATCCAGCTCCACTTTTATGTAGCTGAATTATTGTATTGACTAATATGCCTTAAAACCAAAAAATAAAACATTGATAAAAAAAAATAAACTGCTGAAAAGGTTGATGATGGCTATAATAAAAAATATCAGAACCTATGGAGCCTTGATCCCCACTGGAAGCACCTACAATAGGTATATGATTGTCAGACCTGGACCATAGAGCAGTGGAAGAAGTTGGTTTGGTCTGATAAATTGCATGTTCTTTTGCATCATGTGGATGGCTGGCCCTGTGTGTAAAACCAGCCTGGAGGATAGATGGTACAAGGGTGCCCTTTGGAAGAAGGAAAGCCATTCAAGGCAGGGTGATCCTTTGATAAAAATTCTGGGTGAAAAATTAGGTTCTGGCATTCAAGTGGATGTTAGTTTGATACTTACAGGTGTGGCATATGTACTAGTACAAGTACCAGCACAGCATCTAGTTAAAACAGTGTGCTGGTGTGCTGTGCTTCTTTAACCCCTTAACGACAATGGACGTAAATGTACATCATGGCGCGGTGGTGTAACACTCACGTTTCAGATGGCAGGAACTCTGCTGGATGTGGACCTGCTGGACCTGTTTGGCAGATGACTCAGACCGTACCAGGGAGCGGAGTCTAAGGTGCCGCTGGTTTTCACTAGAACCCGCCGCAAAGCGGGATGGACTTGCTGCTGCAGGCGGCACCCAGCTCGCTACCCCTGGCACGGCTGGACCACACAGGCGCCTGAGGAGATGTGAGGCACAGGAGGGATAAGGCAGCTTGTAGTCAGGATAGCAGAAGGTCAAGGCAGGCGGCAAAGCAGCATAGTCATGACGTAGCAGGAGGTCAGTTGGCAGGCGGCAGAGTCAAGTTCAAGTCACAGAGCAAAGGATCAGATACACGGTAAGGCAACTCTCAGGAATGCTTTCTCTCAGGCACCAGGCAACAAACATCCGGCAAGGAAGTGAGGAGGGTGGAGGAATTTATCAATGAGCCACAGGGGAATTACACTAATGAGTGCACTGGCCCTTTAAATCTTAAAGCTCTAGGGGGCAGAGGCTGGGGCAGGAGAAGCACCAGGTGAGTGACGGACTGGGGCTCGCATGCGGGCATGTCCCTCGATGCGAGTCCCAGCCCCTCCGGCAGCATCTCAATAGAGATCACAGCATATGCGGCAGTGCAGTACTTTAAATGGATGATCGGATCGCCCACAGTGCTGCCGTGGGATCCGGTCATCCGGCATGGCGGCCGGATGTCCCCTCACCTGCCTCTAGCCGTCTCCTGGGGTCTTCTGCTCTGGTCTGAGATGACACTGATAACACTGATCAGTGCTATGCACTATGCACAGCACTGAACAGTATTAGCAATCAAATGATTGCTTTAAATAGTCCCCTATGGGACTATTAAAGTGTAAACAAAAAGTTCAAAAATGTAAAAAAAAAATGTGAAAAATCCCCTCCCTCAATAAAAATTTTATTCATCTGTTTTTACCCTGTTTTACCCCCAAAAAAAGCATTAAAAAAATAATTAATAAACACATTTGGTATTGCCGTGTAAGTAAAATCCTGAACTATCAAAATATATTGTTAATTGTCCCATACGGTGAATGGCGTAAATGTGAAAAAAAAGTTAAAAATTGCTGCTTTTTGGTCACATTTTATTCTAAGAAAAGATTAATACAAAGTTTATAAAAAGTAAAATATAAGCAAAAGTGGTACCGATAAAAACTATAGATCACAGTGCCAAAATCGAGCCCTCATACCACCCCGTATATGGAAAAATTAGAAAGTTATAGGTGGTCAAAATAGGGCAATTTCAAACATACTAATTTTGTTAAAATAGTTTGAGTTTTTTTTTTTTAAGCGGTAAAATTATAAAAAGGCATATAACATAGGTATCAGTGCCATGCTGACTGTCTATGAACTGTATCATTTTAATCATATTGACCCACAAAATAAAGAAAACATGTAATTTTTACCGAAAAGTGTACAGCGTGAAAACAAAGCCTTCCAAAATTTGCTAAATCACGGTTTTCTTTTCAATTTCCCCATATAAATAATATTTTTGGTTGCACCATACAGTACATTTTATGATAACATTTGTGATGTCTTTACAAAGTAAAATTCATGATGCAAAAAACAAGCCCTCATTGGGTCTGTGGATGGAAACATATAAGAGTTATGATTTTTAAAAGGCGAGGAGGAAAAAAGCAAAAATGCTAAATTAAATTGGCTTGGTCCTTAAGCCCAAAATAGGCCTGGTCATTAAGGGGTTAAAGGGGTACTCCACCGGCCAGTTTTCGGAACTAAATGTTAGCCCTCGGGACATCATGACCACGCCCCCTCAATGCAAGTCTATGGGAGGGGTCGTGACGGCCGTCATGTCCGCTCCCATAGACTTGCATTGAGGGGGCATGACAATAATGTCACGAGGGGGGTGGTCGACCCCTGCAGTGCGAAAACAGCGTTCAGAACATTTAGTTCCGAATGCTGGCCAGTGGAGTAACCCTTTAAAGCAAAATGGGACAGCAGTTGTAAGGTGGATGGCAGTGCATATACTACTGAACAAACATTTATTTGGACAAACTTCTGACATATCATAGTGACATGTCAAAAGTTTGTGACAGCAGGGATCCAGTTGCTGAGACCACCACCGGTTGCTAGAGTGAAGGGGCAGAAGTGCGCAGCTAAACTGAGCTGTATACCGTTACAATGAACTTCCACTATAATTGCCGTATACTACTCAGAATATGCACAGTGCATGAAGCATCAGCATTCCTCCCCAGTGAGACATCATTGATACAAACTGAGACGTCACTATGAAGTTTGTCCAAATGATAGATGAACTTTATATAAAAAAATCACAAACAGAAAATAAAAACAGATTAGAAAGAAAGAGCATGTCTCGGTAACTAGCACTTATCAGTTAAGCTTTCCCATCCTGTGACATATTGTTACGTCATGGGTAGGGATATGATAACAAGACATGACCTATATTTACATCATATAGCGTTAACTGCCCTCCTGATCAGCTGTGATAATTCTGGAGTTTCCCTACCTTCCTCTGTGTCATCCCATTGGTGATCCAATTATACAGGCCAGCTTAGCAACCTGTATAAGTGGAGTACCAACACTGATCAATGCCGTGCCCATGGCAGATAGAGACAGTTATGCACAAAGGCATGTACAGAGGATATGTACAGGAAAAGAAAGAATGAGACAAAAATCATGCCAGAAGTTTTTACCCCTGTAACATGAATAATTCAACTGCAAAACATACTGAAATCTTTGAGGAGAGATACAAAAAAGTCAAAATATGGGTAAAAAAGAATTTATAAATTATGAAATATTACAAAATACTATGGAGCACAGTGAAGACAGCTATAAACAAGTAAAGAAAATATGGCACTACAGAAACATTATCATAAACTGGATTACCCTCCAAAATTGATCAAAAGATCCCCAGTTATAATATGGTCTATGACAGGGTTTCCCAACTAAGGTTCCTCCAGCTGTTGCAGAACTACAACTTGTCCAGGCATGCTGGGAGTTGTAGTTTTGTAACAGCTGGAGGCACCCTGGTTTGGAAACACAGTCCTGTGTCAGCAGATCAGTCATGGCAAGCACCAATTCCTAACAGATGTTGGTCATTACTGGGGGGTTTTAGCTGCAGAAAAAGTCAACAGTGACCAGGTATGGCATAAGCTTGAAGGCCTGTGCCATATTCCCTCACCCATTCCATGCCATAACAATATGATATATTGTAGGTTGAAAAAGGGGTTAAATAACAATAACAAGTAAAGCCTTGTTAAACCTTTTTGCAGAAAATACATACATACAACCTTCTTAGCTTCACAATACATTGCCTAGCTAACCTGTCAGTATTGTCTTTTCTGTAGCCCAGACTTACATTTACAGCCAAATTTTGTTAGAAAACCATTAAGCATGTGCCTTTAAGTACTCCGGTGAACTTGACTGCGAATGTGTTCTAGCAGAAAAGGTTTGTAATTATGATAAATGAGAAAGTACATCATTTTGGGAGACTTTATTTGCTTCTTTTCTTACCTCTCATGCATCAATGCAACATCTTGATTAGATCAGATGCCGTTCTATCCATCGGCTCAGAACCGTCCTCTGCTTGTGTCAATAATCATAAAGGACGGCACTCTCCCAAATCATTAAGCATCTTCTGAGGAATCACAATTCAGGCAAGGAGTGTGAACCAGCTTGTTTAACCTTGCTCTACCTTCCCAGAATCCTCTCACTCCCGAGGACATTATTTATGTCGATGTGTATGAATCAATTCATATAAAATCGAGAACACAAACATGTTTTGATAGAAATAAGCAATGTAAATTTGTTTATTGACCTATAAAAGTAGCTGGCAATTCAATGTACAGGGTGGGCCATTTATGTGGATACACCTTAATAAAATGGGAATGATTAGTGATATTAACTTCCTGTTTGTGGCACATTAGTATATGTGAGGGGGGAAACTTTTCAAGAGGGGTTGTGACCATGGCAGACATTTTGAAGTCAGCCATTTTGAATCCAACTTTTGTTTTTTCAATTGGAAAAGGGTCATGTGACACATCAAACAAATTGGGAATTTCACAAGAAAAACAATGATGTGCTTGGTTTTAACGTAACTTTATTCTTTCATGAGTCATTTACAAGTTCCTGACCAGTTATAAAATGTGTTCAATGTGCTGCCCATTATGTTGGATTGTCAATGCAACCCTCTTCTCCCACTCTTCACACACTGATAGCAACACCGCAGGAGAAATGCTGGCACAGGCTTCCAGTATCCGTAGTTTCAGGTGTTGCAGAATGGGCAAAACTAAAATTGGAACAGGACCCTCAGTTTACTCAGAAGATTTTGTTCAGTGATGAGGCAAACTTTTCTGTGAATGGTGAAGTTAACAAACAAAACCACCGCTATTGGTCTGACACTAACCCACATTGGATAGATCCCTCTAAGAATGTTGGAACACAAACATTGATGGTATGGTGTGATATATGGGGTACAAAGATAGTGGGGCCATTCTTTATCAATGGAAACCTCAAGGCCACTGGATATGTGAAATTGCTACATGATGATGTGTTTTCCTCTTTATGCACTGAAGCTGGCATGTTCCCTGAATTTTTTCCAGCAAGATGGTGCACCACCACATTATGGGTGTCAGGTCCGAGCATCCCTAGATGAACAGTTTCCTGGAAAGTGGATTGGTCGTCGTGGGCCAGTTGAATGGCCCACAACGTCTCCCGATCTGACCCTCTTAGACTTTTATCATTGGGGTCATCTGAAGTCAATTGTCTATGCTGTGAAGATACGAGATGTGCAGCACCTGAAACTACGGATACTGGAAGCCTGTGCCAGCATTTCTCCTGCGGTGTTGCTATCAGTGTGTGAAGAGTGGGAGAAGAGGGTTGCATTGACAATCCAACACAATGGGCAGCACATTGAACACATTTTATAAGGGGTTAGAAACTTGTAAATAACTCATGAAAGAATAAGGTTACGTTAAAACCAAGCACATCATTGTTTTTCTTGTGAAATTCCCAATAAGTTTGATGTGTCACATGACCCTCTTCCAATTGAAAAAACAAAAGTTGGATTCAAAATGGCCGACTTTAAATGGCCACCATGGTCACCACCCATCTTGAAAAGTCCCCCCCCCCCCTCACATATACTAATGTGCCACAAACAGGAAGTTAATGTCACCAACCATTCCCATTATATTAAGGTGTATCCATTTAAACGGCCCGCCCTGTATAGAAACAATTGAGAATGTGAAAGATAATGCAGCATTGTTACAATCCTACATCCAATTAATTGTTCCATTGACGTTTTATATAAACATCCAATAAATGGCTAGGCTTGGGGCCAAAATACTTGTAGAAGTCTAGAAGTAGACTTTATCTCTATATATATATATATTTGTTTTTTCCAGAGACAGTGCTCTACCTTGTATTGCAGTTCAGTCCCTTTTTACTTAAAAGATGATGAATTGTAATACCAGACACAGCCTACTGAGAAGGGAGGCACTGTTTTAGAAATGTAATGCTCACGGTAGTAGTAGTAGCGCTGCTGGATGTGGATCTTCCAACCTGTGTGGCAGATGACAGGGGCCGTGGAGTCTAAGGTGCCGCTGGTCCTCACTAGAGCCCGTCGCAAGGCTGGATGGGCTTGCTGCGGCAGGCGACACCCAGGTTGCTACACCCAATATGACTCGACCACACAGGTAACTGGGCAAGACAACTGTGCGCGTCCTAGGGGATGGGGACACGCCCGCTAGAGCAGAGAAGCAGAGGAGGAGGCAGAAGGAGTATGTGGTGAGTGACGGGCTGGGATTCGCATGCAGGCACATGCTGCTATGCGAATCCCAGCCCCGCCAGCTGCAGCGGAGGCAGGCAAAAAGCAAGGAGGTGAGCGCTCATGGTCGGAGCGCCGGACCGGAGCGCTCACCGTAACAAGAAAAATACTGTAACAAACCAACAAATCAATCTTGGAAAACATCCTGTGTTCCTGGGCTGTAAAAACAACATGTACAATTATGTGCTAAATTATAAGCATTAGGAAAAACTTCTAAAAAAGGACTTGGGGGTTCAGGTGAAGAGTAAGAACACTTTTAGTGACAAGTACCAGGCAGATGCTGGGGTGAGATGAATCAAGAGAGGTATAGAGGCCTGTGACAAGGACATAGTTTGGCCTCTGTATAAGTCATCATTCAGACCATATATGGAGTATTGTGTCCAATTCTGGGCATCTGAATAAGAAGGACATGGCTAAACTGGAGAGGGTGCAGAGGGGGGAGACAAGGATAATTAATGGTATTCAGGATTGTCAAGCTTGGAGTTATTTAGTTTAGATAACAGGCATCTTAGGGGAGATCTGATCACTATGTACAAATATATGAATGGACACTACAGAGATCTTCCTAGTGATATTTTTATTCCTAGGCCAGTAACCATGACAGGGGGGGGGGGGGGCTCCTCTATGTCTAGAAGAAAGAAGATTTCACCATCATCACATACAGGGATTCTTTACTGTATGAGCAGTGAGACTATTAAACTCTCCGCCATATTATGTTGTGATGTCTGACTCAAGTTAAAGGGGTTATGTATACCGGACTTATGGGGATAGTATGTTCATCCAGGGAATTATTCTGGTCACCGTATTGGGTTCGGGGAATAATTTTCCCTCTAGTATGAGGCAATTGGCATCAGACTCAAGGGTGTTTTGCCTTCCTCTGGATATACACAGTAGGGCTTAAGATAAAAGAAGAAAACCAACATCTGGCCCTTCAGTAAGAATGCACTGTGAGGTGAGCGCTCATGGTCGGAGCGCCGGACCGGAGCGCTCACCGTAACAAGAAAAATACTGTAACAAACCAACAAATCAATCTTGGAAAACATCCTGTGTTCCTGGGCTGTAAAAACAACATGTACAATTATGTGCTAAATTATAAGCATTAGGAAAAACTTCTAAAAAAGGACTTGGGGGTTCAGGTGAACAGTAAGAACACTTTTAGTGACAAGTACCAGGCAGATGCTGGGGTGAGATGTATCAAGAGAGGTATAGAGGCCTGTGACAAGGACATAGTTTGGCCTCTGTATAAGTCATCATTCAGACCATATATGGAGTATTGTGTCCAATTCTGGGCATCTGAATAAGAAGGACATGGCTAAACTGGAGAGGGTGCAGAGGGGGGAGACAAGGATAATTAATGGAATACAGGATTGTCAAGCTTGGAGTTATTTAGTTTAGATAACAGGCATCTTAGGGAAGATCTGATCACTATGTACAAATATATGAATGGACACTACAGAGATCTTCCTAGTGATATTTTTATGCCTAGGCCAGTAACCATGACAGGGGGGGGGGGGGGGGGCTCCTCTATGTCTAGAAGAAAGAAGATTTCACCATCATCACATACAGGGATTCTTTACTGTATGAGCAGTGAGACTATTAAACTCTCCGCCATATTATGTTGTGATGTCTGACTCAAGTTAAAGGGGTTATGTATACCGGACTTATGGGGATAGTATGTTCATCCAGGGAATTATTCTGGTCACCATATTGGGTTCGGGGAATAATTTTCCCTCTAGTATGAGGCAATTGGCATCAGACTCAAGGGTGTTTTGCCTTCCTCTGGATATACACAGTAGGGCTTAAAATAAAAGCAGAAAACCAACGTCTGGCCCTTCAGTAAGAATGCACTGTCCCTTAAATATGCTGTAATGGAGCTGGATGTGGATCCTCTAACCTGTGTGGCTGATGACTCGGACCATATCGGGGAGTGGAGTCTAAGGTCTTCACCAGAGCCCGCCGCAAGGCAGGATGGGCTTGCTGCGGCAGGCGAAACCCAGGTCGATACCTCCGACACAGCTTGACCACACAGGTAGCTGCGCAAGGCAGGAGCGTAGTCAAACGTAGCAGAAGGTCAAGGCAGGCGGCAAAGGTGCAGAGTCTAATAACGTAGCGGAAGGTCTGGATACATGGGTAAGGCTAACAGACTATAAAAGTAGCTTAATCTCAGGCTAGGGGCACTGAAGATCCGACAGGGAAGTGTGGGAGGTGCAGGGACTTATAATCTGGTGTCAGGTGCAAACACTAATTATGGGCGCTCTGTGCCTTTATATTTCAGAGCTCTGGCACGCGCGCACGCCCCAGTAGTCAGGAACGCGTGCATGGGAGCTGAAAGACAGAGGCAGCGGAGGAATTAGAGGAGCCTGGTAATTGACAAACTGGGACACCCATGCGGGCCCATCCCGCCAATGTGAATACCAGCCCTGCCTGCAGCAGGGACAAAGCGCTAGCGGCCGATGTGTGTGGCCAGAGCACGGTCCTTAACACATGCACATTCAAATGGTCTTGGACACAATGACTGCAGGGTGGTGGTGCAAAGCAGTGAAAAAACAAAAATAGCAAGGTGCATGCAGAAGCAAAGCAAAAAGAGCCGCACTCACCATTCAATGCCAGTCTTACTTTAATAGAATAAAGTCAACGGTTATATAGGTCAAAGATGCAGTGGCACCTCCATGGAACAGTGTCCGCTTCATGTGTCAATCACGCTTCACACAAGTGGCTAGACGAATTGTGCTTGACTAAATGGACACCGTCCCATGAAGGCGCCCCCACATCTATGACCTATGTACCCGCTGATTATATTCTATTAAAGTAAGACTGGCATCGAATGGTGAGTACGGCTCTCTTTGCTACTGGATACACAGTAGGGCTTTGAGTTGAACTTGATGGACTCTAAAAATTGAAAACTGTAAGAATTGAAAACTGGCATAATTGTATTTTTTGGTAAAGCCTAAATATTTTAGCTGTGGTAGGCAGAAATTATAGTGTACTTGATATAATGTATACTGATCATTTTCTGCAAGTTAAGCAATCTGTAGAAAACAATCACGTTGATGCTCCTCCATACTGTACATGTTATGATGACTCTTTGTGAGATGATGATGTTTAGTTTATTGACTTCTTGTATATTATGACTTTATTTTTATGCTCTCTCAATTAACTATAACATTAAATTGTTGTATCTTAATTAGTGCTTTTATTTAATTGCAGTATACATCAGCAATCCCAGAAACAATCCTTTAGCTTTTCTTTTATTTTCTTCACTGAAGTAGAACAATTTATTTTAAGATGTGAGAAGACTAATTGGATTAATTACCGCACATTGATAGGAAGTGATACAACTTCGCAATGAGTATATCTTGACATTGCCTCGATTTGTCTGTAGGAGAAAGGTGATGTATCTTTTCATTGAACCTGTTTAGAGCTACAGTAGTTAGAAAAGAAGAATCATAGTTAGTAAAAATAAAGAAATAAATATATAAATAAATAAACAAACAAACAAATAAATACCCTTTACAATGTTTATTTGAACCTTACAGAGAGGCAATAGGAGCCCTTTTGGTACTGTATTACAGAACAGCAGGCAATCCATTTTTCAATCTGTGGATTGTATTCCACCCCAGAAGCAATATTTGTAGGAGAGAATACTCTAATACGATCTAGAGTGTTGCAAGCCACATTTTTGTTTTCCTATTGACCTAGAATGATTGAGAAAACAACCTTCTTTGCCTTTGTATAAAACCTGAAGGTGCATATATGACCATTTATAGATCTAAAAAAAACATCTAATGATACTAATTAAGCTGATAAAATGTTTTCAGTTATACATCAATATATAAAAGTTCTTATCGCCTTCATTGCTATTACTCCAAAAGACAGTTTGTAAACTTTTAATCCCTTGAGAAATTTGAGCCTGGATAGAAAGTCAAATCAAATGATTGTAAATGTCAAAGATGAAAGGAGTCGATTATCAAAGTCTACCTGCTGGAAACATCATAGCATTTAACAAAAGTTGTCCGAATGTGTAGCAAGGGATATGGAAAAGCAAAAAGTCTGCAAGCCAATTCATCATACCTAATATAGCAGTTCTTATGGCAGTACCATATCTATGAAGGGTCACTCAGATTTGCAGTCAGGTTGGGTGTCAGTAAAACTTTATTCCACTTGAAGATGATTTGTCCAATAAACTGGTATTTTATGGTCTATCAGTTGTTAAGAAGTGTAAAACTTAGAGTAAACTGTGTGGAATAGGTCTGATGGTAAATGTCACATCAGTTGAAGATCAATGGAAGAAAGCAGTAAAAAATAGGTTGGTATGGTAGATGATTGGAAGACAAGAATTTTAAGGGTTACAACAGCACTCAAATATCAATTGACTCTAGTAAATTGTGTCTCAATATCTGAGTCTTAGGATGAGGCTTTAAAACATTTGGTTACCTATAAGGCACAGCAAAACTGTTTGCAAATTAAATGCTTCTTTATGAGAAAATAATAACACAGGCAACTTATAGAAAGGTCCCCAAGTTATGACAATATGGGAATTGTTGCCATTATTATAGAGAGATACTGAGGTCATGAGTGATCCTTGGTTTGTCACAATTTTACAACTATTAGTAAAATCAGACATGGATAGATGTATGTATTTACCTTTAGGCAGCCGATGTTGAAAGGTGGATGTTACCTTACTCAGCATGCACTCTATTTACATATATCAGCAAATTACTGTAACTAATACAGTAGAAACTGACCTGACCACTTGTAATACTTGATCATATCATGAGTTTAATGACCAATGACCATTCTATTATTATGGGAGGCCTAGAGGTATGAGAGAAGAGCAACAATATACACAAGGATAGCACTCTGTACACATCTTGACTCTCCCTAGGCCAGGGTAACCAGACATCCATAAACATGTTGACATTCCATCTTTTTTTTCCCCTGTCGTTTAATAAATGTGATTTTGCAATTGTAATTATTAAGGTTGAGCGAGCTGAGCCCCCCAAATCTGGATTCTATCCAAACTTCGGGGGGTTCGCTGCTTGCTGAACTTTCAAACACTGCCAGGTTCAGCTCGCACAAACCTGGCACTGCTGGGGCTGAGCTGTGCTGGCAGGTGATAACCGCGAGTACAGCTCAGCCCTGCAAGGAAGAAGTTACTTGAGGGGGGAGGGGATGTATACATTATACAGACATCTATATGGCTGCATAATGTATACAGTGAAGAGAGTGATACTTACCATTTAGTCGCTGGTCCAGGTCTCCTCTGGTGTAACCACTCTCCTAGTGACATCATTGCTAGAAGCAGGGCTATACATTAAGTGGCACAGACTAGCAACACGATGGTACGTAGCGTATTTACTGGTTTACTACTGCACAGCGCAACTTAACTCTTATGTTAAATTAAACCAGTAAATCCCCTACTTGCCATCTTGTCATGAACACTTTCCAAGCTGGGTGAGCCAAACTTTTGGAAAGCTCGCTCAACTCTAGTAGTTATCATTATTATATAGTTCATGCTGAATGCAGAAAATGTGTTCACATTGGTATTCTGAGTATTAGGTATAAATAGCTTATAAACTTTATGATTCATTATAGTTTTCCAATGTGTCTGTAAAAAAAGTGACATTTGGAAAAAGCTGTCCAGATAATATGAAAAAATTAGGTTGGCAACCCTGCTCTTGTCTTTGGCTCAGTGGTTAGCACTATTGCCTTGCAGCGCTGGGGTCCTGGCTTAACCAAGGAAAACATCTGCAAAGAGTTTGTATGTGTTTTGGTGGGTTTCCTCTGGGTACTCCGGTTTCCTCTCACGCTTCAAAACTTACTGATAGGTTTAGATTGTGAGCCCCAATGAAGATAGGGACTAATTGTACAGCACTGTGGAATCTGTGTGCCCTATATAAATAAACAGTTATTATTATCTCTTAGACTGTAATAGACTTTTCTGTCCTTTAATTCTCATTAACTGCAGTGCTCATTCCCTCATTCTCTGAGCTAATGCAAGAAGGTTGTGGGCCTGCAATATGGCTGCCCCAACAGATACCAAATAAATAGCTAAAATATTTGCAAAATAAAGTATAATATATTCCAAACCTCAAAACTAAGAAACTTGGCAAGGAATCCTCAAGTACATTTGTTACACTGTATGCAAGAAACTTTAGGTCCAGGGCAAATTTTGGAATCCTGTTAAAGAAATGTCATCACGCCCATAAGCACGAGAACAACAATACTGACATGGCAGCCGCTGTCAGTGTGTCTGAGATTGGTCTGGTGGGGGCTGCCTTAATATAATAGACTTTGTTCACTTCTTTGCTTTGTTGCTCTCGTACATGTTTGTGGACAATACTTTGAGCCGGCCATCAAAATTGTCTGCTTGCAAGCTGTTTCTGTTGATAAGCTAATTTTCCATTTTGTAATGCAGATGGGCATTGCCTGTCCTACAATAACCTGTTGGAGGGTTCTGGAGACATGCCAGTCAGTAATTGTTCTTCTTTAAGCTTCCGGCACTCTCTTATTATTGTCAGTCCAGGAAATTGGGCTTTTCTCTCATCTTTACTTGATGCACATCTAGGGATGCATTATTAAGATGCTGTCTTTTTTTTCCCACAAAGACAATGAGGTTCATTGTTTCTGGGGGAAATCCTTTGAAAAGATGAATTCATCTTTGCATTGACAGGTTATGAAGGGAGATTTATTAATTAATTATATATGTGGGATATTGAGATTTTAATTATGGATTTCTGTCATTTTAGAAAAACGTAGGGTTGAAGGTCAAGCACTTTTGAACAGGCTAAGATATTATATCTAGAATCCATACTTCTCATTATAAGAGGCTATAAAGTTGATATAGGGTGGGTAGACCTTGACATATAAAAATGTCATTTTTTTATTTGTTTTATTGAAAAACACCATTAAAAGATAACAGAGAATGGAATATGATGTAATATTATCCTACGCAGGGGAACAGTAAGGAACAAAAACAGTGAAATGAAGAAAAACCAATACAACCCTGCACAATACGTTGACCAGGTATCAAAGACAGGAAGTGATGGGCTGATTCATCTTACAGAAAGTGCATCCTTGAGCCCTAATGGAACAACATTAGGAAAACATTAGAAAAAGAACATGGAAAGGAAAGAAGGTCACAGGAGGGTGGGGAAAATCAGTGGTGGTGATAAGGAAGCCAATACACTCTGTATAAGGGTCCTCTTTATCCAAGTCCATAGACTCCCTGCACAGTGTAAATTAAAATTTACACTGAATACAAAATTAGCAAAAACCAAGTGAGTATATGAATAAACATCACCTCTTCAACTCCTGGCCAAGAGGTTTCCAGACAAACTGAAGCAAAAGATATTGCACAATCGGCTAAGATCCATATTAATGTTTAGAATTGAGAGAGAGAGAGAGAGAGAGAGAGAGAGAGAGAGAGAGAGAGAGAGAGAGAGAGAGAGAGAGAGAGAGAGAGATTGGCCAAGATTTACCAATGTAAACCCAAGATGATTCGTCAGGTGGTGCCCCAGAATTTGTGGCAAAATATGCAAAACCCCGACCAACCCTCCAATTTACTCAGAAAAAGGGGTGTGGCTGGAGGGAAATGGGGCATGGTCAGCAAAAAGGGGCATATCCAATCATTTAAAAAATATCCCAACATATTTACTAAGGTTTCAACAGAAAATCTGGCGAGTTTGAGCTCTGAAAAACCCCACAGCTCAGAGCAGTTGTAAAAAAAAAGTGCAAAACGTAGGGAAACTGTTACGCCTAGCGCTCCGGGTCCCCGCTCCTCCCCGGAGCGCTCACGGCGTCTCTTTCCCTGCAGCTCCCCGGTCAGTCCCGCTGACCGGGAGCGCTGCTCTCTCATGGCCGTTGGGGATGCGATTCGCACAGCGGGACGCGCCCGCTCGCGAATCGCATCCCAGGTCACTTACCCGTTCCCGTCTCCTGCGGTCATGTGCTGGCGCGCGCGGCTCCGCTCTCTAGGGCGCGCGCGCGCCAGCTCCCTGAGACTTAAAGGGCCAGTGCACCAATGATTGGTGCCTGGCCCAATTAGCTTAATTGGTTCCCACCTGTTCCCTGCTTATATCTAGTCTCCTCCCTTGCACTCCCTTGCCGGATCTTGTTGCCTTAGTGCCAGTGAAAGCGTTCTTTGTGTGTTTATACCCTGTGTACCAGTACCTTTGCTATCTCCCTTGACTACGAACCTTGCCGCCTGCCCCCGACCTTCTGCTACGTCCGACCTTGCTACTGCCTACTCCCTTGTACCTCGCCTATCTTCTGTATCTTCAGCAGCCAGAGAGGTGAGCCGTTGCTAGTGGATACAACCTGGTCACTACCGCCGCAGCAAGACCATCCCGCTTTGCGGCGGGCTCTGGTGAAAACCTGTAGTGTCTTAGAACCGGTCCACTAGCACGGTCCTCGCTATCCCTCTCTGGCACAGAGGATCCACCTCCTGCCAGCCGGCATCGTGACAGTAGATCCGGCCATGGATCCCGCTGAGGTTCCCCTGCCAGTTGCCTCTGATATCACCACGGTGGTCGCCCAGCAAGCCCGACAGATCGCCCATCTAACCCACCAGATGTCAGAAATGTCCACCATTGTGCACCAACTTCAGTCGCAACTTCACCAGCAATCATCTCCTCCGCCAGCTCCTGCACCCCTTCCGCAGCGAGTGGCCACTCCTAGCCTCCGCCTGTCTTTGCCGGACAAATTTAATGGGGACTCTAAGTTTTGTCGTGGCTTCCTTTCGCAATGTTCTCTGCACTTGGAGATGATGTCGGACCTGTTTCCTACTGAAAGGTCTAAGGTGGCTTTCGTAGTCAGCCTTCTGTCTGGAAAAGCCCTGTCATGGGCCACACCGCTCTGGGACCGCAATGACCCCGTCACTGCCTCTGTTCACTCCTTCTTCTCGGAAATTCGAAGTGTCTTTGAGGAACCTGCCCGAGCCTCTTCTGCTGAGACTGCCCTGCTGAACCTGGTCCAGGGTAATTCTTCCGTTGGCGAGTACGCCATACAATTCCGTACTTTTGCTTCTGAACTTTCCTGGAATAATGAGGCTCTCTGCGCGACCTTTAAAAAAGGCCTATCCAGCAACATTAAAGATGTTCTGGCCGCACGAGAGACTCCTGCTAGCCTGCATGAACTCATTCATCTAGCCACTCGCATTGACATGCGTTTTTCTGAGAGGCATCAAGAGCTCCGCCAGGAAAAAGACTTAGATCTCTGGCCACCTCTCCCACAGTCTCCACTGCAATCTGCGCCTAGGCCTCCCGCCGAGGAGGCCATGCAAGTGGATCGGTCTCGCCTGACCCTGGAAGAGAGGAATCGCCGTAAGGAAGAGAATCTTTGTTTGTACTGTGCCAGTACTGAACATTTTCTGGTGGATTGCCCAATCCGTCCTCCACGTCTGGGAAACGCACGCTCACACTCAGCTCTCGTGGGTGTGGCGTCTCTTGATGCCAAGTCGGCTTCTCCACGTCTCACGGTACCTGTTCGGATTTCCACTTCAGCCAGCTCTCCCCTCTCAGCCGTGGCCTGCCTGGACTCTGGAGCTTCTGGGAATTTTATTCGGGAGTCCTTAGTGAATAAATTCCATATTCCGGTGACCCGTCTTGTCAAGCCACTCCACATTTCCGCGGTCAACGGAGCCAGGTTGGACTGTACCATACGTTTCCGCACGGAGCCCCTTCTTATGAGCATCGGATCTCACCACGAGAGGATTGAACTTTTGGTCCTCCCCAATTGCACCTCGGAAATTCTCCTTGGACTTCCCTGGCTTCAACTTCATTCCCCAACCCTGGATTGGTCCACTGGGGAGATCAAGAGTTGGGGGTCCTCTTGTTCCAAGAACTGTCTAAAACCGGTTCCCAGTAACCCTTGCCGTAACTCTGTGGTTCCTCCTGTATCTGGTCCCCCTAAGGTCATTAAGGACTCTGCCTGCCACAGGAAATGCCCCTCCCCCCCTCCCAGTTCCATCAGGCAAGCTTCTGTGTCCCCTCATGGCCCTCGTCCTGGTGTCACACTGCCCCGTGCCAGGTCCCGCCCTCTGCCCTCTCTCCCCATTCCTACTCCTGCGGTTCTGCCTGCCGTTGAGGAATCCCTCCATCCTTTCCCGGTGTCCTCATCCCAGGGGAGGCAGTTACCCGATAAAGAGAAGGGGAGACCTAAGGGGGGGGGTACTGTTACGCCTAGCGCTCCGGGTCCCCGCTCCTCCCCGGAGCGCTCACGGCGTCTCTTTCCCTGCAGCTCCCCGGTCAGTCCCGCTGACCGGGAGCGCTGCTCTCTCATGGCCGTTGGGGATGCGATTCGCACAGCGGGACGCGCCCGCTCGCGAATCGCATCCCAGGTCACTTACCCGTTCCCGTCTCCTGCGGTCATGTGCTGGCGCGCGCGGCTCCGCTCTCTAGGGCGCGCGCGCGCCAGCTCCCTGAGACTTAAAGGGCCAGTGCACCAATGATTGGTGCCTGGCCCAATTAGCTTAATTGGTTCCCACCTGTTCCCTGCTTATATCTAGTCTCCTCCCTTGCACTCCCTTGCCGGATCTTGTTGCCTTAGTGCCAGTGAAAGCGTTCTTTGTGTGTTTATACCCTGTGTACCAGTACCTTTGCTATCTCCCTTGACTACGAACCTTGCCGCCTGCCCCCGACCTTCTGCTACGTCCGACCTTGCTACTGCCTACTCCCTTGTACCTCGCCTATCTTCTGTATCTTCAGCAGCCAGAGAGGTGAGCCGTTGCTAGTGGATACGACCTGGTCACTACCGCCGCAGCAAGACCATCCCGCTTTGCGGCGGGCTCTGGTGAAAACCTGTAGTGTCTTAGAACCGGTCCACTAGCACGGTCCTCGCTATCCCTCTCTGGCACAGAGGATCCACCTCCTGCCAGCCGGCATCGTGACAGAAACATTAGTAAATACCAAGGAAAAATACATGTTGGGAAACAAAACCCAGAAAGAAAACTACACTCCACTCTTAGTAAATCAGGCCCATTATTTCCACTTTGGAAGAAATGGTTTCTACTTGTTGACTCTTCCTCGTCTACTTTTTTTCTACACTTCACTATCAAGGGAACACCTTATTCCATCAGGCCAGACACTTTACAGGGGTGCCCTTTGGGCGCCATAACTCCTTACTGTGCAGCCCTCCTATCAGTGCACCAGTCCATGAGTTATGGGACCACATTTTGGAAGTGATTGTGCCAAGGCTGTGGAACCACTGCTCTCAGCCATCTCACTGGTGTTCTCCCCTCAGTAGCATCCGCGTCTTCCTCTAGGCTGCTGCACTTACTCTTTAGGTGTGCTGTATAAAGCAGCTCCATAAAGAATCCTAGACGAGGGTTTTCGTAGAGTCTTCCTGGCTTTAATACCAGACTTAGTCACAAGAGTGTTAAATAAATTGATTTCTGAAAAGTGCAGTTCCTTGGTGTCTGTGAAGAGATCAATCTGGTGACAAACAGGTATTTGCCAGGTCACTGAACTTACTGTACTCAAGAACAGCTCTAACCAAGCAGAACGATGTTCACACTACACACTACACGGGCTATTACTAAGAAGCTTTACTAGTCACTTTAATTGGCCTCAATGGGACCAGGAAAGCAATGTAAGAAAATGTATGCCATTCATACTCAAATAGCTCTTCGAAGCTCCGTGCAGCTAGTCAACGAATAGGTAAAATCTTTGAAAATGTGCTTTGATAGCATGTTTTCAGTATTACTTTTTGCATGACTGAGTTTAACTTTTGCAGTTACAGAAATAAAAAATACAGCAGTGTTTAGGGGTCCATATTTGTCCTAAATACCCAGACCATGACCTTAGATAAAGGTTTCTTAACCAGTGTGCTTCCAGCTGTTGCAAAACTACAACTCGCGGCATGCCCAGAAAGCCAACAGCTGTCCGGGCAACTGGAGACACACTGGTTGGGAATCACTGCCTTAAATTCAAAACAGCCAAATGAAAAATCACAAAATCAGCTCTGTTACATATCCGTGAAAAGCAAATAAACTCAATATTTAATGTGTACACAACACAGGGTGTACACATAAAAAAAATCCAAAGTTCAAAATAGAGTATTTTGGGTCACTTTTTATACCATTAAAAAATTTATAAAAAGCCATCAAAAAGTCCAATCAAATCAAAAAACTTCAGATCAGGGTGCAAAAAATTAGCCCTCATACATCCCCATATGCGGGAAAATAAAAAAGTCATAGGGATCAGAAGAGGACATTTTTAAATGTATAAATTTTCCTGCATGTAATTATGATTTTTTTCAGAGGTACGAAAAAATTCAAACTATACAATTAGGGTATCATTTTAACCACATGGACCTAGAGAATAATGATAAGGTGTCATTTTTACCGAAAAATGCACTGCGTAAAAACAGAAGCCCCCAAAATTAGCAAAATGGTGTTTTTTCTTTAATTTTGTTGCGCAATGATTTATTTTCCCATTACTTTGTGGATTTCAGGTAAAGTGACTAATGTCACTGCAAAGTAGAATTGGTGGTGCCCAAAAAAATGCCATAATATGGATTTTTAGGTAGAAAATTTAAAGAGTTATGATTTTTAAAAGGTAAGGAGGAAAAAACGAAAATGCAACAACTGAAAAAACGCTGAGTCCTTAAGGGGTCAATGTATATGAAGAAGAGAGCAGGAGCTATGTTTACTTCTTAGAACAGAAGTGAGTGCACTCACAGTCAATGACGCACATTGGCAATCCGGACGATTTAGGTGCCTTAGTGGCAGTCCTCCTTCCTAGTGGGCACTCTGGCAACAATTATAGGGGGGTTCAATTGGTTTATATGCCTGCCGAAGGTCTCCTCACCTGCTCAGTGTGGATGCAAGGTGATCTTGCTACATATTCACTACCCATAGCCCTGGTTCATTCACTACCTATAGGTCTGCTGAAGTGAGCTTTGGTCTAACCCCTTGAGACATTCACATCAGACTTTGCTTGTACAATGCATAAGTTAGGATACTATTAAAATGGTATTCTGACATGTACTGCAATAATCCCACCAGTCTCCTTTATCTTGAATAATATAGCTGCTCATATTAGATGACTGACTCTGGCTGGGCAGATGACTAGAGAACAACTGACACAGAGCAGAAGACAGGCAGGAAGCAAGCCAAACATCATCCCAACACCTTCTTACAGTGAACTTGGGTCAATAATGGCATCTGAGAATGTAGATTTAGTGGCCGTTACTGAGACATGGTTTAATGAAAGTAATGACTGGGACATATCAATACCAGGATACTCTATACAGAAGAGACAGAGAAGGCAAGAAAGGAGAAGAGTTGCCCTATATGTGAAAGATAGCATAAAATCTAACCTAATACAAGTTAGTGAGGCAAACATAGAGTCAGTTTGGGTTATGCTGCAGTTTGGTAATCAGACAGTAACTTGTGTAGGTGTGATATACAGACCACCTGACCAAGTTAAAGAATTAGATGCTCAACTAGTTGAAGAAATAGCTAAAATGACAATCAAAAGAGAAGTAATCATTATGGGGGACTTCAGTCTTCCGGATATAAATTGGAAAACCAAAATAGCTAGTTCTGCCAGGAGTACAGATATTCTAAATTGCCTACTTGGATTATCTTTACAACAAGAGGTGGAGGAGCAAACCCGGAGGGAGGCCATTTTGGATTTGGTATTCGCAAAAGTGGATTTGGTATATGATGTTATTGTAGGTGAAAGCTTGGGATCTAGTGATCACCAGTCAGTCTGGTTTAATATAAGAAGAGTGAAGGAGTCACACCATACAAAAACAAAAAAGTTTTAGATTTTAGAAAAACAAACTTTTCAAAAATTAGATTAGTCATAAATGTGTCTCTATCAGACTGGGACAGATTACATTGAGTCCAGGAGAAATGGGACTACTTAAAAGACGCATTATTGAAGGCAACAAAAAATGCATTAGACTTGTCAGTAAAAGCAGAAAAAGGAAGAGACCACTGTGGTACTCAGCAGAAGTGGCCAAAATCATAAAAAACAAAAAGCTAGCATTTAGTAATTATAAAACAACCCAGAGCAATGAAGATAGGGTAATCTACAAGACTAGTCAGAAAGAGGCCAAGCAAGTTATTAGAACTTCTAAAGCACAGGCAGAAGAAAAACTAGCTCAGTCTGTGAAAAAGGGATAAGACATTCTTCAGCTATATAAATGAAAAAAGGAAATTTAAAAAAGGAATAACTAAATTAAAAACAAAGGAAGGAAGGTATGTAGAAGAGAATAAAGGGCTAGCCGACTGCCTTAATGAATACTTCTGTTCAGTTTTTACAGAAGAAATAGAAGTAAAAGGACCTCCATTAGGGAGGAAGACTAATGAATTGTTTGATGCATGTGTCTTTACAGAGGAAGAGGTTCTACATTTTCTGTCTAAAGTGAAGACAAATAAGTCACAGGGGCCTGATGGGATACACCCACAATTATTAAAAGAGCTTAGTGGTGAGCTAGCAAAACTATTAACAGATTTATTTAACCAATCACTGGTAACAGGAGTCGTCCTGGAAGATTGGAAATTAGCAAATGTCGTGCCCATTCACAAGAAAGGTAGTAGGGAGAAATCAAGCAACTATAGGCCAGTAAGTCTGACATCAATAGGGGGAAATTACTAACCCTACTAAAGTATAGGATTGTGGAACATCTAAAATCCCATGGATTGCAAAATGAAAAACAACACAGGTTTACTTCAGGGAGAGCATGTCAAACATATCTTATTGATTTTTTGACTGGGTGACTAAAATAATAGATGACGGAGGGGCAGTAGACATTGCATATCTAGATTTTAGTAAGGCTTTTGACACTGTTCAACATAGAAGACTTATCAATAGACTACAGTCATTGAGCTTGGACTCCCATACTGTTGAGTGAATTAGGCAGTGGCTGAGTGACAGACAACATAGGGTTGTAGTCAATGGAGTATATTCAAATCAAGGTCTTGTTACCAGTGGGGTAGGTACCTCAGGGATCTGAACGGGGACCAATTTTGTTTAATATCTTCATTAGTGATATACCAAGGTCTCGATGGTTAGGTATGTCTTTTTTCTGATGACACAAAGATATGTAACAGGGTTGATGTCCCTGGAGGGATACGCTAAATGGAAAATTATTATATATACTTTTGGCAACTGAAATTGAATGTGGATAAGTACAAGATAATGCACCTGTGGCATAAAAACCCTTGGGCAGAATATAGAATATTTGACACACTCCTGACCTCAGTATCTGAGGAAAGGGATTTAGGAGTAATTATTTCAGAAGACTTAAAGGTAGGAAGACAATGTAATAGAGCAGCAGGTAACGCTAGCAGAATGATTGGATGTATAGGGAGAGGTATAAGCAGTAGAAAGAGAGAAGTGCTCATGCCGCTGTACAGAACACTGGTGAGACCTCACTTGGAGTATTGTGCGCAGTACTGGAGGCCGTATCTCCGAAAGGATATAGATACTCTAGAGAGAGTTCAGAGAGGAGCTACTAAACTAGTACATGGATTGCAGGATAAAACTTACCAGGAAAGGTTAATACATGTTAAACCTTAACATGTATAGCTTGGAAGAAAGAAGAGACAGAGGGGATATAATAGAGACTTTTAAATACATAAAGGGAATCAACACAGTAAAGGAGGAGAGCATATTTAAAAGAAGAAAAACTACCACAAGAGGACATAGTTTTAAATTAGAGGGGCAAGGGTTTAAAAGTAATATAAGGAAGTATTACTTTACTGAGAGAGTAGTTGATGCATGGAATAGCCTTCCTGCAGAAGTGGTTGCTGCAAATACAGTGAAGGAGATTAAACATGCATGGGATAAGCATAAGGCTATCCTTCATATATGATAGGACAAGGGACTATTGATAGGATACAGATTATTGGGCAAACTAGTTGGGCCAAATGGTTCTTATCTGCCAACACATCCTATGTTTCTATGGTAAGCACATGTGAAAGTAGGTACATAAAGGGAACCTGTGAGCTTCATCATGACTGATGAAGCTGCTTTTGCACAGTGAAACATGTTGCATGATGGGTTTTTCAGCCATTTCCGCGCAAATTGCACACGAATTCCGTGCAAATTGCCCGCGAATTGCGCGCAAATTCCTTGCGAAAACGATGTTGGGCGGAATTTTTTTTTACCATTGACTTCAATTGATTTCTGCTAGCGGATTCCGCTTGAAGAATGAACATGTTCTTTCTTCAAGCAGAACAGAATTCAGCGTCGGAATTCTGCTAGCAGAATTTCCGCAGTGTGAACAGGCCAGCAGAAATACCATTAACCCCTTAAGTACTCAGGGTTTTTCCGTCTTTGCACTTTCGTTTTTTCCTCCTTACCTTTTAAAAATCATAACCCTTTCAATTTTCCACCTAAAAATCCATATTATGGCTTATTTTTTGCGTCGCCAATTCTAATTTGCAGTGACATTAGTCATTTTACCCAAAAATGCACGGCGAAACGGAAAAAAAAATCATTGTGTGACAAAAATCATTGTGTGATCAGCGATCGGCGATGTGTGGTATTAGCCGCGGGTCCCGGTCGTTGATGAGCGCCGGGACCGACGCGATATGATGCGGGATCGCGGCGCGATCCCGCTTCATATCGCGGGAGCCGGCGCAGGACGTAAATATACGTCCTGCGTCGTTAAGGGGTTAAAGTCAATGGGCAAAGGAGATGTGCATTAGTTAGTGGAGAATTCAAGAGGAATTACTCGAGTAAATTCCTCTTGAATTACTCCGTGTGAACGCACCCTTATGCTGAGAATCAGTGCAGTCTAGTTTAACCCCTTAATAACATAGGACATAAATGTATGTCCTGATGCCCTGGTACTTAACGCATCAGGACATACATTTACGTCCTATACATGACACGAGTACCGGACAGGTGCTGGCATCATGAACGACTAGTTTCGGCTGCTATCAGCAGCCAGGAACTCGTCAGAAATGGTGACATCAGCGATCGTGCTGATGTCCGCCATTACCCTCTCAGACGCCGTGATCAATACAGATCACAGCATCTGCGGCATTGCGGTCATTTGAATAGATGATCGGATCACCTGCGGCGCTGCAGTGGGGATCTAATCATCCAACATGGCAGCTGGAGGTCCCCTTACCTGCTCCAGCTGTCATCCTGGGGTCTTCTCCTCTGGTCTGAGATCGAGTAGACCAGAGAAGAAGATCACCAATATTGCTGATCAATGCTATGCCCATGTATAGCACTGTTCAGTATATGCAATCTAATGATTGCTATAAATAGTCCCCGATGGAAAAATAAAAAGTGTAAAAAAAAAGAGTAAAAATGTGAAAAAGCCCCTCCCCCAATATAAATTTAAATAGCCCCTTTTTCCCATTTTATCCCAAAAAGTGTAAAAAAAATATTAATGAACATATTTGGGAAAGCTGTGTGCCTAAATGTCTGAATCTATCAAAATATAATGTAAATGATCCCGCACAGTGAAAGGTGTAAAAGTTTTTTATAAAAAGTGATTAAAAAGTTACATATACGCAAATGTGGTATCGATAAAAGGTACAGATCACTGCACAAAAATGAGCCCTCACACATTTCCGTATATGGAAAAATTAGAAAGTTATAGGTGGTCAAAATGATTGATGTCATTACAAAGGACAATTGGTCACGCAAAAAACAAGCCCTTACATGGGTCTGTGGATGAAAATACCAAAATAAAATTGGCTGTGTTCTTGAGGCCAAAATGGGCTGTGTCCTTAAGGGGCTAAAGAAAACTCTAGCCACCCAAACCACCCATTATAATCTACCACTGCTGTGAGCTCTGGTATCACTACTTGGCTCTTTGTGGGCTCAGTATTCTACTTAATATGCAATGTATTCCTTTCAAAATTTGTACTGTATACAAATTTGTACTGAATAGCCACTGTATTAGGGACATCTGTCCTTTCACAACTGAAGCTTACCTTTTGGAAATAAGATACATGGCCCTGGCGTGCAGCATAAGATTAAGTGAGCATGTTTTCTGTGGTTCAGTTTAAATATAAACCCACATCTAACCTTGTGTGTGTTTTCTTGCAAATGTGTCAAGAGTATTCTGAGAATGGTGTGATCGAGAAAAAAAAAAAAAAATCCAGAAAAATGGGATCCTGTGGACCAAATGACTTATCAATGAAAGGGTTCAGAGATGTGTGTCAAAAATTGTTCTTACAAACAGCAGGTGCCCAGCCAAGAAAATTGGAACCAAATACAATGTTGGTGCCCCAACTGCCTTGTTTGGATACACCGTGTCATTGATTAGCACATATGGGCTATTTACTGCCATTGGTGCCCAAAGGGAACATATAGGCAGACTCTAGTGGGCAGAAGAGCACAACATCTCTCTCTATGAACAATAGTAAAACTTCCACTTGTCACATGACTTCAGATTTTGTCCTAGTAGCATGGATGAATCAATGAAGCCTTTCTGTCAGTCAGGGGCATTGCTAGGTTTTCAAAAGAGGGCCCCTGTATATAGTTATAAGTCCCTTTGGGCACCATATATAATTATAGAACCCCTCTGTGGCCCTATATGTAGTTAAAGGGGTACTCCCGTGGGAAACTTTTATTTTTTTTTAATCAACTGGTGCCAGAAAGTTAAACAGATTTGTAAATTACTTCTATTAAAAAATCGTAATCTTTCCAGTACTTTTTAGGGTCTGTATACTACAGAGGAAATTAATTTCTTTTTGGAACACAGAGCTCTCTGCTGACATCATGACCACAGTGCTCTCTGCTGACATATCTGTCCATTTTAAGAACTGTCCAGAGCAGCATATATTTGCTATGGGGATTTTCTCTTACTCTGAACAGTTCCTAAAGTGGACAGAAATGTCAGCAGAGAGCACTGTGGTCATGATGTCAGCAGAGAGCTCTGTATTCCAAAAACAAAACCATTTCCTCTGTAGTATACATACCCTAAAAAGTACTGGAAGAATTAAGATTTTTTAATAGAAGTAATTTACAAATCTGTTTAATCTGTCTCTCTGGCTACAATTAATAAAAAAAAAATTTTTTCTACTGGAGTACCCCTTTAACGACGCAGGACGTATACTTACGTCCTGCGCCGGCTCCCACGATATGAAGCGGGATCGCGCCGCGATCCTGCATCATATCGCTTCGGTCCCGGCGCTCATCAACGGCCGGGACCCGCGGCTAATACCACACATCGCCGATCGCGGCGATGTGCGGTATTAACCCTTTAGAAGCGGCGGTCAAAGCTGACCGCCGCTTCTAAAGTGAAACTGAAAGTGACCCGGCTGCTCAGTCGGGCTGTTCGGGACCGCCGCGGTGAAATCGCGGCGTCCCGAACAGCTGATCGGACACCGGGAGGGCCCTTACCTGCCTTCTTGGTGTCCGATCGACGAATCATTTTAACCGTATGGACCTACAGAATAATGATAAAGTGTAATTTTTACCGAAATATGCACTGCGTAGAAACGAAAGCCCCCAAAAGTTACAAAATGGCGTTTTTTTTTCGATTTTGTCGCACAATGATTTTTTTTTCCGTTTCGCCGTGCATTTTTGGGTAAAATTACTAATGTCACTGCAAAGTAGAATTGGCGACACAAAGAATAAGCCATAATATGGATTTTTAGGTGGAAAATTGAAAGGGTTATGATTTTTAAAAGGTAAGGAGGAAAAAACGAAAGGGCAAAAACGGAAAAACCCTGAGTCCTTAAGGGGTTAACCTCTTAAGGACACAGGGCGTATCCATACGCCCGTGGGAATTCAGGTCCCCACCGCTAGCCGGTTGGGGACCGGAGCCGGATGCCTGCTGAAATCGTTCAGCAGGCATCCCGGCATATCACCCAGGGGTGTCATTATGTCCCCCCATGTCGGCGATCGCAGCACATCGCTCATGAATTCAGATGAGCGATGCGCTGCGATTCCGTTCCCCGCCGCTCGCCGGGCGGGGATCGGAGCCGGATGTCTGCTGATTTCTATCAGCAGACATCCCGGCAGTGTGCCGGAGGAGGTCCGGAGGACCTCCTATACCGGCGATCGCTGCAGGACGCCGGTAACTACTAACCGGCATTCTGCAGCGATTCCGGGTCATCAGGGTCACGTGTGACCCTGTGACCCGGATATAGATGGTGACTGGTGGTGTAGTATACACCACCAATCACCATCCATGCTGTACTGGGGGCTGGCATTGTGGCCACCCCCCTCAGTACAGTTGTGATTGGGTGGCCAAAGTGGCCACACCAATCACAATGTAATGGGAGGGGATCTGGTGGGCTAGGAGCATGTTGCTCCGTTCTGACCACCATTTCAGAGAGATCTGGTGTGCAGGACGGAGCCCCGTGCTGCTCACCGTCCCCTCAGTAAAAAAAAAGTGCCCCTTGCCCCCTTTCTGTGGCCCCTTGGCACAGAAATCCCCAGGGATAGCTTTAGATTTAGGTAGGCAGGTAGACAGGCTAGGGTTAAAAATTTTTTTTTTTTTCCAGCGTACCTCAGTGGGTGTCCGTGGGTCTGTAGCACCTTTAGCTGCGTGACCCCGGCCCTGCTGGGTCGCTGCGGTCTGCCGCCAGCCTTTTTTTTGGTCGCAGATCTTTTTTTTTTTTTCCTAAGCGTGTGTGTGGACCCTCTTAGTTATAAAAGAGCGGTCCGCCACCGTTTGTTAAAGCCCACCCGCCGCTGATCAGTCCCGTAGTACTGATCATCGTTTTTTTTTTGTGGTGCCGGCGCTTTTTTTCACGTTTTCTAGCGTTTTTTGCACCCATAGGCGGTCCGTGCCACCAGTAGCAGGTGTGTAATGTGTGGCCGGACCTTACCTGTGTGTGTGTGGCGTGCCTCACCGCTGTTAGTGATTTATCACTGATCAGCGTTTTTTTTGTAGTAACGGCACTTTTTTCGGTTAACGCATATTTTTTTTTTGCACCCATAGGCGGTCCGTGCCACCAGTAGCAGGCGTGTACTGTGTGGACGGACCGTACCTGTGTGTGCAGCCTGTCCCACCGCTGTCAGTGATTTATCACTGATCAGCGTTTTTTTTTTGGGTTCAGGCGGGTGCATTTTTTCGGGGTTAAGCGTTTTTTTTATTTTATTTTTCGGGTTTTTTGTGTGGGGGTCTGTGTACAAGCCACCAGCCACTGTTCTGGGCTGAGTGGCCGGACCCCCCACTGACTTCTGCGCCCCCTGCCGCCACAAGCGCTAATCAATGCGCACACCACTGATTAGATAAACGCTTTTTTTAGGCGTAGGACTTTTTTGCGCTAGAAGTCCCTTTTTTGTTTTTAAAAGAAGTCCCCTTTTTATTTTTTTTCTGTTAGGGCGAGTTAGTTTAGTTAGGTTAGGTTAGGTTGGGTTAGGGCGGGTTAGGGAGGTAATATCGCACCACACGCAGCACACACACCAATAAAGTTTCCCACACACACACACACACATACCCGTATCCCCATTAGAGTAGGGAAATGGCCCGCAGAGTGTTTTCGGCGGAGGAGGCTTATGCCATAATTGCCTCCGACACCGAGAGCTGCTCAGAGGATGATGAAGACCCCACCTTCCTATTTCATCGTCCTCCTTATCATCTAGTTCAGATGATGAGCCACCAAGGCGGCGAACTCGCTGCCGTGTGGCGCCGCAAACCTCCTCTGCCCTTGACCCTGTGCCCCATGCTAGTATGAGTCCCCCTGGCGCTTATACTAGTGAAGCCCCCCAGCCAAGGTCACTGGTACCTCGTACCGGAGAACTTGACTGGGCTGAGCCAGCGGACCACGAGCCCGTGATTCCTGAGTTTGTTGGCGACTCAGGAATCAAGATTAACATCGCCGGGTTCACTGAAAAGGACTTTTTCGGTCATTTTTTCAGTGACGACTTTGTTAATCTAATGGTTACACAGACGAATCTGTACGCCCAACAGTTCGTCGCCGCTAACCCGGGCTCACTTTTAGCTACACCCGGCGGCTGGACTCCAGTCGATGCAGCCGAAATGAGGACCTTTTGGGGCCTCGTGCTGCATATGGGTCTACTTAACCCCTTAAGGACACATGACGTACTGGAACGTCATGTGTCCACTCCCGATCTATAACGCGGGGCCACGGCGTGGCCCCGCGTCATAGCGGGTCGGGCCCGGCCTCTAACAACGGCCGGGACCCGTGGCTAATAGCGCGCGGCATTGATCGCTGTGCCGCGCGCTATTAACCCTTTAGACGCGGCGTTCAAAGTTGAACGCCGCGTCTAAAGTGAAACCGAAAGCATCCCGGCTAGCTCAGTGGGCTGTTCGGGATAGCCGCGGTGAAATCGCGGCATCCCGAACAGCTGACAGGACAGCGGGAGGGCCCCTACCTGCCTCCTCGCTGTCCGATCGCCGAATGACTGCTCAGTGCCTGAGATCCAGGCATGAGCAGTCATGCGGCAGAATCGTTGATCACTGGTTTCTTATGAGAAACCAGTGATCAACATAGAAGATCAGTGTGTGCAGTGTTATAGGTCCCTATGGGACCTATAACACTGCAAAAAAAAAGTGAAAAAAAAAAGTGAATAAAGATCATTTAACTCCTCCCCTATTAAAAGTTTGAATCACCCCCCTTTTCCAATAAAAAAAAAACACAGTGTAAATAAAAATAAAAATAAACATATGTGGTATCACCGCGTGCGGAAATGTCCGAATTATAAAAATATATCATTAATTAAACCGCTCGGTCAATGGCGTGCGCGCAAAAAAATTCCAAAGTCCAAAATAGTGCATTTTTGGTCACTTTTTATATCATTTAAAAATGAATAAAAAGTGATCAATAAGTCCTATCAATGCAAAAATGGTACCGTTAAAAACTTCAGATCACGGCGCAAAAAATGAGCCCTCATACCGCCCCATACACGGAAAAATAAAAAAGTTATAGGGGTCAGAAGATGACAATTTTAAACGTATTAATTTTCCTGCATGTAGTTATGATTTTTTCCAGAAGTCCGACAAAATCAAACCTATATAAGTAGGGTATCATTTTAATCGTATGGACCTACAGAATACATATCAGGTGTCATTTTTACCGAAAAATGTACTACGTAGAAACGGAAGCCCCCAAAAGTTACAAAACAGCGTTTTTTTTTTCAATTTTGTCGCACAATGATTTTTTTTCCCGCTTCACCATAGATTTTTGGGCAAAATGACTGACGTCATTACAAAGTAGAATTGGTGGCGCAAAAAATAAGCCATCATATGGATTTTTAGGTGTAAATTTGAAAGAGTTATGATTTTTTAAAGGCAAGGAGCAAAAAACGAAAATGCAAAAACGGAAAAACCTCCGGTCCTTAAGGGGTTAAAAAACCCAGTGTCAGGCAATATTGGAGTGGGGGCATCCTGTACCAGACCCCGCTCTACAATATGGCCATGACACGTCCCCAGTTCAAGGCCATTCGGAGATGTTTGCATTATGCTGATAATGCGACATGTCCCCCCCGAACTGATCCCGCGTATGACCACCTGTATAAAATCAGGCCGGTCATCAATCACTTCGGAGCCAGATTTTGGGAGACCTATGTCCCTGGAAGGGAGGTCGCTATTGATGAGTCTCTCATCAGCTTTAAGGGGAGACTCAGCTTCCGGCAATACATCCCGACCAAGCGAGCGCGGTATGGCGTGAAGTAAATTCCCGCATTGAACCCCCAGATTGTTCCCCCACTCTGGGTGTTAGCGGGAAATTCATTTGGGGCCTTTTGCACCCATTGCTAGATAAAGGTTACCACCTTTACGTGGATAACTTTTATACTAGTATCCCTCTCTTCACATCCCTCGCCGCCAGATCCACGGTCGCTTGTGGGACAGTCCGGAAGAATCAAAGAGGCCTTCCTTCCTATCCTCTGCAGACTCCTATCCCCCGGGGTGAGTCCCGTGCCTTTTCCCATGAGAACCTGTTGTTGGTCCGGTATAAGGACAAGAGGGATGTCCTTATGCTCACCACAATTCATAGGTATGGCAGCACCCCTGTCCCTGTGCGAGGTACCGTGGGACAGGTCCTCAAGCCCGATTGTATTCTGGACTACAATCGGTATATGGGGGGAGTTGATCTTTGTGATCAAGTCCTCAAGCCATATAATGCCATGCGGAAAACATGCGTATAGTACAAAAATGTTGCGGTCTACATGGTACAGGTTGCCATGTACAACGCTTTTGTACTGTAAAAGTACGCTGGCAGCACAGGGACATACCTGGAGTTCCAAGAGAAAGTTCTAAAGGCCCTCATCTTTGGTGACCGCCAAAGAGCGGGTCAGAGCACCTCTGGAACTTCAGGTCCCCGGATCATCCCCGGCCAACACTTTCCAGGAGTGATCCCCCACACTGGAAAGAAGGGACGATCTCAGAAGAAATGCAGAGTGTGTCGCAAGAGGGGGATTCGGAAGGGCACCACCACTCAAAGCGACACTTGCCCCAATCATCTGGGCCTCTGCATAGGCTGCTTCAGGGAGTATCACACTTCCATGGAGTACTAAATTCTCAATCCTTTGCCCTAATTTTCATTCCCCAAAATTTGACTCCAATGTACCAGTCCAGAGTACATTGTCTTCCAAATTTTATACCAAACCCCCCCCCCCCCCAAAAAAAAAAAAAAATGACAAAAAACACCTTTTTCCCAATACCCCCAATATCTTTTTTATTTCTTCCCCCTAAAAAATGGGTCATGGGACACAGAGTCAACAGCATTGGAGGTTTACAGTTGCCTCAAATGTGCAACGCTCTCTCTCCCCACCTGAGCGGGTTGCGCATTTGAGGTAACAGAATAGGGACGGCCCCACACATCCCCTTCCCAGAATGATGATTCAGAGTATAGGGTTTGGGGCGGGCATCCTTTTTACTTTTGGCTGTACTCTGGGTCATCATTCTGGGAAAATAATTGGCATATCAGTTCTAAAATTGCTATTTTCTTCCCCCCATAGTACTCTTCATCCATTCCTGGAAAATAAATGAAGGGGACACCCGTCTGTTCCAAATCTCCACTTCACCCTATACACCTTCCCTAGGGGGTGTACTGTTTGTAATAGGTTCACATGTGGGTGTTCCTTTCTTGTATTTTCCTCTGAATGTATGTAACTTTTAGGTCCGTAACAAACATCCGCCTCAAATATGAAGAGTTCTGGCTGAGCTCTGTCGTATTTCCAGGCGACAATTCGGAGTCACATGTTAGTTGTTCCCAGAAAAATGAAGCAGAGTATAGGTTGAAAATTGCAATTTTCAAAAGCTACCCTTCATCCATTCCTGGAAAAAAAAAAATAGGAAACACCCGTCCTCTTTACCCCTATACCCATTCCCCAGGGTGGGTACTTTCTGTAATGGTGTCACATGTGGGTGTTTCATTTTTGTATTTTCCTCGGAATGTATGTAACCGTCAGCTACTGATATGCCAAAGGTCACAAATACAAAGTGACCTCTATGACTTCTGAGCCTTGTTGTGCGCCCGTCCAGCACGTCACCCCTTATGTGGATGTATTTTTATAGTCAGGGGGAAAAGCCCTCCAAAATTTGTAACCCAATTCCTCATATTACCCCTTGTGAAAATGTAAAGAATTGGGTAACCCAAGCATTTTACTGTAAAAAAAAATCTAATTTTTCAATTTATGGCCCACTTTTCAAAAAACCTGTGAGGTGTTATTTCCCGCTGTACCCCTTGTTATGTTCATTGAGGGGTGTAGTTTCTAAAATGGTGTCACATGTGTTTTTTTTTATGTTGGGTGCTTTATAAATGCACATGACCCCCGACTTCAATTTCATCAAAATTTTCACTCCTTCCATTCTGAGCATTGTAGTGCGTCCACAGAGCAATTTACATCCACATATGGGGTATTTTTTTTCTCAGACAAAATTGTTCTTCAAATTTTGGGGGCCTTTTGCCCTATTACCCAATGTGAAAATGAAACATTTGGGGTAACACTATCAATATAGTGCAAAAAAATTTTTTTTTTCACATTTATGGCCCACTGTTCAAAAAACCTGTGAGGTGTAAGTACTCACTGTAACACTGTTACATTCCCCGAGGGGTCTAGTTTCCAAAATGGTATGCCATGTGTTTTTTTTTTTTTTTGCTGTCCTGCCACCATAGGGGCTTCCTAAATGTGGCATGCCCCCAGAGCAAAATTTGTAACTCCTTCTCTTCTGAGACCTGTAGTGCGCCAGCAGAGCACTTTTCACCCCCATATGGGGTGTTTTCTGAATCGGGAGAAATTGGGCTTCAAATTTTGGAGGGTATTTTTTGCTTTAACCCTTTGTAAAAATGTAAAATTTTTGAGAAACCAAGCATTTTAGGTAAAAAATATATATTTTTTTTACATATGCAAAAGTCGTGAAACCCCTGTGGGGTATTAAGGTTCACTTTATGCCCTGTTACGTTCCCCAAGGGTTCTAGTTTCCAAAATGGTATGCCATGTGTTTTTTTTTTTGCTGTCCTGGCACCATAGGGGCTTCCTAAATGCGGCATGCCCCCAGAGCAAAATTTGCTTGCAAAAAGCCAAATGTGACTCCTTCTCTTCTGAGACCTGTAGTGCGCTAACAGAGCACTTTTCACCCCCATATGGGGTGTTTTCTGAATCGAGAGAAATTGGGCTTCAAATTTTGGGGGGTATTTTCTGCTTTACCCCTTTGTAAAAATGTAACATTTTTGAGAAACCAAGCATTTTAGGTAAAAAATCTATATATTTTTTTTACATATGCAAAAGTCGTGAAACCCCTGTGCCGTATTAAGGTTCAATTTACCCCCTGTTACGTTCCCCAAGGGGTCTAGTTTCCAAAATGGTATGCCATGTGTTTTTTTTTTTGCTGTCCTGGCACCATAGGGGCTTCCTAAATGCGGCATGCCCCCAGAGCAAAATTTGCTTGCAAAAAGCCAAATGTGACTCCTTCTCTTCTGAGACCTGTAGTGCGCCAGCAGAGCACTTTTCACCCCCATATGGGGTGTTTTCTGAATCGGGAGAAATTGAGCTTCAAATTTTGGGGGGTATTTTCTGCTTTAACCCTTTGTAAAAATGTTAAATTTTTGAGAAACCAAGCATTTTAGGTAAAAAATATATATTTTTTTACATATGCAAAAATCGTGAAACCCCTGTGGGGTATTAAGGTTCACTTTACCCCCTGTTACGTTCCCCAAGGGGTCTAGTTTCCAAAATGGTATGCCATGTGGTTTTTTTTTTTGCTGTCCTGGCACCATAGGGGCTTCCTAAATGCGGCATGCCCCCAGAGCAAAATTTGCTTCCAAAAAGCCAAATGTGACTCCTTCTCTTCTGAGACCTGTAGTGCGCCAGCAGAGCACTTTTCACCCCCATATGGGGTGTTTTCTGAATCGGGAGAAATTGGGCTTCAAATTTTGGGGGGTATTTTCTGCTTTAACCCTTTGTAAAAATGTAAAATTTTTGAGAAACCAAGCATTTTAGGTAAAAAATATATATTTTTTTACATATGCAAAAATCGTGAAACCCCTGTGGGGTATTAAGGTTCACTTTACCCCCTGTTACGTTCCCCAAGGGGTCTAGTTTCCAAAATGGCATGCCATGTGTTTTTTTTTTTGCTGTCCTGGCACCATAGGGGCTTCCTAAATGCGGCATGCCCCCAGAGCAAAATTTGCTTCCAAAAAGCCAAATGTGACTCCTTCTCTTCTGAGACCTGTAGTGCGCCAGCAGAGCACTTTTCACCCCCATATGGGGTGTTTTCTGAATCGGGAGAAATTGGGCTTCAAAGTTTTGGGGGTATTTTCTGCTTTAACCCTTTGTACAAATGTAAAATTTTTGAGAAACCAAGCATTTTAGGTAAAAAAAATATATATTTTTTTTACATATGCAAAAGTCGTGAAACCCCTGTGGGGTATTAAGGTTCACTTTACTCCTTGTTACATTCCTCAAGGGGTCTAGTTTCCAAAATGGTATGCCATTTATTTGCTGTTTTGACACCCTAGGGGCTTCCTAAAGGTGAAATGCCCCCCCCAAAACCATTTCAGAAAAACGTACTCTCCAAAATCCCCTTGTCGCTCCTTCTCTTCTGAGCCCTCTACTGCGCCCGCCGAACAATTAACATAGACATATGAGGTATGTGCTTACTCTAGAGAAATTGGGCTACAAATATAAGTATACATTTTCTCCTTTTACCCCTTGCAAAAATTCAGAAATTGGGTCTACAAGAACATGCGAGTGTAAAAAATGAAGATTTTGAATTTTCTCCTACACTTTGCTGCTATTCCTGTGAAACCCAGAATTCACAGAAGTAGATAAATAATTTTATAATGTACCAGTCAAATTTGTAAATCACAGAAAACATTAAAACTTTACTTTTAATAAATCACTCTAAAATATAGACTATCAAAAACCACATATAACAATTCTGGCCTTGTACCTAAATATCGTACATCCAACCAGAAAGGACAATTTCGGTTATACCTTGGTCATACAGACCACTTTTCGCTGCACTGCAACTATGATAAGTTGACCTATTGCAGACTTACAAACAGAAAAAGCAACAACACAGTCCCCGGGTCCGCCAGCAGTATTGAGGTAAATATAGATCATAGAATCAATGTAAACAAAGTGTCCTAAAATAAAGGATGGGTATAAGGGTGGGGTAGGTACAGGTGGGACCTGGGGGTAGCACGGGCTAGATG